>NC_089508.1:168996429-169296429 GCF_036850995.1 Saccopteryx leptura | reverse complement strand
TTTTTTTCCATTGAAGCATATAAGTCATAGTTTTGCTAAATTCCTAGTCTGATAATTCCAATACTCCAGCCGTATCTGACTCTGGTTCTGATGTTTGTTCACTCTCCTCTTCAAACCATTTTTTTTTTTTTTTACTTTTTAGTATGCCTTGTACTTTCTTTGTTGTTGAAAGGTGGACACAATATACTGGAACAATGAACTCAAGTAAACAGACCTTTAGTAATATAGTGGTAAGGCCTGGAGAGACAGGAAGCATTCTATAGTCCTATGATTAGGACTTAGTCTTGGTGAGCTCACGCCCCTGGACTATAGACTTCACCATGCTTCTCAGACCACTCTTTGTTCCCCCCCATCCCAGGTGGGACAGGATGGCTGGCGAGGCTGGAATTGTACCTTCCCCTTCTCCCATATGGCAGTCTAGAGGTTGTTGGTTTGGATTTTCCCCCTCCCCCTCAGGTAGGTTAGGCTCTGCTAAAAGCCCAGCTGGTTAGACTCTGGTAAAATAGTTTCTCCTGAGGGTTTCAAAATGGTTCTGGTTTCCCTCCTCCTGCCAGAGCAGGAGGAAGTTTTTCTATGCTATTCACCATGAGGACCTAATACAGCTCTTGGAGGTCATGGATAGTTATAAAACCGCAAGGGCCCTCCGATGACTGAGTTCCTCTGGAATTTTTACCTCCCAGAGTTATCTACACTGGGTCTTTAGCAATTTTCAGCTGAAATTCAAGTTTTCTACCCTAGTTGGTTCCCAAAAAAGTGTTTGCTTATGGCTTTCTGCTCAAGTCAATTGTGATTTTCCTTTTTCTTTTTCTTAACTGGATTTATTGGGGTGACACTGATGAACTAAACTGTATAGGTTTCAGGTGTCCAATTCTACAACATATCCTCTATACATTGTATTGTGTATTTACCCCCCAGTTGTGATTTTCTGTATTCACCTGTCTAAGTTTTAATGCAACAGTTTTTTTTGTAACCTCACCTTTCAGCTGGAGCTAAGAAGAGCGATTGATTTGTTAGTTTGCTCAGCTTTTTACTTGTTCAGATGGAGTGGCAACTTCCAAGCTCATTAATGCCAAACTGGAAACCCTAAATTACACACACACACACACACACAGAGCAAAAAAATACAGTATTTTATTAAATATTTTAACACACCATTTGGTTCAGAATATATATATTATTTTAAAATCCTAGGTGTGTCTTATAGTCAGGAGTGTCTTATAGTCAGGTGCATCTTATGGAGTGAAAAATACAGTATGTATGTATGTGTGTGTATGTGTATATATATATATAATTATATATATATTGATGTTTAGAGAGAGAAAGAGAGTCAGAGAGAGAGAGAGAGAGAAACACTGATTTGTTGTTTCATCTGTTTATGACATTATTGGTTGATTTTTTTGTGTGTGTGCCCTGAATGGGGATCAGACCCATAGTCAGGACAATGCTCTAACCAACTGAGTTACCTAGCAGCCAGGGCCCCTAAATTATATATGTTTAAATTTTTATTTATTGATTTTAGCAAGAGAGGAAGGGAGAGAGAGACAGAAGAAGAGGGAGAGACAGAGACAGGAGCATCAATCTCGCTCTGTATGTTCCGTATGTGCCCTGCCTAGGGATCAAATCAGCAACCTTTGTGCTTCGGGATGACGCTGGAACCAACTGAGCCACCAGCCAGGGCCTGAATTATATTTTTAACCTTGAGTTATTATGACAGAGAGAATGAACACTTTTCCAAAGCACAATTTACAATGGCTATATAATACTCCATTGTGAGGTATATAATGTATTTAATTACTAATTCATTTTAATTGGATATCTGTAGATTTTAAAGTTTTGATTTCACTTTTCTCTTCTTTTAAAACATTTTATTTATTTATTTATTTATTTATTTATTTATTTATTTATTTATTTATTTTTAGCTAGAGAGAGCAAGAGAGGGACAGACTGGGACAGGCAGACAGTAAGGGGGAGAGATGAGAAGTATCAACTCATAGCAGCAGCACCTTAGTTGTTCGTTGATTGCTTTCTCATATGTGCCTTGACTGAGTGGCTTCAGCCAAGCCAGTGACACTTTGCTCAAGCCAGTGACACCTTGATTAAGCCAGCAACCTTGAGCTCAAGCCAGCGACCCCATGCTCAAGCTGGTGAGCCCGCATTCAAATTGGCGACCTTGGAGTTTTGGACTGGGGTCCTCAGTGTCCCAGGTTGACACTCTGTCCACTGCACCACCACCTGCTCAGGCTATTTTCTTTTGCTTTTATAAATAAGGAGGTGACTGACCCCCTTCTACCTAAATATTTTGTACGTATTCATTTCATTACCATCTCTCAATGGAAGATTCCTAGAAATGACTGCTTGTGGTGGGGTCATTTTCATGCTGCAGGAACACTGAGCGTGGGATGGTTGCTTCCTACAGGAAACTTTGCAGACAGGACTCTAGGGTGTTAAAAGTCAGGGAAACCCTTTGTGTAAATTCCATAAGAAAGAGGTGTATCCTGGGCCACATTGCTCAGTAGCAGATGAGATTAAGGGGACACAAGAGCCAGGTAAGTGAAGATAAAGTGAAAGACACAGAAAGAAGCCCTGGCTGGTGGTGCAGTGGACAGAGTGTCATCCCGGAGTACCAAGGTCGCTGGTTGTATCCCGCGATCTTCAATTCAATCCCAGGGTTGCTAGCTCAATCCTGAGGGTGCCAGTTTGAGCCCCGGTCAGGGCACATATGAGAAGTAATCAGTGGACACATAACTAAGTAGAACAATGAGTTGATGCTTCTCTCTCTCTTTCTCTCTTTCTCTATCTCTCTCCCCTCCTCCCACCCTCTCCCTTCTTGTCTCTCTCTCAAAAAATAAATAAAGACACAGAAAAAAGATGTTAATGCTTAGCTGCAAATAAAAAAACATATAAAGAAAGCTAAGTTATGAAAAGGAAACCCACTAAAAGAACAGAAGTTTCTTTACCATAGTATTTCCCATATTAATCTCTTGGAATTTCACCTTTGCTTGGGTTTGGGGACACAAACATGAGGATCAAGGTGTGTTCTAGTGAAAAGTTTCATTTATGGAGTGCGTATTTAGGCAAGGCGCTGCTGTCTGTAATCCTCACCATAACTTGACAAAATAAGTGTTGTTATCTACATAGCCTGAAAGAGAAACTGAATATCGGAGAGGTTGCTTCAATTCTTATGGTCACACAACTAGAAACAATGTCAGGATTTAAGCGCTAGGAGTTGTATGATTTATTCTGCTCCACCATGTTGCTCTTCTCCTTTCAAATGGTGGCAGCTAAACATCCGTACTAAATGAGGTCCAGCACCTAACACTGACATGGCAAAGAGGGTTATTCAAAATAAAATGTCCACTCATGGGACTTTTCTGGAGCATGGAAGGAGTGGGTGCACAGAATCGAAATAAGAAGGCAGAACTTGGTCAAGTCCAGAAGCTGAATGCTATCTAAAGCAGAAAACATCAGAAGTTTTGGGGCCCTAGAAAGATGTCAGAAGAAAGAGAAAGGGAAGGAAGAAGTAGAAAGGGACTAGGACAGTTGTCATGATAAGCCCCAAGCGCCCAATGGTAATTTTTATTGGGTGCTATGGCTTTCTGGGGGGTCAGCCTGATTTAAGGACACCTACCAAGGGCAGATAGTATTCAAAGGATGGTGGTAGAGACGGTTCAAATCCAGGTCTGTAAGACCCCAGAGCCTATCTACACATGGCTTCCATTCTGAGCTGTCTCTACCAAGAGCAGAACCAATTGGTTTGTTTTCTGGCAACTAGGCCTGTCCAAAGAGAAAAGGTGCAATGCTTACTGTGAATTGGAAGTGGGCTTGGGATGGACTGTTTCCCTCCTGTATTTCTACATACTGTCATTTAGCTAGAAATAAAACCAATGGAATTGACAGTTGTGTGATAAATGGATACAGAGTGAGAAGGAAAAAAGCAATACAGTTGATGAATGATGAGATCAGTTGGTAGGGAGGGAAAACCTCTCCAGAGATATAGTTTTCTCCTGTACACCAAGGGTAAGTCGGGAAAGCAGCCAGTTGGACACTTAGAATTTGTAGTGAGATTACAGGGTGGGGAGCTGGGAATTTGAAATGAGGGTGGGGGGTAGAAAGGAAGGCAGTACCCAGCAATGCATGCTGTCAGCTAAGGATTTGCAATGAAAGGATTTGCAATTGCCCCTCAATTGTGTACAACAGGAGACTGTGAACTTTTTCTGTGGATGTCTAAATAGTAAATATTTTAGACTTTATGGGTTTTATGGTGTCTGTTCCAAGTAGTAAACTCTGTATAGCAAAGGCATGAATAGACAATATGTAAATAAATGGGGTGGCTATATGCCAATTGGACTTTATTTGCAAAGTCAGGTGGTGGGCTGGATTTGGTCCAAGGGTAATAGTTTGCTGACCCTGGTCTTGAATATAAGAAAAAGGGCATGTGTACTTGTATGCGAGTGTGTGCATTGTTTGCAACTGTGTTAGAGTAGCAGAGTGAGTCCTAGGAACTTTTCAATAGGAAAAGATTCAGGGATTTGAAGTAGATAGGTAACTATGGAAAAACAATCTGAAAGACTCAACAAAAAGTACTGGTTCCCCCTTTCAGGATGTCTGAGATTAGAGAAGAAAATAAAAAATAAATACATATCTGGCATTGCAGAGGAGAACAATGCAAAATATTTTAGAGCATGCAAATCTGTGAAGGGGAGGCGAGGCGTTGTAAAGAGCAAAGACTGGGGGGGGGGGGTGAAGAGGATAACTTGGAAATGACAGCAGGGAAGAAATAAAGGAAGTCCGAGTGATGAGGAACAGGGAGGCCAAGCTTAAAAAGAAGGCTTTGCTGGAGTCTAGGAAAGAAGAAGGGCAGAGGCGGCAAACAGCTTGGAGCTGGGAAGGGGAAGGTAAAGGTGAGAATGAGCCTTTTCTGAGTGTTAAAAGAATGCGGCACAATTAAATGGACAGGGAGAATGCTAGGCTCACTCACTCTTAAGACATGTCAGCAGGAGAAAATGTGGAGCTTTGGGAGCTGAAATAATGGCTCATCTAATAAAAGTGTGATTAGTTAATTTGGTCAGTTAAGAGGGTTTTCCCCAAATGACATGGTGTGGGGTTGATCCCTGGTCAGGGCACACATGGGAAGCAGCCAGTGAGCACACGACTGAGCAGAACAACAAATGGACGCTTCAAGCTCCCCCCACCCCCTCTCACTCCCTTCCTTTCTCTTTCTGTTTCTCTGAAACAATAAATGCAAAGAAATTAAGCCCTGGCCAGATAGCTCGGTTCATTGGAGCGTTGTCCCAGAGTGCGGAGGTTGCAGGTTCGATTCCCGGGTCAGGACACATATAGGAGCAGCTCAATGTTCCTGTGTCCCCGCCCCTGAAAAAAAAAAAAAAAAGAAAGGAAAGGGGAAAAAAAGTGTGATTAGGAGTTTTCAGGGCAAGGGTGGGTGTTCCTGGGAAGGTGTTTATTCTCTTTGGGAAGATGTGTGCTCACCACAGGAAATCTGGCAGGGGTGAGCAGTTCAGCTGGGGCACGAGGCATGCAGTGAGGATTATTGGCTATGCATTCACTCTTTCATTCATTTTTTCTTTTCTTTTTAAGAAAATTCTTCTCAAAAATTATTTTTAATTGAATTTATTGGAGTGACATTGGTTAGTAAAAATTATATAAGATTTGGTTGTATAATTCTGTAAATATCATCTGTATATTATATTGTGTGTTCACCGCCCCAAGTCAAGTCTCCTTCCCTCACCATTGATCCTCCTTGACCTTCCTCTCCTGCCCCCACCCCCTTTCTCTCTGGTAATCACCATACTGTTATCTGTGTCTGTGAGTCTTTTCCTGTTTATTATTATTTTTTGCTTAATTTCTTCACCTTTTTTTACCCAGCCCTCTTATCCCCCTCCCCCTCTGACAGCTGTCAGTCTGTTCTCTGTACCTATGAGACTGTTTATATTTTGTTAGTTTATTTTGTTCATTAGATTCTACATACAAGTGAGATCATATGGTATTTGTCTTTCTCTGACTGGCTTATTTCACTTAGCATAGTATCTCCAGGTGCATTCATGCTGTCACAAAGCATAAGATTTCTTTCTTTTTTTATGGCAAACTAGCATTCCATTGTATAAATGTACCATGACTTTGCTCTTCACTCATCTGCTGATGGACTCTTGGGTTGCTTCCAAATCTTGACTTTTGTAAATAACTCTGCAATGAACATGAGGATGCATATATGCTTTTGAATTAGTGTTTTGGATATCTTCAGATATATTCAGTTTTCCTTCCATCGTTCATGGGTCCACCATGAGCCTCTTCAGGGTCCCCAGCAATCAGAAATCATCAGGTCCTTGAAGAAATTATGTTAAAGTGGTGATGGCAGCTTTGCAATAAATGTTCAGGAGAAGGGCACTGAGTCCCCTGTCAGGCAGGAGGAGGAAGGGCAAGACATGAATATTCATGAAGAGATTTCCCCAGCACAAGGCAGATGCATCCAAGTAGACTGTAGAATCTTAGAGCAGAGCTAGAAGCAATTTCAAATATTATTTTGTCTCTTTCACTTTATAAAAAGGAAAACTGAGACATTTAGAGGGCAGTAAGGATGAAAAATAAAAATCATTGAGTGCTTATTATATGCCAGGCACTGTTTCATTTATATAGCCATTTTTGTTGTTGTTTTACTGTAGTAAAATATATATAACAGCCTGACCATGCAGTGGTGCAGTGGATAGAGTGTTGACCTGGGTTGCTTAGGGTCCAGGTTTGAAACCCCGAGGGTGCCGGCTTGAGTGTGGGCTCATCTGGCTTGAACGCAGGGTCACCAGCTTGAGTGTGCAATCATAGACGTGACCCCATGGTCACTGGCTTGAACACAAGGTCACTGACTTAAGCAAGGGGTCATTGGCTCAGCTGGAGACCCCCACCCCCACCCCATCAAGGCACATATGAGAAAGCAATCAATAAACAACTAAGGTGCTGCAACAATGAGTTGATGCTTCTCAACTCTCTCCCTTCCTGTCTGTCTTTCTGTCTGGCCCTGTCTCTCTCTCTCAAAAAGTAAAAGAAGAAAAGAAAAAAAACTAACAAAATTTACAATGTAAAAATACAACTCAGCGTTATTAAATACATTTACAGTGTTATACAATTATTACTATCTTATTCCAGAACTTTCCCATTACCCCAAAAGGAAAGCATATCCATTAAGCAGTAACTCCTCATTCTCTGCTCTGTCCAACCCCTGGTAACCACTAATCTGCTTTCTGTCTCTATAGATTTGCCTATTTCTAGACTTTCCATACAAATGGATTCATATAATAGCTGACCTTTTTTTCTTTTCTTTTTTTTTGGACTGGCTTATTTCACTTAGCATACTGTTTCAAGGTTCATCCATGTTGTAGCATAGATGAATACTTCATTTCTTTTTGGTGAGTCTATACTTTTCCATTGTAAAAGTGACACCACACTTAGTTGATTCATTCACCAGCTGATGGACATGTAGGTTGTTTCTATTTTTTTTTTTTTTGCTGTTGTCAATAGTGCTGTGCTAGGCACTTTAAAAAGCACTTTACACTTATTAATTTAATCTGTTAACAAAATCCTTCAAGGAACTATAATCACACCCATTTCACAAATGAGAAAAGAGAGATTAGCTCACTTGCCCAAGTTACACATTAGTAGAGGGGGATTGTAAGGGGCACGTGCCCTCGCTCCTGACTGCTCTTCCTCATGTCCGCCCCAGTCACATGTGCTCAGGGTATTTGGGGTAAATTAGTTGATTAAACCCCTCTGCTCAATAATATATAGGAAACAAAAGGAAGGACAAAGTCACTCTATGTACTATAATAGTAAATATCATATATATAAAACAACTGATCCAGTAGCAGGCTATTATAAGCAATTTATGGCCCTGGTTGGTTTGCTCAGTGGTAGAGCATCATCTGGCATATGGATGTCCTGGGATTGATTCCTAGTCAGTGCACACAGGAGAAGCAGCCATCTGCTTCTCTACCCCTTCCCCTCCTCTTCTCTCTCTCTCTCTCTCTCTCTATCTCTTTCTTTCTCTCTCTCTCCCTCCCCCTCCTCCCTCCCTCTCTCTCTTCCCCACTCAGAGCTATGACTTGATTGGTTCAAGTGCATCGGCCCTGGGTGCTGAGGATGGCTCCATGGAGCCTCTGCCTCAGGCTCTAAAAATAGTTCGGTTTATGAGCATGGCCCCAGATAGGCAGAGCATCAGATGGGGGTTGCCAGTTGGATCTCAACTGGGGCACATGTGGGAGTCTTCTCTCTATCTCACCTCTTCTCACTTGGAAAAGAAGAAAAAGAAAAAAAAATAATGGCATATTAATATGAAATAGTATAGAGACATTAAAAATGATGCTGTAGAAGAATAATGGCTGGAGAAAATGTTCCTGGTTTGTTTAGTCTCTCAGCCCTCTGAAGGAAGGTATTCTCAACTCCTTGGGTAGGAAAACAGGCTTAGAGAGGGAAAATAACCGGCATGAGCTAAAGCCAGGATTCTGTCTACATCCTCAAATCCATGCTTTCAGCCACAGTAAAAAGTTAAGTGGAAAGTTAGCAAAATCTTAACAATGGCCTGTTTCTGAACAGTGGGATAATGGGTAAGTTGTGTTTTCATCTGTTCCTTCAGCAACAATTGCCACATTTTCCACAAAGATCTCGCATTGCTTTGAAATTGAATAAAGGTGTTACATGTTCTCTTACAACAAAAAGAATCCTGTTCAAGTTACCCTCAAAACATAGTTGATTAAAATAAAGAGATTAAGTTCTCATGGAAGAAAATATAGGTCACAGCAAAAGTAAGGAACAGGGCCAGAGAGAAACGTCAATGGAGGTCCGATTCTGTGGTTACTTTCTTTACCATCTCAACATTTGGGAATGACTATTGATGGATGCTGACTACTCCTCTTTCTTAAATAAGCATTTCTATTTCGTAACCCCCTACAAAGTTCTTGAGATGCTTTGAGAAAGCAGTTGACAAACCACGCCAAATCATATACAGTTGTAGTCTGTTCTTGTATGACGTGGTGGAAATTTGAAACATTCAGTTAGTAAAGTGATACCCCTCAACTCTCTGACCTCTATCTAAAATTTTATCTTGCTCTTTTTAAACTTAATTTAATTATTTTGTTTTGTTTTATTGTTGAGATATAACTGACATGTATTGTCATATTGGTTTCAGGTATCCAACCTAATGACTCAGTATTTATATATATATATATATATTGCAATGTGATCTCCACAACAAGTCTAGTAAACACCTGTCACCATCCATAGTTACAGACATAGGATCCTGTATAGATTTTCTTGTGATTAGAGCTTTTAAGATCTACTGGCTTAGCAACTTTCAAATATGTACTACAGTATTATTAACTGTAGTCACCATGCTGTATGTTACATCCCAGGACTTATTTATTTCACGACTGAAATTTTGTACCTTTTGACCCCTCCCCCATTTTACCCACTCCCCACCCCTCCCTCTGGCAACTGCCAATCTGTTTTCTGTATCTAGGAGCTTGTTTGCTTGTTTTGTAACTCCTCCAATGAGGGAGATTCCCATTTCTGAATACTGCCAGGGAGCCCTTGGCTGGGGCCTATCCTGTCGCCTCCACAGAGGGTTTGAGAAGTAACCCTTGTATTGTTAGCATAAGAATAATACTTTATTATTGTTTTTACTGTTAATAGGTACAACATTACCAGAACTAGTCATTGTCTCTAAGGACTTAGGTTGTTGATATTTAATTCCAAATTTCCCCTTTCAAGTCCCATCTCCTCATTCAATCAGTAAGGATGTGACTCCACAGTGGCTGTAGTGTTGTCATCATTTCCATAGAAACCTTCTATAAAGCTGCAAACACAGGATTACGCCCTCGCCGCAGGCTGAGGCAGGAAGGCCAGATGGGCTATGAAGGGGAAAAGGCCCTCCATGAGACATAAATCAGTTGGAGCCGGGGTGAGGGGGTGGGGTAAGGGGAAACAGTGGGGGAGAGGGAGGGGAGGAAACCACTTTCAGAGGAAAAATGGGTTTGGTGCAGTCTTTGCCAGAGGGTAAAATTCCCAAATGCAGTGGCCAGTGTCTTTTCCAAGGCTGGTGTCTGGGCCTGCTTACTTGCTTGGACCCTCATGCTCATGAGGCTGGGGACAATGATTTCTTCTTATGGGGGCTGCTGACTTCATTGGTCATCAGCCACAGACAGACATGAGGTCCTGGCTGGCACCTGTGTGTATGAAGATAGGGACAGAAAGTAGCATGTAATGCCATCCCTGTGCTCCAGGCTGGTCATACAGTAGTCCCCCCTTATCCTCAGTTTCAGTTCAGGTCAGCTGTGGTCTGAACTGGAAAATTAAATGGAAAATTTCAGAAATCAGCAATTCGCATTTTTTAAATTGCATGCTATTCGGAGTAGCATGATGACATCTCTCATGATCACGCTTTGTCCTGCTCGGGGGGTGAAGGATCTCTTTGTCCATGTGTCTGTACTGTATACACTACCCACTTATTAATCACTTGGTATCAGTCTGGAATATCAGATCAGTTATTAGAGAGAGTGAGAGACCACATTCACATAACTTTTGTTACAGTATGTTGTTATAATTGTTCCATTTTTTTTTTACTAGTCATTGCTTTTAATCTTGTGCTGTGCCTAATTTATAAGTTAATCTTTACCATAGGTAAGTATGCCTAGGAAAAAACACAGTATATCTCGGGGTCTGTACTCTGCAGTTTCAGGCATTCACTGGGGGGGCTTGGAACATAGCTTTGTGGATAGGATGGGTGGACCACTATCTCTTTGGAGCTTTATAGTATCTCTAAGAAGAAGATATGATTTATAAAAAAGAAAAAATTTAAATTGATTTTAGAAAGAGAAAGGGAGAGACAGACTGAGAGAAACATTGATCTGTTTCTGTATGTCCCCAGAGAAAGGGAGAGACAGACAGAGAGAAACATCGATCTGTTTCTGTATGTGCCCTGACTGGGGATTGAACCCACAACCTTTGCGTATTGTATCGACACTAACTAACTGAGCTTTCTGGCTAGGGAGAAGGGAAGACATGATTGTTCTTATTTTATAGATGAGATAACTGGTCTACTCTCACTTTCTCTGTCCCTCAGATCTCAGCTTCATCTCAAGTATTTCTAGTGACCTTTCCCTGGGTTCTGGAAGCCGAGTGAGGTGTATCTTTCTACTTCCTGTCGCACCTCTGACACAGCGTTCTGTCAGACAGATTCTTGTTTCCCTCTTTTCTATCAGCCTGGGAGTCTTGAGGGCATTTCCCTTAGTGCTTAACATAGTGGTTAACTTATAGTAGGTATTAATACATATTTTTGAATGAATAAATGAGAAAATTTTAATTAACTTATTCAAAATTAATCTTTTTTCAAGTGGTATCCCTGGGTATTAGGATACTCTGAGGCATGTTATTAGACCCTTAATGAATATTTGAATGAAATAGTGAGTGAATGAACATCAAGTAGCTCATTGCCAAGTGTACCAGAGAGTCACGCCAAGATTTTCTGACTTCAGGCACTGTGTTACAGTAGCTGGTAGGAAAGATCATTGTCACGTCTAGCCAGCAATGCAAAGTGCATAGCTTCCTGACAATGGCTTGGTACGTCTGCTGTGTGAAGGACATCTCATTATATAGCAGCTCTTGCGCTTCTCCGAGTCCCCCCAGCCTGGTGGAAAGAATATTTGTCTGAAAGCCAGGAGGACAAAAGTGAACTGGTTCTGTTCCTCATTGTGTAAATTTGACCAAACCTCTTCATTTTGGCTTCTTCATCTTCAAAACAAAGATTTAGTTGACTTAAAGCTGAGATTCCTGGGAGCATACCTTCCCTTAAAAACAAAGAAATCCAAAGTAATCATGTGTAATCCCAATTAAGTAGAGCTGCTTGGATGGAGGCCTTCCCCACCCTTCCACACCCTTCCCCTCCCTCCCCTCATGTGCTCTACCCCACCCTTGGTAACCTCAGTGGACAACAAGGTCTTGGTAAACACAGTTTGAAACTCACTGGGATAAAGTATATTTAGGACCCCTTTGGTCCTAAAGTTCAAGAATTCTAGAAATATGGACACTGAGCCCCTTAAACTATGCAGCCAGTATAGATAATGGTATGTGGTACCTATCTTTACAAATAGGCATCTTGGTGGGCATGGGATTTGGGGTCACAATTCCTGATTTTGAAACCCAGAACCACCACTTTCCCAATGGGTATTACCATCTAGCAAGTCATTTCACTTCTTTGAGCCAACTACCTCATATATAAACTGGGGCAGGTACTCTATGGTGGTTAGGTTTTATGAGATTCGTAATAACTATCATTGACTAAGTCATTTTGTTGGGAGAAGCAGTCTACCCCGGGCTTTGAGTATCCCTGCATGTTCTTGCTGGTTATCCTCCAGATGCAAAGCCCTGACTCCTCTTTACCTGGGTTATTTCTCATGGTTGTGTTGGCAGTGGGCAAGCTTGACAGATGAGGTCACATTTCCCGCAGGCACAGGGTCATCTTACTTCAGTGGATTGTAAAAATAGCGAGTCCCCAAAGCAGAGTGCTCTCCTATAACATAACACACGGGGTGTGCAGGCATCCATGTTGGGCCTTTTACATCATCCATGTGAGACTTGGAAAACATGACACTCTGGCTAACGCTTTTGTCATGAGTACTGAAGTCATCTGTCTCTGACCCAGGAGTTTCCTGTCTTGTCATCATCCATGAAACAGCAGCAAGCTAACTTATTATATTGGAAGTAGGATAAAAATCTCAGACCCTACACAGTTCGTGACATATTATATATATTACATTAAGTAAATGATCATAGCAGCTATTTGAGGTAGGTATTTCTAGTAACCAGATTTCATAGATGACAAAACTAAGTTTCAACAAGGTTCAGTAATGTGCCAGAGATCAGACAGCTATTATATGGCAGAACAAAGATTAAACTATTAATGTTTATCTTCCACCAAAGGTTATACCCGTAACTGTAATATATTTCCTTCCTGAATCATATGAAGTAATGGCTATGAAATCCTTTCCAAATGGTAAAGCATTCTACACATGTTATTATTAATGAAAGTATGATTATGATGTGAGCCTTAAGAAATTAGTCCATTTCAACACACGTGTTGAATTGATTATCCACTGTGGTCCTAGCGCAAATAAAGCTGTCTCCTTAAGCTTCTATGGAAAACCTGGCTTTAGTCATCACCATGCTGCTTACTAGCTGTGTGACATTGGACATGATATTTAACATCTTTGTATCAGTTCACATTCAGCCATAAAAACAGATACCATCCTAGGTACTTCAGAGAGAGGGGTTAATGCAGAGACTTGAGTATATACTGAAAGAGCAAAGAGGAGCATACAGGTAAGCCTGGAGATGTTGGCTAGACGCAACAGCCATCGAGACTGAGTGAACAGAGAGAGAGGGCTGCCAGGATGAAGATGCCCAGAGAGGCTGCCCTGTAGGTTTGGTGCTCAGATTTTCTTCTTATTACTTTATTTATTTTATTTTTTGAGAGTGAGAGACAGACACATAAGAAGGAAGAGAGATGAGAAGCATCAACTTCATGATTGCTTTCTCATATGTGCCTTGACTGGGGGCTCCAGCAGAGCCCGTGACTCCTTGCTCAAGCCAGCAACCTGGGCTTCAAGCCGGTAGTGTTTGGGTTCAGCCAGCGATCATGGTGTCAAGTCTATCCTCCTACGCTCAAGCTGGCAACCCCGGGCTCTAGCTGGATAAACTGGTGCTCAAGTTTTCAACCTCAGGGTTGTTTTGTTTTGTTTTGTTGTGTTGTGGCAGAGACAAAGAGAGTCAGAGAGAGGGACAGATAGGGACAGACAGACAGGAAGGGAGAGAGATGAGAAACATCAATTCTTCGTTGCGACACCTTAGTTGTTCATTGATTGCTTTCTCATATGTGCCTTGACTGG
Source organism: Saccopteryx leptura (assembly GCF_036850995.1). Taxonomy (NCBI): domain Eukaryota; kingdom Metazoa; phylum Chordata; class Mammalia; order Chiroptera; family Emballonuridae; genus Saccopteryx; species Saccopteryx leptura. Next base: position 169,282,486 of record NC_089508.1, on the reverse strand, counting down.
GGGGCTACAACAGACCAACTGACTCCTTGCTCAAGCCAGTGACCTTGGACTCAAGCTGGTGAGCCTTGCTCAAACCAAATGAGCCCGCACTCAAGCTGGCGACCTCGGGGTCTCGAACCTGGGTCCTCCACATCTCAGTCCGATGCTCTATCCACTGCACCACCACCTAGTCAGGCTCAACCTCGGGGTTTTGAGCCCTCATGGAGCATCGCAGGTTGACACTCTATGCACTGTGCCACCGCCTGGTCGGGCTAGATTTCTGGAGAGAAATTACCTGGCTGCTCCTGATGCTCTTGAGGAGGTGTAGCAAAACTGGGAGGGGAAGGGTCCAAGAAGCTGGAGTCTGGAGACTATAGGAGTGATGCTGCAGGAACAGGCAGGATGGAAGTTCTGTTTCCCTTTATTTGCTCCCCTTTTTTCTATTTTCTTTCTTTTATTTGTAGTACCTAGTAGGAAACTAGCCAGTGAAGGGTCCTGGGTCATATAGTTTGCAGAGTACCAGCCCAGTAGAGGTTAGAGAATGTAGAATATAGAATATAGAAGGGTGGGCTTGGGGCTGACTAGCAGGCAAGTAACAGGCACAATTGCTATCCTAGTCCCATGTCTGTAATGTGGGGATAATGTCTATCTCATTATATTCTTTGGGAGATTAAGTGAAATAACCACTCAGTTGCTTGAGACTGGTTGCAAGTGCCCAATAAATGTAAGCTTTTCTTTTTCTTATTATGCTAAGCTTGCTTCCTATATAATCTGCTGCCTTTGCCTGGTTTCCAGTGGGACTTGCGTGTTAATGCTTGCTTCAGGGATTATCAGGCCATCTGGGAAGCTGGTTTAGCTAACCCCTGTGGAGAACAGGCTTCAGAACTCTGCACTTGCCCTTGTGAGTCAAGATGGGACCCCTCTCCTTAGAGATGTTTAATTAGCTGGTTGTCAGAGTGATGTTGATTGATGAAATGCTTGTCTTAGACGCGGCCCGTGGTTGCTGTGATGGGGATTCTCAGTTTATTTCATTTGTCATCCTGCTTCCTCTCTTTCCCCAAAGAAAGACCCCCTAGCCTTCCCCTTTTCTTTCTTTTCATGCCCCCTTCGGACAAGATAAAACGTTCTTCACTGAATCAGCGAGATCTGTGCTACCTGACAGCTGTTCAGTGCTCTGGAGCGTGACGCTGCAGCACCCTCTCAGAACGTACGGCCAGCTTGAGTCTCAGCAACACAGCCTGGTGACAAAGGACTTAGGATGCGGTCTAGGAACAACCAGGGTCCAAATCCCTGGTCGATGTTTTATAGGACCCTGGACGAACAGTCTCTTTGAGCCTCAGTTTTCTCATTTGTAAAATGAGCTTGGTAATTGTATGTACAGTGTAGGGTTATTAGAGAGAAAAAAAAGATAGTTCACATAAAGCCGTTAACCCAGCATGCTTCACATTTCATAAGCATTCAATGTACAATAGCTAGTATCCCTGCCTGTTGGCTCTTTCAGTTTCCTTTTATGAACTCCTGAAATACTCAGAGTTGAATTTATTTATTTATTTATTCCATGGATGTTTGTTGGTCAATCATGAGGTGCCAGGTGCCAGGCACTGTGCAAATAATTTGCAGACCAGAAATGAGCAAATGCAAACGTGACCTGGTTAAAATAGAATAGAGCTTCTGCCTTTTTAAGTGGCTAACAGTTTGGGAAGGTGGGTAGGGAGGTTGACCATGTTCATGGACACTCAGTACAGAGTGATAGGTGTTATAGTAGGGTTGCAAAGGGCCACAGGGCTAAGAGACAGATAGGGAGCTGAAGGTGAACTTGGGGGAAAGGAAAGGTTTCCCATAGTCTCTGTGCAGAGTTGAGTTAGGCTGGCAAAATTGGCATGCTTGTCATGGTGATGAAAATGTATGCTCTGTGTGTGTGTGTGGGGGGGGTGGGATTGGGTTTGTGGTGGTGGGAGCTGTTTCCAGGGAGAGGCTCTATAAAAGAGAAAGCATGGTATGCTTAAGAACCTGAACTGTAGAAAATAAGGGCATTAGTTAGGCAAAAGTTAAAGCCAGAGAGGTCAGCCAGGGCCACATTATGCAGAGCCTTACAGAGCGTGTGCAGGGTCACAAACCCTGGGAGCCTTCTTGCATTCTGTTGGCTGTCTTTCTTTTGAAAGATATCATCTGCTTCTTAGACCACACTTCTTAAAATATTATGGACTTAGCCTAACCAATAATCAGTTGTCTCCTTTTTTATTAAGATGGCCCCAATTTTGTGGAGGGTGGAATGATGCCCAGCTTGAAAAACTCCATTTTTCAGCTTTCCTTACAGATAAAGTTAGTCATGGCTAAGTGACCATCCTAATAGACACTAACGTGGACAGCCTGGAGATGCAATGAAAATAAAAAGGCAGAGTGTGTCTTAAGATGTGAACCTCCTCTAACAGACCAACAAATACAAAGGGAATATTAGATGCTTTGAGAGATGTATTATCTTATGCAGTGCATAAAGCAAGTTAAATCCTTTATTGAAAAACATTTTTATAAGAGTAATAATTAAAAGGAGAGCAAAAAATGATAGGACACAAGAGACATGAATTCTGGTCCTAGCTTTGAAAAGTCTAATAGTGATTCTATATGAACCATTAACTGTCAAATAAAGCAATTCTCTAGGGAAATGGAGACAAAGTCTCTGGTTCAGTGCTATTATGAAGAAAAAATGAAATATGGTGATAACAACACTAGCTAATGTTCATTGAGTGTTCGCTGTGTTCCAGGCACTGTTCTAAGTAATTTACATATATCATTTCACTTCCAACATAAAACATTAAGATAATTTGTGAGTGCTACCATTTTATAAGTAAGTGAAATGGGAGAGATTAAATAACTTGCCCAAAGTCAGGTCAGAAAGCTTCTAGTAAGAGGAGTCAGAGTTAGAATCTCTTTCAAATGACTCCAGAGCCAGAACTCATCATGTAGTCGAGATTTTGAAAAATTGTATACTATATACAAAGAGAGATTATTATCATGTTCACATGTGACTTGCATGGATTACTGAGAATTAGATTAAATAAAACATGCTAAACATTAATCCTGTATTGAGAGATGTTTCATATTTCTTTAAAGGGTCTCTCAAAATTTGACATGGTTTCAGAATAAAAAAATTGTTTTAGGTAATCAGTTTTTTCCTCTCTGCTTGCCTTTAGCATCTTCTTGTTGTCTTTGAGTTCCACAATTTTAGTAGATTTACGTATTTTTTTATTTTCTCTTCTATGAACTCAGCATACTTTTTGAATCTGAGGATTTGTATCTTTCAACAGTTCTGCAAATGTCAGTCATTATCATTGTGAGTATTGCCTCTCTCTAGCCCATCTCCTTTTCTATCTGCAATTCCTATTAACTTAATGGTGAACCATCTCACTAGTGTCCTGGTCTCTTCTCCTCTCTATTATATTTTCCATTTCTTTTCATTTGAAATAATTAGAATTATTTGATCATATTTATATTCCAACTCACCAGTCCTCTCTTCAGATACATTTAATCTGCTGTTTAACTCTTGGTTAAATGTTTAATTTTATTGACCTTTTTTTTTTTTTTTTTTTTTTGTATTTTTCTGAAGCTGGAAATGGGGAGAGACAGTCAGACAGACTCCCGCATGCGCTCGACCGGGATCCACCCGGCACGCCCACCAGGGGGCGATGCTCTGCCCCTCCGGGGCGTCGCTCTGCTGCGACCAGAGCCACTCTAGCGCCTGGGGCAGAGGCCAAGGAGCCATCCCCAGCGCCCGGGCCATCTTTGCTCCAATGGAGTCTTGGCTGCGGGAGGGGAAGAGAGAGACAGAGAGGAAGGGGGGGGGGTGGAGAAGTAAATGGGCGCTTCTCCTATGTGCCCTGGCCGGAAATCGAACCCGGGTCCCCTGCACGCCAGGCCGACGCTCTGCCGCTGAGCCATCCGACCAGGGCCTGACCTTTTTTTTTTTTAAATTTCCAGAAGGCATATGCCCTTTCCCTTTATTTTAAATTTGTGTTTTTCTATTTTGATAATGTCTTATTCTGCTCTTGTATTTAAATCTTACTTATACTTCTAATTTTGTCAATTTAAACATACTGATTTTATTTTGTCTGATTATTATATGAAGTTTGGAGGGGATTTGCTATACTTTTTGTATCTTCTAAATTTTGCTTATGATATTTTCTTATGTGTTTTATAATCTCTAATTATGAACTCAGATAGTGCTTTTTTTTATTACAATGAGCCTGAGTCTAGAGTATCTCTTGTGAATGGTTGAAATTCCTATGGTTTAAAGTAAAATCCAAGCCTGTGTGAGCTTCCTCCCATCATTACAAATTCTGAGGAGACCCACCCGATAATGCCCCATTAAGAGCTTGAGCCAAGGCCAACAAGTTCCATGTCATTACCCTTTATTAAAAAAGGTTTTCCTACTTGATTTTCTTAACAGAAGGACCAAGATTTATATGGGGGAGGGTCTCTGTTCCAGCCCTGCCTACTTTGGTGGGGACCAAAGGGCCTCCTTTCTTGTCCTCTCTGGAACTTTAAAACCCAAACCCTTGGTTACTAAGATGAGCAAATTCCCATAAGGTAGCCAAAGTTTTAAAAGTCAACTCTCCTGCGTACTTCTACATTCAATTCTCTTGTTCTTGCCCTTAATTATGAGTTTACATATTTTGTGTTGGGAGCACTAAGTTATCTAATCTACCATATTGCCCTACTCATCATTACAGATATCAATTATTTTATAGTCATAGAAATTGTCCTCCGAATGGGCCCTGGATAACTAAAAGTTCATGTTAATTTAAACAAAATCTTCTTTTGATTAGGTGATTGAAGGACTCATTGGCCTTAAGGCTTAATTTTCCAGGCTAAAATTATAGATTAATTCATATACTTTCTTTCATTTTGAATTTCAGACTGTGGTTCATGACCATTTGCAGCCAAATGAATTTCATTTCTAGCTTTACAACTTACTTGCTATGTGAGCTTGGTCAATTAACATAAAATCATTGTGACTTAGTTTTCCTATTGAATAGGGAGGGGGCCATAGTAATAGTATCAATCTCAGCATTTTGTTGTGAAAATTAAATAATACATTCAGAAAAGTTCCTGGGAAGATAGCACTTAATTATTTTATCCTGGTTTTGATTATTACTTTTATTATCTGTAGAAGCAGTATAATCATCACACATTCATTTCTGGTGCTACTTTGTGTTAATCCGAATAAAGTCAGATTTTTTTTTCAAGATAATTTCTCCCCCTAAAATCTTTAAGAGTATTTTCAAGAGTTTGACTCTTCCTCCTCTTTATGATAATATGTTTAGACAGTCCTTTACATCGGATTACTCCTGTAGTTTCTAATTACTTTGATCTTTCTCTCTTTTCTAAGGTATATTTTCCCTCATTCTTTATTTTACCTTGTATTTATAAACAGCTTTGAGGCTCTGCTTTTATCTGTTCTTTCAAGATGTTCTTTCCATTCCCTTGAGTCATTTTCCATTTTGAGAAATTTGTTTTGTGAGTTCAGTCTTTCTGTCAAGCCTCTAACAATGATGATCAAGTTGTGTCAATCTTCAGACTGGTTTCCACAATCATAGATGTGCCAGCTTTCATGTCTGGGTATCTTCTTTACAACTCACCTTGGCTTTCTTTCTGAAATGCCATTATTTTAACTTTTTTTTTTGAAATGATGATAGGCTCACAGGAAGTTGCAAAAATAGTATATAGAGTTCTTCAAACACTTCATTCCACTTTCACCAGTGGTCACAGCTTATGTGACAGTAGCACAATGTCAAATCCAGGCAACTCACACTGATATAATAATGTCTAGATGGCAGGTCTTATTCAGATTTCACCAGTTTTTACATTCATTTGTGTGTGAGTATGCATGTGTGTGTGTGTGTGTGTGTGTGTGTGTGTGTGTGTAGTTCTATGCAGTTTTATTCCATGCATGCTTGTATAACGATGATTACAACCAAAATACAGAATTGTTTCATCATTCTAATGGAAGTCCCTCATGGTGTCTCAGGTTTTGTCATTTTTAGGATATTATATAAATGGGATCATGCAGTATATCACCTTGTGAAATTGTTTTTGTTCATTAAGCATAGTACCCATAAGATCTATCCTACTTTTTAAAAAATCTATCAGTAGTTTGATTCTTTTTACTGTTCAGTAGTATTGCATTGTGTGAATATACCAGACTATTTATCCATTCACCTACTGAAGAACATTTGGGTTGTTTCAACTTTGGGGCTCTTACAAATAGAACTGCTACGAACATTCTTATACACATTTTTGTAGGAATGTAAGTTTTTATTTCTCTGGGATCAATGCCCAAGAGTAGAATTGTAAGGTCAAATAGTAGTGCATGCTTAGTCTTACAGGAAACTGACAAATTATTTCCTGGAGTGGCTCTATTATTTTCCATTCCAACCAGCAGTCTATGAGAGAAGTGATGTTTCTGATCCAATTTCTCCTTTCAGAAATCTATGAAAATTCAGATGTTAAAAATAAAGGCCCTTTCTGGTGATAAGAATGTCCCACACTTAGATTGTGGCGATGTTTGTGCAACTAAAAAACATTAAGTTGAAATTTTATGGTATACACTTTATATCTCAATAAAGATGCTAAAAATAAACAAGGCTATTACAAGAAGTGATCTAATTTTATTACAAAAAAATCTTATTTCTTCACTAAATTTCTAATATTTTAGAATTTATATGTGGTAGGCATTACATATAATGCCTTCTATACATTAAATCTTGACCTACCTGCTAACTAGCATGACATTTAACCATTTACAACTTCTGTATGCTTTTCTGTAAGTAGGAATAGTAAAATTAACTTCCTTTGTGAGGAATGAATCGAATAATGCATATAAAGCATTTAGAATGATGCCTACCTAGTATCATTATCCCTATTATTAAATTCATGAAAAATACATTTCCCTCTTAGCAGCTCAAACCTGCCTGGTAATAGTGTGATGAGAAAGTGAACCACATGTATTAGTAAAAGATGACAGATTTTTGCCATTGTCTTTATGGGAGGACAAGGGAAGCAGCTGACATTGATCACCTGCTATACACCAGACACTGTATTTATTAGCCGCCATTTTGCTCATTTAACTAAAATTTTTTCCTGTTATAGAGAAGAAGGAACAAATTCAAAAAAGTTAAGAAAATTTCCCAGTTTCCTGAAGCAAGTATTTGATATAGCCAGGATAGAAAACCAGGTCTGTGCCCCAAGGTCACGGTTTACTACTTTTACAGATGAAAGAAATTAATACAAATTAGACTTTTCTGCAAACACTGCAACTAACTTAGAGCAGCAATTTCCAACTGGAGTGCTGCTAGAATTTTTCTTTTTAAGTGAGAGGAGGAGAGATAGTGAGACAGATTCTCGTGTGTGCCCCGACCAGGATTGGCCAAGCAACCCCATCTGGGCTCGATATTTGAATCAAGTGAGCTATTTTTAGTGCCTAAGGATGACACACTTGGACCAACTGAGCTATCCTCAGCACCTGGGCCATGCTCAAACCAACTGAGCCACTGGCTGTGGGAGGAGAAGAGGGAGAGAAGGGGAAAGGGAGAGAAGGGGAGGTGGGGGAGAAGCAGATGGTCGCTTCTCATATGGGCCCTGACCAGGAATCGAACCTGGGATGTGCATACTCCAGGCTGATGCTCTATCCACGGAGCCACTGGCCAGGGCTGCTGCTAGAATTTTTAAAATATGCAATACCTGACTATTTAGACAGGGTCAATAACCCTTTTTTCCTTACATTGTAAAAAAAAAAAAAAAAGACAACAGCCAACACAATAGCCACCTGGTGTGAATGAATCAAAATTATACTGTGTGTGTGTGTGTGTGTGTGTGTGTGTGTGTGTGTGAGAGAGAGAGAGAGAGAGAGAGAGAGAGAGAAAGAGAGAGATCAGCAAAAGGCATATTTTTTGGTGTGCAGAATTTTAATAATTATTTTATTTGTGCCATGAGGTGAGAAAGCTTGAAAATCACTGACTAAGGGTATCAAGAGACTTGTAGCTTTTCTCTCCTCTTTGTTCAGAAACTGAAATTGAGCATTTCTCAGGATGCTGTATGTAACATGTTTTTAATATATTTTTAAGGAAATGGAGAGAAACTTAATGGTAGTTCAGAAAGAGCCCCAACGTATTACTCAACCTGAATTTCCAACTGTTTAGAGCTGGAACAGCAAAAGGCAAAATTGCTGGTGGGAAGTCCGTTGCCAGAGGTACTCAGTGAGAAATGAACAGATATAGTCCAGAGATTAGAAGGAGACAGAGTACCCCAGGCTGAACTCAATTAAAAAACCAAACAAAAGCTAATTCCAAGCTAAGAGGAAAAGAAAATTGTTTGTGGTAATGTGTCATCGAAAACCATTTCTCAAGTTTATTCACCCATGGATTAATCTCTGTGTTCTTTTTCTTCTTCAACCCCCATTTCTCTTTAGAAACTGCCAAGTGTTGTAATGGAAGTGAAGAAGGGATTTTTAATGTCAGCCAAATTATTGAGAAAAACAAGGAACCATTTTCTTTGTAGTGAGCCTCAAAGATCAGGCACCCTGTTCTCCAGGTTTATGGAGGAACTTGGCTGCAGATTTGCATTGGAAAGAAACACAAGCCTTTGGAATTCCGCTCGGAAAACGTAGGTCCTCCTGATTTCTGGATGCAGGCAGAGACAGGATCACGATGAGCACCCTCACATTGATGTCAGGCAGGAGAAATTTGGAAAGGAACTGACTGATTTACTCTCTTGTGTTGGCACGCTATATATAACTTATTTCACTTTGTTTTATAACGATCAGGAGAAACAAGGTCTGCTTCCCATATGACTAAAACCAAACCAAACCGAACAGTCTTGGGTTGGGTGAGGAGGTTCTCTGAACCACGAGACGTGACCTCCAAACTGGCTGGAAAGAAAAAAAAACAAAAACCCAATGAGAATGAAAAATGGCAGGCTGCAAGTCCCAGGAAGACGCTGCAGCAATCAGCTTCAGACACATTTCATTTTGCATTGTTATTAATGGCTTGGAAAGAGGCTATAAACCTATTATGGTAATTACATCTGCAGATGAGGGCAAATGGAATGGTGCTGTAGACACTGGTGAGCCAGAGACATAGTACAGAGCAACCTTGGAGAGATTAGAAATATGGGCAGGAAATGAACAAATGAGATCAGCCTGGAAAAGTAGAAACGTGCATCTGGAGAAATACATAATTTGCAAAACAGAGAGGTACTTTTAGGTAGGGTCATACTTGGAAACAACCATGGTAAATAGGCCTTTGAGCGGATATCAGTCCAGGGTATGTTTCTACCATGATGGAAAAAATAATATTAATAGTAAGGCCTGGCATTCATATACCCTTTCTGAGTGCATTTTTCTTTTTCAAACAGGGGCATTTCTATGATCTCATTTGATCATCAGCCCAATAGAAAATAACTTATTTGTAGCAAATCATTTATTCTCCACTGAAGATAAGAGGAGAGGTTAAGTGAATTGCTTAAGGTCAGTCTGTTAATGAAATAGACATGACCTGGTCTCTTGACTATTCTTTTTCTTTTTTCACAATATCACCTTTGTAGTACGTCTTGGATCTCAGAATAGTGAGTGTTTCCGATTCAGCACTTACCCCTCTCTTCCTGATAATTGCACAAGAGTTTATTTAATTTGAGACTTAGTATTACTGTAGGTTTGAACAGGGCGGGAACCGGCCTCAGCTGCCCCACCCCGATGTATCTAGGATGAAGCAAGACAGTATGGCGCAGATGGTGGGTGGTCTTGAGTAGAAGTCAGAACCCTACACTAACTGTGTCACTGACCGTGAGGTGAGAGGTAGGCAAACTATATGCCTTCTGTAATCTCATGTGCTTCAGTAGGACCGAGTGGGTTGATTGCTCTGGTCTCATGGACTTGATCTCTTTAAAGATCTAAAAGAATAATGGAACTAGAGTAAATAGACAATTAGACACAGAAACCAAGGAGCCTGAGAGAGGTGGAAGGGGGTGGGGGTGGGAGAGAGACACAGATACCTATAACACCTGGACTGGGAACAATATTAGCATATGGCAAGCAGGCAGATAGACATCGTCAACGATCACCCTTGCACATATATATCTTAATCTATTCTGTACTCGTTAGAGAGTTCCTATCTTAAACTTGACATTTTTTTCTTTTCCTGGGTAATGATGTATGAGTTTCTGTGTATCCTCCTCTGCCCCCTTTGTGTGGACAGCAGATAAGAATCAGGGCACCAGGTGTCTTTTTGGGTTCCGTCAAGATCATAATGGCTCCTTTTTCTCTGTGTCCGCATGGGTGGGCTCCTTGCAGTCATGTTTATGTTGTGATTCTTCCATCCCTTCTGCAAAGGTGATTGGATCGTAGGTTTGCAGCTGACTCCAGCTGAACCAATCAGATTCTTTCCATTTGAGACTCCCATTTTATTCTCTGACTGTGATTAGAACAAAGAAATATGGAGCAACCCGATGTTTAGCTAATGTAAATAGAATTGACTGAATGATCATGAGACTCCAGAAGGTAAAAGAGACTGTGACTGACAGGTCCTGATTCCAGCCTGGCTGGATACTTACACTTGAATCTTTAAAATAAATACAGTCCTTTTTTTTTTTTTTTTTAATAAATTTACTGTGATTGTTATCTTTAACTTTTTCACAAGGTGTTTTCATTCATAGTCTACCTGAATGATATCCTGTTAACATGCAAAGGAGTCTACCCAAACCTTTCTGCCACCCCAACCAACCCATTAGACCTTCAGGATTCTGCTCTGTAGCAGGCTTTACGTTTGGTTTGAGTTTGTTTATGAATGTATGGATGTGTGCTCGCATGCGTGTCTGTGTGATATATGTATGTTGGTATGTGTTCATCCAAGGCATTCACACACATCTCATGCTTGCCTTTGTCTATATGCAAGACACTACACTGTGGCACTGGGATCCAGCAAGGAATAAACACGCACCACCCTCAAGGGCCCTGAGGGCAATGGCCAACGCCACAGAGGGTTATAACATGATCTGTAAGCGTGGTGCTAAGTCAGCAGAGGCTTGAGGAAGCAGCAGGGGGCAGTGGATTGGTATCAGGGAAAGCTTTCTGGAAGTGGTAGGTAATGCCTGGAGTTTCCCAAGTTAAGCAGGTCAACCTTTGTTTGAAGCAGAAGGTATGACATAGGATGTGAGAGAGGGACCCGTGGTTCCTAGGGTGACAGGACCAGAAAGTACCATCAGGAATGAAGACAGATGGAGCCACAGAGATGAGCAGAGGCCATGTATGGGCAGTTTTTTGTTTGTTTGTTTATCTTATTAAGAATCTTAGACTTTAACCTCAGAGTACTGGGGAATGATTGGAGACTCACATACAGGTAAGTGGGGAGGTGACATTTAAGATGAGACCTCAATGACAGGAAAAACCAGTTTTCATCCCCTGGCTCCTTTGGGACTTTGCTTAGGGAAGCGGTGACTAGACCCTCAGGCATATGTGTCTGCCTTCCTACTTCTCTGAAAAGATAGAGAGCCAGGGGCCGCTGAGCCTGATGGCCCTGGAGCATTTGCTGCAGCTGAGAACAGGAAACCAGAGGAAATAAAACAAAGGATATACAGCCAAAGGTCCTTCCTGGAGACGGATGGAAGGCCTGGAAAATATAAACCGGGGTTGCAGCCTTGCGCCTCGGGTTGGCTTGCTATTCTGAGCCTCCATCCAAGAGTGAGGCTCACATCCCGCATCTGGGAGTGAGCTGTTGTGCTATACAGGGAGAGAGCTGCCTCCAATCACACGTGTTTCCATTCCGCCCCAGGGTGAAACTGACTGCACTGAACGGTGGGTTCAGCAGCGCCAGTGCACGTTCTCAAGCAGGATTTTAACAGATGGTCTGGTGGTTCCGGGATTCAATCTTGTTCTTTAGGGCCCATTGCGGGTGGAGTGGGGGTTGGCTGGGGAGCAGGTAGTTCCTTGGGGACAACTCACTGCTCTCTCAGTTCTGAGCAGGCACCAGACTACTTCGGAAAAGAACAACCCTCACCTTTGAGACACAAAGTCCCTATTCTTTAAGGTCTAAGTAACTCCCGAGTCTCCAAATAGTCGGATGTCGGAAATTCAAATGACGATAGCCAGGCAGGGGGCATAAATACATGGAAGTGTGTATTTACACAGAGTTCTGGGTAAAGGAAGAGAAAGCAGCAGGCATGATGGCCAGTTGGAGAATACATGTTCTGTCCAAAAAGCAGCTGTGGTCACTTCCCGCTGATGGGCACTGGTGTTTGCCTGTGAGTCCAGAATTGCTAGGTTTCACTTTTAAAAGAAATTTCAGTTTGAGTGCAAAATGTATACATTTAAAAATATTGGTTAAATAAAAATGTCACACTGTGTAAATATTCATTGACTGTCAGCCTCACTGTTACAGGTCAAGTTTCCTGAAGAGCAGATTCTGAGGAGAAGAGGATGCAGGAAGTTTATTAGGGAGGGTCCCTGTAATCAACATCTGAGGAAGGGAAGGGGAGGAGAGCAGGGAGGAAGAAGAGAGGAGGGGAGGGGAGGGGAGGCCTGGGCCCAGGGGGAAGTCGAGCTGTGATGTGGTCTTTAACAAAGGCATAGCTCACCTTACATCCCTAACATTGGGATAACCCTTGTGGTTGTTGCTCTTGTGTGGCCAGGAGGTCAGCCTTTACATGCTCACGTCAACCAGTGTCTGGGTCAGGCTGCCCTTGCAGGGGCGGGTACCTTAGACCAGGGAAGCTTCCAGAAAGGGCTGACCACTGAAGGCTGAGAACATCTAGGGGAATGAGTCCTTCAGTACGGGAACCGGGAGCCAGGTGGAGTGGCACAGGGTCTCCTACAGATCCCCCCTTGCAGTGCTCAGATTCACTTCTTCGCGGAAGTGCTCGCTGTGACAATTCCAGGATCTACAGGTACCTCTTCCCCTGGGAGTCTGGGACCTAATAGCTGGTCTTAGGTCCACAAAAATACTCAATTATTGTATTTTACTAACTATTCTAGATTCTCCTCATTCTCAGTTAACTCCTTCACTGGTCCAGGTGATTTACTGGGTGGTGGGACATGGACCCTCATTGCCAAGGGTTCAGACCTTGCCCTTCTCAGGGTAGAGCTGATGTTCTTGTCCATTTACCAGCAAGACTGGGCAAGGTAGTACCTAAAAGATCCCATGTGATCTCAGGGGTATCATACATACCTCCTCCTGCCCCCCTGCGGACCAGAAGCCCTACAGCCTCCTGGTCAGGGTCTTACAAGGATGCCGACTTGCCTTCTTGTCTTGTTGAGTCCTTGGCCACAAAGAGCCCAAAGTGCCCTATAGCAGCTATAACTTATATATAGTTCAGTCAGACTCTTGCTCTGCCCCCTGGTGGAAGCATTTCCCTTTTGGGGAAAAGTCTATACCACCCCAAAATGCAGGGATGTGAAGTACAGATTCCCCTGTTGTGCCACTGGAAGTGAAAGCAGAAAGGGATCACTCCGCTTCTTCTTCCCCTTGGTTCTTGGGTCCATGTATTCTTCCTTTATGAACACTGCATCATATAGAGAGCACTGATAAAAATGTCCATGCAAGTTGGAGGTTGGTGCTTTATTCTTTTAAGGAATCATCTCTGAATTGGTGCTTCAGTAGGCTACTCTTCCACATGCAGGGTGGAAGCTTTGGCTGATGTGGTATTTGACATCACTGATGGTTCCCCACAATCACATGGCCATGCCTGCATCTCATTTGTTTTAAATAGGCCTCTTGGTCTGATGTGATATTCTGTGGGATCCCATTCCAGTGCATCAAACACGTCTTAAACCCTCAAATAGTAGTATTGGCCAAGGCCCTAGCAGCAAAAAAGGCAAGTATATACCTAGCAGATGTGTTCATTTCTGTAAAAATGAATCACTGTGCCTCTTAGTGTGAAAGGGGTCCAATGTAATCAATTTGTCAACAAGTGGCCAATCTGTATCTTTGAGAGATGGTGCCTTATTGGGGAGGTAGTATTACCTTATTGGGGAGCTCTGTTAGCTAGAAGGATGGAGGTTTGACAACACCAATAGTTGGATCAGCATTGGTGAGTACTTAGCCTCTATCCTTGTAACTGTGTCTACTCTCTCGCATGCCCATTGTACCAACTTTGGGGTGGTTACTGATGTCAACTGACTGAGTCATTTTGTCTTCTTTGTTGTTTAGTGTCTCCTCTGTGGAGGACATTAATATGTAATTCATATATCTCCACTCTTCATGCCCACTTCCATAGGTCCACCATATGCTTCTACCTATGACCTTGTTTTCCTTGTTCTTTCTATCTTTCCCCTTTCTACCTAGGAACAGTTCAACATTGAGGAGCCTACCTATTATCTTGAGCCACTTTTGTTTCTAAAGTGGGTGAATGACTAAATGCATTTTCTTAAGGTATGACCATTGGGAAGAGATGATCTCACTATTGTTTTTTATTTCTTATTTATTTATTTATTTATTTATTATTATTTTTTTTGCTATTTTCTGAAGCTGGAAACAGGGAGAGACAGTCAGACAGACTCCCGCATGCGCCCGACCGGGATCCACTCGGCATGCCCACCAGGGGCGATGCTCTGCCCACCAGGGGGTGATGCTCTGCCCATCCTGGGTGTCGCCATGTTGCGACCAGAGCCACTCTAGCGCCTGGGGCAGAGGCCAAGGAGCCATCCCCAGCACCCGGGCCATCTTTGCTCCAATGGAGCCTTGGCTGCGGGAGGGGAAGAGAGAGACCGAGAGGAAGGCGCGGCGGAGGGGTGGAGAAGCAAATGGGCGCTTCTCCTGTGTGCCCTGGCCGGGAATCGAACCCGGGTCCTCCGCACGCTAGGCCGACGCTCTACCGCTGAGCCAACCGGCCAGGGCCTCACTATTGTTTTTTAAAACTACCTCTGACTGGATGGTCATGTAGTCATAGCCTGTTTTCAATTTTCTCTGTGTACCAAATCAACCTATTTATAAACCAGGTGCAGCTGATCATAAGGATCATAGGTGTGGGACAACAGAAAGTTACAGGAGCAATAGTAGTGGATGACATGGGAGATTGGACCACCGGCTCAGGTAGTTTTTCTTGTGCCCTTTAGCCCTTCTCCTGGTCAGTCTTAAGATGTATCATGCTCATCTTATAATGAATTGCTGCTAGGCCAACCTGACTGTATGACTTATGACAGAACTCAGCTCATGATGGGCATTTCTGGCTGCTTTGTTACTTTGTGGCCCTGGTTCTGTCTTCCATCTCTACCAGGATCCAGGAGCACTTGAGGATCTAAATAATGCATAATTCTCTTATTCCAAAATCCTAGAAGTGTGGATTGTGATACCCTTATTTGGACTTGCATCACCTCCTTGTGGTGCCGTTTCCCACCACAGGCCCCTCCAATGTTGTAGAACTTACTGGGTCGTATGGTTCAAGTGGCAAGGCTGATTGCACTGCACTGGGGATCTCCTTCTCTGGGAACCACTCAAAGCTGACATGTATATGAGCTCTAAAAGTATTTCTAGGTATGGAATGAAATGTCTACAAAACCTGAAGAGTCCTACCAGGCTTCATATTCCCTTCTTTGCAAGGGATTTACCTGATGCAATAATTTGCCGTTTCTTCTGGAGGGAGTGTTGGGGTGTGCCCTAGTCACTGGACTCCTAGCACTTAACCAAGGTGGCAGGCTCTGAATCTCTGTAGCCTTCATCTCCCACTCTTTAGAGTTCCTGTGTCCTTCATAAATGCTATAGAGCTCATGTATCATCCTTATCAAAGCTTCCAATGTACTTGTCACTTCTTGCTCATCTAGCAAGATTTGCATGATGTCATCAATACCAGTGGGATGTTCTTCAAGATGTCCAGACAGTCTAGATCTTTTGAGACATTACTGTGGTGGAGGGAAGGATAATTAACATAGCATTGGAGTCAAGATTATTCATGTGTACTGTTGTCTGTTCCAAGTATGTACATATGGCTTTTGACCCCCTTTTCTTACAGGGATGAAAAAGAACTCATCTGCTAGATCAATGGCTATGATAGTCTTCTCTAGAAAAATATTACAGCAGCTTAAATTTGGGCTATTGATTGATTGAGTTATACTTTGGGATTCATCTTGCTTTTGCAGTATCCAGCCTAGTGGATTAAATGGCATTGTGAAAGGGACTATGAACCCTGTATCCTTCAGGTTTTTAAGGGTGTCCCTAACTTCTGCTATTACCTTAGGATACAAAAAAATTTTTTTTTGTTTGCTTTAGGTTTAATTTATTGATTTTAGAAAGAAGAAAGAGAGAAAGAGAAAGAAAGAGAGAGAAGGATGGGAGGGGAGTGGGAAGCATCAACTCATAGTAGTTGCTTCTCTTGTGTGCCTTGACCAGGCAAGCCTGGGGTTTTGAATCAGTGACTTCAGCATTCCAGGTTGATGCTTTATCCATGGCACCACCACAGGTCAGGCACAAAAATTTTCCTGATTTACTATCTTGATTTGGGTAGGAGTAGAGGTCAGTCTAAGGGCCTTTTACTTTTTTTCCTACTTGATAACTCTAACCCCACAGGTTAAGAAACCAATGTGGAAGTTGTACTAATTGTTATATTTGACTTTTCCAATTAAACAATGAAAGGTTTTTTGTTTTTGTTTTTTTTGTGGGTTTTTTTTGTGTGTGTGACAGAGACAAAGAGATGAACAGATAGGGACAGACAGACAAGAAGGGAGAGAGATGAGAAGCATCCATTCTTCATTGCAGCACCTTAGTTGTTCATTGATTGCTTTCTCATATGTGCCTTGACTAGGAGGCTACTACAGACTGAGTAACCCCTTGCTCAAGCCAGCAACCTTGGGCTCAAGCTGGTGAGACTTGCTCAAACCAGATGAGCCTGCACTCAAGCTGGTGACCTCGGGGTTTCAAACCTGGGTCCTCTGCATCCCAGTCCAACACTCTATCCACTGTGCCACCCCCCTGGTCAGGCAATGAAAGTTTTAAAAAATAACCACTAGATGGGCCTGTGAACTCAAAGGGCCAAATGTAAGCCAAATCTAGACCAGGGATCCATTTACTGCCTGACCTCAACATGCTTCCTCTCTAACAGAGGAGCTATGGTGATGCTTCAAGTCCCTGGCTATGAGTGTCAACTGGGAACTTGTTTCCATTGGTTTTCAAGATGTGTAGTTAATCTTCTTTCCCAGTTGATAGTGGCCTTAGCATATCACCCTAGGATCCTTTGAGGAAGGAGTAGAGGAATCATAATATACATGAGACATGGTGTTGCAGGCTCCTTCTTCCTGGTGATCAAGTTCCTCCTTCAGTTAACATATTACAAACATGAAAACTAGGCCACATCCAGAAATTGGTCAAGGGAGACACTAGTGGAGTGACTAATCCAAGCCTCTTGATCATCAATCCCTGATGACCTATTTTAGTTTCTTATTGCTGCCATAATATATTACCAACACCTAGAGGCTGAAAACAATACAGTTATTCTCTTCCAATTCTGGAGGTCAGAAGTAAAAAATGGGTCTTATGGGGTTAAAACCAAGGGGTCAGTAGGGCTGCAATCCTGTGGGAAGCTTCATTCCTTACCATTTCCAGTCTCTAGAGGTGGATCACATTCCTTGGCTCATGGCCACATCATTCTGCCTTTTCACTTCCATCGTCATATCTCCCTTTCTCTCTCTGACCCTTTGCCCTCCCCCTTTGTGATTACATGGGACCCACTTGGCTAATCCTGCCTGTGGCTTTGAAGTGGGTTGCCATTAAAGCTTATGGAGAAGACCAGAGGCCCACAGAATCATTCTCAACTAACGAAGTGAATGAGAAGCTCCATCCAGGGAGAAGGAAATTTGCGCATCTTGCTCACGCTGATGTAAATTTGATTTTGGAATAAGCCCATGGGAACACTACTTGGTGGCTATATATATTTATACATATATATGTGTGTGTGTATCCATATATATATAATATATATTCAGGGCTCATAGTCCCTTTCACATTGCCATTTAATCCACTAGGCTGGATACTACAATATATATATATATTTTTTTAATTTTTTGGTTTTGTATATCAAGGGGGGAATTGTCAGATAATTTTTTGTATTTAATATGTAAACATCTAAGAACAGAAGGGGAATCACCAATTTGATTTTCATTCTATCACACTAGAATTACATGACTAAGATTTTGGTTATTTGTACTGAAGGTAAAGTTAATAGACCCAAATGACCTAATGGGCAGTTCTGAGACTAACTCTTTACTATTCACACTAGAATTGCCTACATATTTCACAAAAGCCCTGTGTGGGGCTTTTACTCTTTCAAAACTCTTTTATTTTTGTTTCAGGACTATTTTTTTCCCCACCCTTCAAATCAGGACCTGGGGAAATGTTTCCTTATATTAATATAGCAAAATAAAAACTTGTTTTTAAAGAGTAGCAAGTCTTTTTAATACTCAAAACTGTGAGTTTGAGTATTAAAAAGTCCCTCTACTCTTCTGGAAAGATTATTTCGTATCAACTCCTCACCGCTCTGACTTCCAACACCTTCCCTCCCAGGCTCTCTTGACTGATGACAGAGAAAATGGACACACTCACAGAGAAGTTTCATAAACACCCTCGATAAACTTGCCCTGGCCACCTCTTTCTGTGCCAGGGTACTCTTCCCTTCTGTAACTGGGAGGGAACCATCCTTGCTCCTTGCTAAGGGGCAAGCCCTCCATTTAAACACTAGATGTCACCTGTGCTGCCCATTCAAGAGGACAGAACATTTGTCCCATTTCTTTCCTGCATCATGAAGTTTCCTCTCCTTACTAAATTTGTCCTGTTGCCATACAACCGTGATATTATTTCTCCTGTAATGGATCTCACTCTCTGCTAGTTACTGCTCCATTTCCCTGTCTCTGTTTGCAATAGAGTCCCTTGAAAGAGTTGCCTATCTTAGATGTCTCCAGTTTCCACTTTGACTTTCACCCCTACGCCTTCATTAACAACACTGAGGCACACGTACACACATAGTAGGTGCTCAGTAAACACCACTTGAATAATGTCATGCATGCTCACAAAAAAACCCCACTATGATAAGGGTATTAGGCTACTCATTTAATAGGTTCTCTGGTTAAGGTCTTCTAATTACTGAGTAATTTCTACGGGTAAGGCCCTGTTTCATGCACTTAGAACATAGCAGTACATAAAACACATTCCCTGCCTTCAAGGGCCTTAGATTCTAGTGATGGGAAGGGGGATAATGCTCAGTGATAAATTAATATGTCATGTGGTGAAAAGTACCACAAAAATAAATAAAACACAGAAGGGGACTAACAAGGGACAGACAGTAGTACTCTGTAGATAAGGGTATAAAGTCAACTCCATGAGATCTAGGACATTATTATTATTATTCACCCCTGGACACTAGTACCTAGAAATATAATAGCATATAGAAGGCACAAGGTAAATATCGTGTGAAAATGTGGGAATGAATGAATAAATGATGGTGAAGAGAGAGCCCAGTTAGGAGGATACTACAGTAGTCCAGGTAATAGCTGATGGGGGCTAGACACAGAGGGCAGCTTTATAAATGGAAAGAAGAGGATATAGTCTGGATATATTTATTAAAAAGACAGAACTGATAGCATTTCTTAGATTGGCTAGGCAGTGCAAACTGGGTTGGATTGATTGAGAAAACTCACGGTTCAGATGATGTCAACTCTTTGGCCTAAGCAACTAGAATAACCTAGTCTTGACTGAGGTGTGGAAGTCTATGGGTGTGATAGGTTTGGTGGCCAAAATTAAGTATCTCTGGGACTATTAAATCTCTCTGTGTCTCCCTCCCTCTCTCATACTTCCCTGAGATACCTAAAGCCAAGTACTGCTGTGTATCCAGGGAAAACCAGTCAGAGTCATTCTACTGTGGAAAACATCACTGCTTCCACTCATCGCCCTCCTGGCCAGACCCAGAGGCATCTTGTGCTGATGGCTGCCTTTCTTCTTACCCCTGAATAAGAAAGGTAAAGCCAAGAAGGCCTGTTCCTTCAAACTCATTTTAGACACTTGATTTTGATTTTAAAAAGAAAAGGATGATTGAAGGGGATGAAAGAGGGAAAAAATAGTGTTTGTTTTACATTTCTGATGATGGCAACAGCTCGGATCTATTAGCTGGTTACTGTGCATTCCTGTGCATGGCTTGTCACAGTGGTCTGACCCGGAGAAACTCATCACAGGTCCAATTCTGCATGGCCTCTTGCAGGCAAACCTGGCCTCAGAGAGTTTAACCAAGTCTTGTAATTTGCAACAACAACAACACACATGCAAAATCAAGTGACCAAAATATGTGATAAATCTTTTTGGGAGAGAATGTTCTGGGTTATAATGACTGTAACAGAGGAGATAATTAGGACACAAGACGGGCAAAGAAACCTATAGGGTTAGTATTTCTTTAGAATTGTAAATATTTCCTATACATTTTGCTTTTCTAAAGAACTTGCAATATCCCTTCAAAGAAGTTGGGGGCAGCAAAATCTATGGGAAAGATTCAGAGAGACTGCTGCAGGGTTTCACAGTGTGTAGTGTAATTCTCTTTGACTCTGCTCTAAATAGAATCCTGCTTATTTGCATGCCAATCCCCAGAATGCTTTGTAATTTCACAACTCTTGGCTAGTGGTCTCAGCATTTAAGCTTTAAGAACAAAGCAAAATATTTAGGGCGTGCCTTTGGTTTCAGTATGTGCCCCCCACCCTCGCCCCATGCTTTGCAAAAGAGTTGGGGGTGGTGACCTTTGCCTGGCATTCATCAACCTAGCCAGAGCATCACAGAAATGAAGTGGAGGGAAGTACGGGGACTTTCCTGTGAATCCTGCATTCAGTCTGGCTATCCAGCTACCCATGAATAAACCAGAAGCTCGCACGAACTCAGGAAGGGAGTGTTTCAGGGGGCCTTCGTCTCCCCCTTCATTATGTGACCAGGCTGGTTCACTTAAGGTTTCTGAAAAGCCAAGCTGAAGTATGCTGTACTCTGTTTCTGTGGAGGCTTTTTATAGCATCTGCATTGCTAAGTAAGCCTTCCATTTAATGGAGAGATGTTCTGAAGTGTGGTCAGTGTTCTGCCTAACAGAAACGTGAATTCAAGATTCCTAACACAGACCTGGTCCTGCTTAGTGATATCTAAAGAATTTCTATTTAGTAGGGCATTAGGATCCACAATTGAGGAGTGGGGATGGTAGGAGACTTATATTGAGAGGGTTTTTTACAATTTTTGCATAGCAAGCCATGGTTATTATTTAAACGGTATCACTAGTAGTATATTTCAGGAGAGCTGGAAGCTAGTTTCCACCCACAGCGGGCCTTCCAAATTTGCCTCTTTGGACGGCTTAACTTGAGCAGGTAGCTGAAGAACAATATATTCCGGCACCGAAAGGGCATGATTTTGCTTCTAATAACATAGTGACTTTTGTCTGTCAGCCCTGCTGCCCAAAGTAAACTCAGGATGGTGAACAACAGCGCACATGGTTGACTCACAAAACCCCCTGCTGCACACAGGGCTCTGCCTTCCCCTACAGGTGTTCCCTACTTTTCACTCAGCAACATCAATGCTCTGTCTTCCACTCTGAGAACCAGGCAGTGGAATTCCTTAAAAACACATTATTTTGATATTTTTAAAACCCAGAAAACGGTAGATGTTAGCTGACACAGTGCCCTTCGCAGTCCTCTGAAAGTGACTGGTTTGCCTAACGTTTTCTGCTACCCGTTCTCTCGGTCTCTGGATAACAGCGGGCCGGCCAGGCTGCACCAAGTCAGACCAGTTCTCGGCTGTTCAGGGCTCTGTGCGGCTGTTTACACACCCAGAGACCAGCAGAAGCAGCGCCCAGCCCGGGGCTGTAACAAAGGCGGTGGCCGCCCTATCCAGCCGGTGCGAAGTGCGTGGAGGAGGGCGGGTTCCGGGAGGGCCCTCCGGGGCTGTCACCTTTCTGAAATAAGGGTGGTGACAGAAAGAAACTGGATCAGGGACTGGTGGGAAGCGTTGGCGCTTTCCGGAGCTTGGCCTTGGAGGCCAGGAGGGCGACATCAGAGCTCTTCCTGCACTGGGACTGCAGCATCCCCGCCCGGAAAAGTCCCTCACGCCCCCTGGTGGCCGTAGAGCAGACGGGCTCAGCTGTACTCGCAAGGCACGAAAAAAAAAAAAAAAAAAAAAGGAAGAAAAAGAAAAAGTGGGTGAGGCAGATGCAAAGAGGAAAATCAATAGGGATAAGAGAGAAGAGGGAGGAGTCGCAGATCAGCCATTCTAGTCTTACGGGGTCCCAGCTGGCACCGCAAAAGAAAGAAAGAAAAAAAAACCCCGGGCGTGAACGCGAGTGGAGGAGGGTGTGTGTGGTGGGGGGTGGGGGGGCGAGGGTGAAAGGGGGACCAGGGAGATTTACTATTGTCTCTGGCAGCCGCTGCGGGAGCCCGGGAGGGGGGCGGAGGCGAGGGGAGGCGGCGGCCGCGGCCAGCGCACTACTCGCTCCACCTGATCTCGGGGCGCTGTGCGCTGAGGAAGGCTCAGGCGAGCCGGAGCCGAAGGAGGAGGGAGGGACGCCGCTGCTCAGCCACCGCCGCCACCATGTCCTACCAAGGCAAGAAGAACATCCCGCGGATCACGGTGAGTCCGGGCGCAGCCGCCTCCCTCCCTCTCTCCCCGGGTCGGTCCGCTGCGCTGCGGGCGGGGCGGCTTGGATCCCTGGTCCGGTCCCCGGGGAGGGACGGGGACCCGGGTCTTGGGGGTGGGGGTGGGGGTGGGGAGTGGCGGTCAGTCCAGCCAGAGCGGCGGGCGCCACCCAGACAGAGCGACCCAGGGGTTTGGGGAAAACAAAACAAAGAGGAAACCCAAACACTGGCGTGGAGAATTTAGGATTCTTTAGCCTCCTTTCCCACCGCCCGGTAGTTCCCGAAGAACGCAGGGCTCCCGGCCCTCCCCGAACCCCTGCGCCTCCTGGGGTATCGGTGTGTGCTGTCCCAGGCCAGGGGTGCTTTTTGTTTAAGGCTGCTTTTGGCGGGGCGTGGTGTGGAGAGGTGACACCTTTCCCCAGGGGTACTTGGCAGCCCGACCGCGCCCCTCTCTCAGCTTCAGCCCAATGGCTCTAGCCCCTACTCCCGCGCTGCTAGGGTGATGGGGTGTCTGGACCATCCATCCTCACCCTGTCCCCTTCTTGCCTGCATTCACCCGATTCGTATTTCGGTGCGTCATATCTGGGACTGGACAGCTAGCGTGGCTGTAGCGGGAATGACAACTTTTGTGTGGGTTGTTTTTTTTTTGCCCTCAGTGCATTTTATATTTCTCGTTTCATTTCTCCTACTCATTCCAAGAGAAGGCTGAGGTTTTAGAGCAGATTTTTGTTAGCAGTCACAGGCGCACGCTGGGTGCATCCCGTGTCCAGCTGCCATTGTGTGCGAGAGGGAGCCACCGGCGGCCCGCGGGGTGTCAGACGCGCCAGGCGAGCGCCTAGGCGGGGTGCAGAGGGGACTGCCGTTATCAGGTACAGAAGCTAGCGTCCAGCAAGATGCTCGCGGCAGAAGTACCGCGCCCTGGGCTGAGATTCCTTCAGGGTGTCCTGAAATAATGGCCCCCAAATGGAAGAGACATACTACAGGTTGGGATGGGCATTAAAAACAAACAAACAAACAAAAAAAAACCCCACTGACATTTGTTAGTTTAGCACGAAGCAATGCAGTTGGGCTTTGTCTGTAGTGAATGAGGTGTGTGTGCAGTGTGTGTAGTGTGTATTAAGGGAATGGGTGGCTACTCCATCTTTGCAAGGCGAACAAAGGAAGTGATCAGCCGGCCCCTGGGAGGCTCCCCAGCTGCCCTAGGGCAGAGCTGTACCTGCTACTGTAGTTAATTTGCCCAATTCACTAGGTTTTGCTGTGGGCATGAGTCTGTTTGCAGTTGATCGGTTATGCTGGGAACACCCGGTGCATTTGTGGTTGCCATGCCTCTCGGTAGGCAGGAGGAAGCTGTTCTTGCCTCTGGTGCACTTTGTCAAGTGGTTGGTTTCGGTCGCAACATCCTACCTTTTTCATGTACCTGAGGTTCATTCTTCCCTGCTGTTTACCTGGTCCCAGGGAAGGAACCCTCCCCCCACCCCGGAGGTGTGTGTGTGGGGGGGGGAGTAGGGATCCTTTTCCAGGTAGAGGCAATGGGTTTAAACCCATCCTTCTTTGCCTTTCGTTACTGGATATCATTGACTTCACATTATTGAAGAAACATTGTGTGTCTTTTATTTTCTCAGTGCCAGTTGTCTTTGCAAAGAGCCATGATTAGCACAGAAGTTCATTTTTAGACTTATTTTGCTAACTCAGGAGAGGTGAACCCTAGCTCTCACGCTGTTACATACCGTAGGTATGCTGCATATCTACCACCTGCTTTACACCCAGAATGCAGTTGCCAGTTCTCCTGTGTGGGATAAGCAGAGAACAGGTTATTTTTTTTCTTCCTAATCTTGTGGATTTAGCCTGCGATATGGCATTGAGAGCCACACCCATTCTTGTAGGTATCACTTAAGCCACCTTTAAGGAAAGATACAGAAATTTAGCCCTGATAACTTACTTGCCATAGAAGTCACCCTGGTTATGGCTGTGCCCTAATCCCAGGGCCAGGTTTGCAAGGGGGTTCCCTTTTGTTCCTGTTCCGATGCTCTTCCCTGGGGTGCATCCTTCATTTTCAGCACGGCTACCATCCTTTCTCTCTAGCGTGGGGCGTGGTGCTGCAGAGAGCCTCTGCCTGAAGCTGAGGCTGTGTCTCCAGCAGCTGTGATGGGAATGTACAGTGGTTGGGAATTTCTTTAAGCCACGCTGCCTGCTATTCATTGTTGAAAGGGGTGGGGTGGGGGGAGGAAAAGGGGTAGGGTAGGAGTGTGTGTGTGTGTGTGTGTGTGTGTGTGTGTGTGTGTGTGTGTGGTGGGGAATGCTGGTCTTTGGGAGCAAGAAATCCATCTGTAGATCTTTTTATGTTTTATGTTTGTATTTGCGCGAACAAGGATTCTATCTCAGAATAAAATACTTTTGTACTTTTGCATGTCTAGTGATGATTATGGTTATTTACATACTGCAAGGGTTGAGATATTTATCTTCCTAGATAACATAAAAATATGGGCCCAGATCTAGATATACAGAAAATATAATTAAAGATTTAAATAGAACATATATCCCCTACTGTCAATTCTAGTATGTTTTTAATGGTAAAATTGTAGAATGTGAATTAAGTTTATTATCTTCTCTGTATTCCCTCCTGTGAAGGCTGCCCCACCTAGGAGCTAAAATGTCACTATAATCTGAGGACAAATGAGGGCAATCTTTTTTGGCCCTGTACCCTTTACCTTCCCAGGCACCACCCTCTGCCACAATTTGGGGGGGGGGGCAAAGGAAAGTCTTGTTGGTTTGTTGTCTTTCTTCCACCTATCTGTGCTGCCCTCCTGAGACTAAAGCCTTCTTACCACTCTGTGTTTACTGGTTCCCTGGAGGGGGCAGGGGTTGCTCTGTGGCTGGTAGAATTGCCTGGGACTTTCCTTTGAGTATCTCAGTTCTCAGCTGTCACTCTGCCCCCTTAGGTCCTCTATGTGCATAACCTGAACAGGCTCCCTAAATCCTAGTCCTTGCTTGTAAATGTCAGAGACTGGCCTTTGGGAGGTGGTCCAGCAGATCCGAGCAGGGACCTTGTTTTTTCATTCACCTCTGTCTCCACTCACTGGCACAGTGCCTAGTGCATAGATCCTTAATGAGGACCTAGCAAATCAACAAATGGATTAAAAAGGGTTCCTAATAAGAATATCTCGCACCCATTGTGTGTTTATTACCCATCCTGTCTCATTTCATTGGTGGATCAACACTGAGAGGTCCTATAATTATCGCAATTTTATGGAATAAAAAAAAAATGCCTGGGCATTTGGCCCAGGTTAGAGCTATAATGTTAGAAGCAGGATGCAAGCCTACACACCTGGCCGAAGTCAAAGTCCACGGTTCTGCTTCTCTTACCACTGTTCCTTGAGGTTGGTAGGGCAGATGGTTTAGCAGAAAGAGGCAGGAAGTCTCTATTCCTGGTAGGACCTGTGAAGCTTATTTTTCCTGCCACTGTCAATCAATTCCATAACATGATCTGTCACACTTTCATCTTCAGTAAATATAAATACCAATTTTAGGGAAGGTAGCTACCACATCAATGTTACAGATAGAAAGTTTGGATAATTACGGTCATTGTCTTCCTTCGATATAAGCTACAACTTGAAGCTGACCAAGGAGTGGATAAGGATCTAACACTTTGGTACCAGATCTTTCTGTGTTGTCTCTTATCAGAGTCTCTGCAGAAACCCATCTCACAGTTAAGGAAATAGAAACATAGATAGATGGGTGAACTCAGCCAGTATTACACAGAATTTGGGGGCAAAGCTGGAAATGAAAGCCAGGTCTTGTCTGACTCACAGCCACTGCCTCCCAGAGGCATGAGCAGCAGAGGTTTTGAAAAGTGTGGTTAAAGGGCTCCTGCATTCCATCTAGGAGACCGATCACAAAGAACTGGATTTTTGCAAATACTAATTGGGTTTTTGTAAATACTCTCAGGCAGATAATGCATTTCTGCTGCCTCGGGGGTTGGGTCATCTGTGTGTGATGTTTGGGAATTGCCGGAAGACATCCTTACTCCAGAACAGGACCTGAAGAGTTCCGTCTAGGGCACCCGGTCAGAGTGCTGGGTGTGATTGTGGGAGTTGTGGGTGTCATGGGAATTAGTTTTTGGAGGGAAAGTGAGGGATGCTCATGAACCTGGGAAGCATCCAGATCTCTGCCACAATTGAGCAGGGGGAATGCAGCCCCATGCCTGGATCTGGGCCTTCCTCTTACTTCGACAGGTGTCTCTTTGGACTGGGAGCAGGTAGGAGGAGATGGAGGACTAGAATTCGGGACACCGAAGGAAGGAGAAGTCACCCAAAGCCAGCTCTGTCCATGTGAGATGTCTGGGAGGGGCAATTCCAGTGTAAAAAATGGAAGAAAACTATTAAAGATTTAGGAATAGGAAGCATTTTAGATATCTCAGTATGGAAATATCAGCCCAGGCCCTGCCTGGGGTGTTCATTTGTTACTTTATATTTCAAGCAGGTATATGTTGATTCTCAGCCAGGTTATTCCTGTTTCTCAAATAGTAGCAAAATGCCTCAGGTGAATAAAGAGCTGTTAGTAACTGATGAGCCAGCTGGCCACTTGAGGGAATTCTAGAGAAATTGATTTCCTGAGAGAATTCTAGTCTCTGGGGTAGACCTGTGAGTTTATGAATAAAAATCCATCCTGCTTATTTCACTGGGCTGAGGAAAGGCTTGCATGTGATGGAGTGACTGTGAATGTGGTCTGTGAGTCCTGGATGCATTCAAGAGAGGAAACACTGATTAATTCATAAAATCTCAACTACTTTGCACGTGGAAATTAATAAAGGAAGACTTGACAAAGGGCTGGAGTAGAAAGAGACTACATAGGAAACTTTTCTTTTAAACAAGTTTTCAAAAAAATTAGCACAATGTTATACAAAATTTGTCATTTTTTTCTTGCTTTAGTTATGTTACAATGTTCCTAAGGATTATGTTTGTCATTCATTTGTGACTGCCTAATAGAGGCCATTAGACTGTCTCTGGACTTTGAGATAGAGACACTCCCTTAACCTAAACAAAGGACACTTTTCTTAGTTGAACAACAGGGCAAAAGTAGGTTTACACAGATTATCTCAATTCAACGCACAACAACTTGTGTAGCTACAATTACTAACCATCATTTTGTGGTCTAGAGAGAGGCTCAGAGAGATGAAGTAACTTGACTCACATCACACAGCTGAACAAACAAGATGCCCCCAGCAGTGAGTTGGTTTCACAGTTAGGAAAGCGGTGATTCCTTATCTAGAGGTGACTCTCCCCACCTCCCATCACCTCCAGCTGTCCCCACCTGTTAGCTCACAAATGTGGCTTGGCATTCGCAGGATAGAAGGCGTGGGATGGTCTGGCCAAACCTATCACATCACCATTGGAACATC
This sequence comes from Saccopteryx leptura, assembly GCF_036850995.1. Lineage (NCBI taxonomy): Eukaryota > Metazoa > Chordata > Mammalia > Chiroptera > Emballonuridae > Saccopteryx > Saccopteryx leptura. Next base: position 169,254,497 of record NC_089508.1, on the reverse strand, counting down.
AACTGAGTGCACGTCTTCCGAACAGTGGTGCATGCATCGCTCTGCCAGCTGTCTGAGTTAGCTTCTGGCTTTTGCCCAGGAGCGTGGATGAGTGAAAAAAGATGGAAAAGCATATACTTTTTTTCTGCCTTACTTAAGTGCAGATCTGGGCCCAAGGCCCCTCGTCACTCTGTGTCCCTGTCCTCTTCCCGGACATGGAAGGAGCCAGGCTCCCTATTCCGGGTCAGCCAGGCAGAGAAAGCAGGACACACCCAGCACTCTAAGCCAGATGGTGGAGCTCCACTCTAGAGTGGTCCAGGAACCTAACTGGGACATCTGGAACTCACACATTTTTTATGGCTTAATCAGTCTCTCTCTCTTTCTTCCCCCTGGGGAAGCACTGGACAGTGAGATTTGAAGGATAAAATGATATTTATTTATTTATACGACCACTGCTCTATACTTTTCTGTACCTTGCTTTAAATTTTTTTTTTAATTTATTGATTTGAGAGAGAGAGAGAGATTTTATTTCTTTGCTCTGACTAGTAGAGCAGGGGTCCCCCTTATTTCGGGATGCAGGGGAAGGAAGAGAACCGTGGATGGAGTGTCAGGACATTGCGGTTTGGGCCTGCCCTCGCCTCTAATTTACGTGTGACTTTGTGGAAACTCTCATTGTCCTTCTCAGGGTCTGCATCAGTCAAATGAGGGCACTGCACTCGATGATCCCTAAAGTCTCTGCCAGTGCAGATGACCCCTTGAGCCTTTGTTTTGTATTCTGTTTTCCCATGAGGTCATGGTCAGCCCCTCTTTGCTTAGTTCCAGATTCACAGAGAGGCGTTTCTAAGCCTTCCCCCCGCGAGGGAAGGCAGAGCAATAAGAAAATGGATGAGAGCAGCAGTTGTTGGCTTCAACTCAGCAAGACCAGCCGACATCTATGTTGGATAGAAGGGTCTTTGGTTGCTTCTTACCCTTCAAATCCCAGTCTTTTTCTCATTTAGACAGTAGACTTGGTGAATGGACTCTGTGCAGGAGAGAAATGGAATAATGGATGATTGATAGGTCCACTCCTTAGCAGAACACTACCATTAATTTAAATGAGTATTATTAAAGTGAAATCCTGATTCATTTGTTGGCACACAGATTCTCTCTTTAGGATAAGGCTACCATTGATAAGGGCATAAAGGCGACAGTTGCTCCTATCTAGACTGGTCAAACAAACAAGCAAACCAACAGAAAGCAACTCCAGGTCTGTAGATGATCACCAAGCTGTGTTCAGTTACCCTTGCCAATATTTTAAATGTGATGGCTGACATCCAATAGAAATAACCTACCCAAAGGCCAAGTAATGCCACAGACACTGCATGAGGTAGGGGTGGTTTTTGATTTGTTACCACTGAACCTGCAGTATTTAGTTTTTGGCTGGCATGTACTCAGCCCTCTGTAAACACTGGTTGGATGAATGGATACATTTAACACTTACTTTGCAGGAATAATTTCAAGGAGGGAGATGATCAGCACATGCATGCATTTGTGTTTGGAAACGATCCTCTCCTTTGCTGACAACTTTCTAGAATATTAATTTTTAAGAGATAAGACCCAGGTCTAAGAAACTGACATGAGATCACTGAGCCAAGAGAAACATGACAACCCTTTAGCAGAAAAAGCAGAATTAACTGTAACCTGTGACCTGACTTGGGCAAATGTGTCAGGAAGGCCATCTATCATGTGTACGTCTTTCCTCCGGCCTCCATCCATTCTTTTCCGTCTTCCAAATCCTGCATCTGGCCTCAATATCAGCCTGTTTCAGGGGCCTACCTTGGTGTGTCTTCCTTTCAAAAAGAACCATCGTGTCTCCTACTGCGAATGATTAAAAAGAGTGAATAGAGACCTTTCTGTCTTCCTTCAAATGGAGAAAATTGTCACCATGACTTTTTGAACCAGGATCTGACATAGATCTTAATTGGGGCCTCTTTCTGCCTTTGCACAGAAACTGCAGTCATTAGGGCTATTATCTGCAATTAGAGAGGCCAGTCTGCATTGGTACAGCTGACTCCACCGTTTAGAAAGCTGGGTTAAGAAGAAGCCCATAGTTTCTGCTGCTGTTATAGTCTCCCTGTTAGGGTTCGCCATTTCTCCCTCCCTCCCTCCCTCCCTCCCTCCCTCCCTCCCTCCCTCCCTCCCTCCCTCCCTCCCTCCCTCCCTCCCTCCCTTCCTTCCTTCCTTCCTTCCTTCCTTCCTTCCATCCATCTTTTCTGCTATTATTGCTAAATCTCTTTTAGAGCCCAAGGGCACTAGAGGCTTCTTAGCAGGCTAGAGGAATAAAGCCCTAGAGGGCTCATTAGACCCTAGAGCCTAGTGGGCTCTTAGAACATTAGAGGGCTCTTAGAGCAATAGAAATTTAGTGGGTTCTTAGAATGCTAAGCTCAGAGGGCTCGTAGAGTCAGAGTACTCTAGTGAACTCTTAGATCCCTATACTTCTAGACCAACAGAACCCTACAGAGCTCTTTGATTCCTAGAATTTTAAAGCATTAGTTGTCTCTTAAAGACCTAGATTCCTAGATGGCTCTTAGCTGTCTAAATCTCAAAAGAGCTCTTCCAGACTTAGAGCACCAATTCCCAAGAGTGCTCTTACAGCCCAAGACCCTGAACGCAGCTGGCACTGTGGGCCTAGCTGCAGTACAGTCAGCCATTTAAATGGAATATTTTTATGCTCATTTATTTGTTTTCTTAAAGAGTTTTAGTCCCTCGCCTTACCACATCTGCCAACTTTCTCTGGGATTATGGTATATTTGGAGTTTTCTCTGTTATTGGCTTTGATTCTAAAAATCCCTTCTTTGGTTTGCGGGGTGGGGATAGTTAAACACATTTTGCCAAGCTCATCCCTGTTTGTAAACCATCCAGTTCATGGTCTCAATAATCTGTATGTACTAATAATCACTAGATCCTTTTAAAGGGAGCGTCTATAAAAGAAGGCAAAATGAAGAATTAGAGTATATTCATGAAACCTAAAACCTTAGATCAGAAAGCATTTGAAGTACTATAGGTATTAGAATGTGTCATAGACAATATAATAAGGTGTAATAATAGCATTTTCCTATTTTTTTGATTGAATAAATATTTATTGACCATCGACTCTGGCCCAGCAATGTGATGCTTATCACAGGAGCATCTACTCTAAAACATATAGGGAAATTAATTTGATAACAGTAAGAATTAGCATTTATTGTAGCCTATATTAAGGCTTTTTATCCATTATTTCATGTAATTCTCCTACTCGGTTAGGTAGATGTCTTTCCAAATAGGCTTCCCATTGTATTGATGAGAAAACATAGAGATCAGGAAGTTTGCCAAAGATTGCACAGCCTTAACTGGTGGAACCAGAATGCAAACTGACCCGAGTTCACACTCTTAACTCCACTGTATGGTGCTACCTTACACTCTACCCTCTTCTTAGCTTCTCCCACCTTTGGGTTATGAGTTGTTGGTTCAAATTGGAGTTCACCTCAAGTCCCGGGTAAGTCCTTCTTGGTATCTGTTTCCCCTGAGTCATGAATGAGTAGTTCTGGTTAGGAGAGCCACACAGACCAGCCAGATGGTGCCCTCCTCTGTGTAGGGTTGGACTTGGGAGTAGTGCTTGGTTCTGGAAGCTCTCCAGCCTACCCATTGGGGGCAGCCTTGCTTTTGAGCAGCTCCAACCTGTTGTACTTACCCAGTCAGATTGCCAGGGATGTGCCCACCACTCTTAGCATTGGAGGCTATTTTAAATTGACTTAGTGAATATACCAATGACGGGTTCTTCTTCTTCTTCTTCTTCTTCTTATTATTATTATTATTATTATTCTTTTTTTTGTGACAGAAACAGAGAGAGGGTCAGATAGGGACAGAGAGACAGAAAGGGAGAAAATGACAATTATGAATATCCCCATTTAGGATTTGTTTCTTACGACTCTGCATGCCATTCATTAAAGTGTCAGCAGGTCTCATTCATGTCATTTTATGTCCTGCTTCTTGTTCCACAATATGTCATGACATCTTCCCATGTTTTAAATAGTCTTCTATAACATCATTTTAAATACTGACATAATATCCTTGTGTGTGGGGACCTGGTTAGAATTAATCCCATTTTGTTTAGATATCTTTCAGTGGTTTCCAAGACCTTGGAATGAACAACAAAAACGAAATGATGGATTCATTTTCAGTTGCCGTTTTTTAGCTGTAGTTAAATGAAAAAGCTACCCCAGAATGAGAGGTTGAATAACTTGCCCCAAGTTGCTCAACTCACAGGTATCAGACTAGAGACTCGACTCCCGCTGTCTTTGATCTTAGTCTTATATTCTTGTGATTGCTCCAGCTGCTTCCGCCGTTGTGCCATTTTCCAAGGAAACCCATTTTCCCTCTCCAATGAGTGTGCTTGTTTTCTCACCGCCACCCCTGCTTGCCTCCCTGTCCTGCTGAGGGTGTTGACATTTGTGGAGGTACAAGGTGTCTTAGGACCTGAAGCTGCACAGCTGGAAAGGAAACATACCCTGTCCTTTCCCACCTCTTCCCTCTCCTTAATGGCTTAACCTATATAAGGTGGGAAGCTGGTTTTAATTTGACATTTTCTTGTGTAAAAGTGTGTTTGTTTTTAAAACTCCACCCCCCCACCCCTTAATTCTTTCAAGGAGACCTTTGTTTGAAATCATACACTCTTTCCCTCCAAGCCAATCTGTGCCCTGAATCTTGATGGGATTACTTTGTTTAGGGGATATTGATAAACTGAGAGTGGGGTTTCTGATTTATCTAACTAAATGAATTTAAATGATGGCCTTAGAGTAAGCGCTTTGAACAACTTAGAAGGTTTGAAAAACATTGACTATAACTCCCTGCTTCTACAGACTCCATCCCGGGTTTATTCCACAGAGAAGGTATGTTTTTGTTTTGTTTTGCAGTTACCTTACCGCATGCCCTAGCTCAGATGCTTCGGGCTGTGAGACATGATGAGAAAAGCTGAGCTTTGCTTGGTTAAGGGCAGAAAGAGAAATAAGGCGCCCGTTATTCTAAACCTTCTCATTTTAATGATTAAGAAAAGTATGGGCCAAAGAGGGAAAACAATTTGCCAAAGGTCACATAGCAAAATAGCTTTTATTTTATTTTTTATTTTTGAAAGTGAGGTTTAGGACTCATTTCTCTTTCTTTTCTTTTTTTTTTTTTTTTTAATATACTTTTTTTTGAGGGGTGGAATGTGAGGAGCTCTTGTGGGCTGAATTTGCCCCCTTAAAATTCATGTGTGTAAGTCCTAATCCCAAGTATCAGAATGTGACTATATTTGGAGATAAGGGTCTTTAAAGAGATCATTAAGTTAAATGAGGTCATTAGGGTGGGCCCCGGTCCAATAGGACTGGAGTCCTTATGAGAAGAAATTAGGACACAGACACACACACAGCAAGACCCCATGAAGGCACAGAAAGGCGAAGAAGGCCGTGTATAAGCCAGGGAAGAGGCCTCGAAGAAACCAAGCCTGCTGCACGTTGATCTTGGTCTTCTAGTCTCTGGAATTCTGAGAAAATGAATTTTGGTGTTTAAGGCACCCAGCTTCTGAGACATTGTTATGGCAGCCCCAGCAAACTGATACGGGGCAAATTAAGACATTTAAAAACTCACAACTTCCAACGGGGAATGTTCTCAATGAACAGAAAAGGGGAATCTAGCTAATAGTATATTTATAAGAAATTATGCCATGCCAGAGTCCAGGCTAACTGAGTTTGAGTCATGATTTTATATATGGCATCTTCTTCCATCCTTATAAATGCCAAGATCATAGTTATTCAACCCACTTTACAGTTGCAGAAACTGAGGTTCAGAAAGTTGCAAGGTTATTCACTAACTGGTGCAGCTAACCCCAGATTCAGTCCATTGCAAGCCTTTAAAACCCTCAGTAGTAGTATATTGTGCTACTTCCCAATGAGGAAGTTAATCCAAGCTGTTTAGTAAACATTGTTACCAAGTTTTTTAAAGTTAATAAGAAGAGAAAATGTACTCCACAGTCTCAGTGACCTGTAATCTGCTTAATTGATTGGACAGAAAGATTTGGGTCCCTGATTTTAGAATGAAAACAGAGATTAGGGAAATTTAAAAAGATAATCAAGGTATTTGAGGTTCACCAATGGCTTATACCTTTGCATGTTGAAATAGACAGCTACACATAATGAAGGATTAATATTTGTGGTGATAGACCCCAGGCCCTGAAGATATCTAACTCTTCCAAGGGAAATCTATTACCCACACTGGGTCACATTTGCTAAAGCAGGAAACCGGATCCACACATCTGTAATGTGAGCAGATGTGGAAATGCCAGAATTTTACAGTGACTTGTTTTAGAAGTAGTTTAAAGAATAAGATCTGGGAAATATGCAATCAACCAAAAACAAACAAACCAACAAAAAACAAACAAAACTCAAATTAACTGGAGCTGCTAGTAAACCCAGTTGTTATGATAAAAGAAATATGAGCTGCTTTAAATATTGAGTATAGATGGCCCTCTTACAGCTGTGTCCTCCCTGTTTTTAAGAATGTGTGGGCCCTGGCTGGTTGGCTCAGTGGTAGAGTGTCGGCCTGGCGTGCGGAAGTCCCGGGTTCGATTTCCGGCCAGGGCACACAGGAGAAGCGCCCATCTGCTTCTCCACCCCTCCCCTCTCCTTCCTCTCTGTCTCTCTCTTCCCCTCCCACAGCCAAGGCTCCACTGGAGCAAAGTTTGCCCGGGCACTGTGGATGGCTCCTTGGCCTCTGCCTCAGGCGCTAGAATGGCTCTGGTCGCAACAGAGCGACGCCCCGGAGGGGCAGAGCGTCGCCCCCTGGTGGGCATGCCGGGTGGATCCTGGTTGGGCGCATGCTGGAGTCTGTCTGACTGCCTCCCCATTTCCAGCTTCAGAAAAATACGAAAAGAAAAAAAAAAAAAGAATGTGTGGTCTATCAATGCTTAATAGTATAGGTTTTAAATCTACTTGGACTTTATTAGTAAGAAGACTTTGTTTTCAGCCTGTACTGGGGTTAAGTCCTAGTTAAGTCAGCCTTAGATTAGCTGTGCAACTTTGTGGCCTCTACCTTTAGGATAGAATATTACTTCAACCTCTTCTCACTATTTTTCATCATCTCCACCATTACCTTAGCTCAAGCCTCTGCCATCTGACTATAAGAACCCCCTAATTGAATCGTCCCCCCTAAGGCTATTCTCCATGCATCATTCTGCTAAAACATCTATTGCATTTAGTATGGCTGTCAAGGTTCCACGCAGCCTGGCCCTGTCTCTCTCTTCAGACCCCAATCCTGCCCCTGCCCCTCAGTGACATGGCATCAGCCATCCCCCCCTCTCACTGTCCCCGGGACCTGCCGTGTCCGTCTCCAGCTCAGAGCTTCCGCCCTGGCTGCTCCCTCTGACTGGGGAGGAGCCATCTTTTCTAGGAGCAGTTTGTTACTTGACTTGCTCCACCAGATCATGCAGGGCTCTGTTCAGTGCTCAGCTTCTCAGACATACCTTTGAAAACCTCATCAGAAACAGACCCAGACTCTCTTCCCAGCCTCCCCCATCCCCTTACCCTCTTTCTGAAGTTTACTATGACTGTTGAAACTACACTCATTTCATAGGTTATTCATTCTTTGCCCTTTCAACCACACAGCCCAACAGCAGGGAATCTATGTGGCTCACTGTTGTGTCCCTAGTCCTATGAAGAGGAGGCATTTACAATCGTTAAAGGAATGAAGGGCTAAATAAATAAATGAATGAAAAGGCGCACTGCTACTCTATTGTCAACTAATGTTTTGAGCGCAGTGGTTTGGGGAGAACAACGATAAGGAAACGGTGTTATCAGAGGGCTATGAGACTGTCTGCTCCCCGGTGATGCTGACCATGTCTACATTGTTCCCTGTATCACCAAAGCCTAGCTCAGTCTAACCTTGGATGAATGGAATGATGAATGAAAGATGAAAAGACTTGGGATAGATAACGGGGTCAGAAGTGATAAAACAGTGATGAAAACTGCTGTGTCTTGGACGTCTTGAAGAGACTGGCAAGGGTTGTAACTTGTTTGCTGTCTTAGACACACTTTAAGATGTGTCCCATCTTGCTTGGACACACACGGGACAGTAGCATCTGTAAACGTCAGTAGTCACAGCACTTTTGGAAACAGTTCTGAGCATAGGAACAAAAAGAACACACATTTTGGAACTGTTGCAAAAGACGATTATTCTGCTGGTGTTGGAATCATACAATGTTCAATAGTGACTATTGGAAAGAGTGCAACTTCATGGCTTTGCAAGTAGGGGATGAAGGCTGCAGGCCTTTGGGTATAGGAAATCTCTTCCTGTAACAGCAGTGTGATATTTGCAAATAAAAGCAGTCTTGAATACATTCCAGGAGGTGCCTGTTGTGTACGGCCTATGATCTTTGTTGAAGGGGAGAAAACATTTCATTATGGGATTAACTGCCCACTGGTCTCATTTTTGAGCTCTGATCATTTTTATGTCAGTTTTTTAAAATTATTTTTATTTATTCATTTTAGAGAAGAGAAACATAGAGAAAGAGAGAGAGAGAGAGAAAGAGAGGGAGGGAGAGAGAGAGAGAGAGAGAAAGAGAAAGAGAGAAGAAGAAGAAGGAGGAGGAGGAGGAGGAGGAGGAGGAGGAGGAGGAGGAAGCATTTACTCCCATATGTACCTTGACCGGGCAAGCCCAGAGCCCAGGGTCCCGAACCGGTGACCTCAGCGTTCCAGATTGACACTTAATTCACTGCGCCACCACAGGTCAGGGCTGAGCGCTGATCATTTTTAAGTGGATCCTGATTTGTATTTATTTTAAGGGTTCATTTCCTTCAAAGTCGGCCTGACCTCTTGAATCTTGAAGTCTTTGATCTCAGAGCATCTGCAGTTTTCTCTGTCAATATAGCTGGGAGAAGTTTGGGGCCCAAGAGTAAAAAATGGCCACTGCTTTTGTAACCACCTAGCTAGCAAATGAAAGCGAAGCTGTGGGTATGCAGGCTTCTCGGTGGATAGACGGCTGTGACCAAGAGAATCAGTCACCATCATTGCCTGCTTCTTGTGTCAAGAAAGAGCCAGAAGAAAGTAATCTCCATTTCCTCTGCTCCCCATACTCTATCTTCAGAAGTGACTGGGCTCTTCTTGCAGGAAGGCAGTTAAAGCATATATATACAAATGAAAAAGAAATGAAAAGTCAAGTTACTTTTTGGGGACAGAGTGGGTAGGCATCCAGGTGAGAGACAGTGACCTGACTAGATTTGGGTCCAACTTTTTGGGGTGTTTTTTTTTTGTTTGTTTTTTGTATTTTTCTGAAGCTGGAAACGGGGAGAGACAGTCAGACTCCCGCATGCGCCCGACCGGGATCCACCTGGCACGCCCACCAGGAGGCGACGCTCTGCCCACCAGGGGGCGATGCTCTGCCCCTCTGGGGCATCGCTCTGCTGCGACCAGAGCCAATCTAGTGCCTGGGGCAGAGGCCAAGGAGCCATCCCCAGCGCCTGGGCCATCTTTGCTTCAATGGAGCCTTGGCTGCGGGAGGGGAAGAGAGAGACAGAGAGGAAGGAGGGGGGGGGTGGAGAAGCAAATGGGCGCTTCTCCTGTGTGCCCTGGCCGGGAATCGAACCCGGGTCCCCCGCACGCCAGGCCGACGCTCTACTGCTGAGCCAACCGGCCAGGGCCCTTTGGGGTTTTTTTGACATATGGAAATTATTGCTGTGTTTTTGCCATCAGAATTTATGATCTTGCTCTTCCCTTCTGTCTTTGTGGCCAAAAGAGAGACATTGGCTACTTTGACTGTAAAGCGGACTCTAGGATTGTCACCAACGGCGTGACCTTGGTGACCAAGTCCAACAACCACAACTTCATCATTTTTCTCGATGAGATTCAATCAGCCATCACTGGGTACAAAGGCTACGATTTTTTCTTCTTCTTCCTATTCTCAGTCAGCTGGACTCTGACACACTTTCTGATGGCAGAGTGTGGCTGCTTGGCTTTAACCCTGACTTGTTCCCTTTGCATGGAAAGCACCTCCTCAAGGACTGACCTTGCGGGCTGTGCCCAAATGGGCTTTCTCCATACTATTTCTCATGCCACATCTGGTGTCGTCAGTGGCGCCTGGGCTTCCTGGCAGTGTGAAGATCGCGACAACCCTTGGGGGCTGTGCCCAAGTGGGCTTTCTCTGTACTGTTTCTCATGCCACATCTGTCGTCAGTGGCTCCTGGGCTTCCTGGCAGTGTGAAGATCGCGACAACCCTTGGGGGCTGTGCCCAAGTGGGCTTTCTCTGCACTGTTTCTCATGCCACATCTGTTGTCAGTGGCTCCTGGGCTTCCTGGCAGTGTGAAGATCGCGACAACCCTTGGGGGCTGTGCCCAAGTGGGCTTTCTCTGCACTGTTTCTCATGCCACATCTGTTGTCAGTGGCTCCTGGGCTTCCTGGCAGTGTGAAGATCGCGACAACCCTTGGGGGCTGTGCCCAAGTGGGCTTTCTCTGCACTGTTTCTCATGCCACATCTGGTGTCAGTGGCTCCTGGGCTTCCTGGCAGTGTGAAGATCGCGACAACCCTTGGAGGCTGTGTCCAAGTGGGCTTTCTCTGCACTGTTTCTCATGCCACATCTGGTGTCGTCAGTGGCTCCTGGGCTTCCTGGCAGTGTGGAGATCATGACACCTGTCCATTCTTCCAGCACCGCTGGCTGGAACAAAAGAGCATTTCGGTCCAACTTGTAGAGGAATGTGTATTTATTGAGCACCTACTATGCATCAGAATCTAGGCTTAATACTCCCTCAGTTGTTCGGGGCAGAGAAACGTTTCTGTCATTTTCCAGCCAGGACCGTGGCTCCAAAGTCCCCTCTCTTTCACCATTTCATCAGGCGGTCCTGGTATATATCTATACATTGGTTCTTTTGCTGCAGAGCGAGTGATGAGTCCTGGACAGACTGGTCCAGCCTCCCATAAAGACCCAGTCTCTGCTGTCTGGACTCTAAAGCAGAGCAAACTGGGGAACATCTCTGGGCTTTGAGACAGTCCCTTCCTCCCACGCTGTCTCTCCAGGGGCTCTTTCCACGGCAGCGTGGTGTGAGTTGCAACATTGCAGCTGTTCTCTTAAATGCATCCGCCACGGGACAGTTTTAGGAAGTTGCATAAACCAGGGGTTTGTGTGCTTATAACCGCAATCTCCAGGCAGCCCCCGCCAATTTGAAAAGTATAAGGTCGGACTTGGAGAAGAATCCCTGTGGCCACCACAAATAGATGGGGAGTAATTGCCTGTCATTTGAAGGTGCCGCTCACACATTCCAAGCCCGGAGCCCGCATGCCTCCTCTGGGAATCGCATTTTGGCTGGCTTTCAGATTTAGTGAAAGAGTTTCTTGTTTCTGAGAAGCAATTGGGGGGGGGGGGGGGAGATTCGCTAGACTTCCCTGTCATTCTAAAGGCCCGGTCAGAGCCAGCTGCCAGTCAGGAGTGATCAAAGGGGAGAAACACTTCTAAAAGAGGAAGTGGGCACCATGGATTGGCGACCAGCCCAGAAAGGCCGAGTGCCTTGCTTGGGGTCACAGAGTCAGGACCAGAATGCAGGGCTCTTGACTCCCATCCCAGGGGCCTCTCTACTGTCCTTTGTTGCCTTTCAGCTGGTGTAGCCATTTGCAGCGTGACATTAACTCACATCCCTCCATGAACACCTGACCATTCTCCTAAATCACAGGCCCCCGTCCCTAACTATCTGCTGCACGGCTGTTTGGTGGACCGGCGCGTCTAAATCATTACTCATAGTCCTGTGTATCAACTTCGTTACTTTCCTTTCTGTTCTCCATTTTTACCGTTGGGTCCTTTCTGCTGTCCTGCCGGGAAACTTCAGTCGAAGCTGACACGTCACCTTCTGTTCCCTTCCAGGTGCTAAGTTGAGTCCAGCCTTCTCTGCTGTACAACGTGCATTTTCTGATCCACGTTCTTGCCACCCCACTGGACCGTAGCAACCACCTTATTCTTTTCAGAATTTTCTTTATTAAACCTCTTTGAAAAGTAATAAAATGTCATCTGCATTGTGAAATGAAATGAAATGAAAAATAACTAGAGGAGAAAGAGAGGGAAGCAAACTGAGCCCCCTGTGCCTCTCCCTCTGCTCCCCTTCCTCCGTCCCTCTCCGTGTTCATCGTTAGGTGAACATCCCTTCAGGCCTTTCTCTTGCTCACACAAAAACATAATAAACATATTTAGAGTACTTTTTTGTTGTTGTTTGCTTTTTGCAAGAACAGAACAGTATTTTGCACTTATTGTAAACCTTCAGCTCAAGATGCCTATTTAGCCTGTTTACAAAATAGCTGCATAATAATCCATAGCGTGGCTGTTCCACAGTTTATGAGATCATGTCCCTTGGCTGGAGATTCAGGTCTGGGCAGGGTGTTTCCTGCCGGCCTCTCCAGATATCCGCTGCATCTGTCTCTGCCCTGCTGCATGCCCCGGGCCTGCCTGGTCGGCATCAGGAGGTCCTTTGCCCCTTAGGTACCTGGTGGGATTCAGCTCAGGTCGTACCACTGGCAGATTGGACAAAGGGTGAACAATCAAGTCAGGGCATCTTCTCTGATTCCTTCCTGCTGGGTCACTGTGAGGTGGCCACAGGCCTCCATGGAAAGTCACAGCTTCTGTCACACAGATCTCTCCCCACAGCTGCCTTCCTCACGGCCCACAGCCAGGCCCTGCCTTCGCCTCCTTCAGGCCTGGGGATGGTAATGACTCCTTGCTGTTGCTCTTGTCCACACTTGGTTAAATAATCCCTTTGCCAGATTCTCCTTAGTAATCCAGTTTGAGCATTCCTTGTGTTCTGGCAACCTAGGTGATAAAGGTTATTTCTTTTTCTTTTTTCTTCCAGTTGCTGTTACTTTCTGACTAGATCCTTTCCTATCACCAGCATGGCCATTCTGTCAGCTTAATTTTTCATTTTCCTCTGAGATTGTATTTCACTCATTTTCTCAGAATCCTTCCCGAGCTCCCCAGGATTCAGAGTAAAGGTCGGACTCCCTAGCCAGCTATCTCTTGCATCACCACCCACCCCCATGGCAGGATGCTGAGCACGAGAGACCCTGTACAGCTCCACCATTCCTTTATGGCATGTATTTCTTGTATTAGTACAACTGGTTCTCCCAATGACTAGTTCTGTGATGTTGGACTATGACCTTCCATCTCTTCATCAATTCAATGGAGGGTAATAACAACATAGAATTTATAGCTTTTAATTGAGGATTAATTGAACAAAATGTACATAAGGCTTCTAAGAGTTTCAGTAAGTGCTAGCTAGGAATTCTTGTTCCCCTACTCTGATTAGAATTGCCTTTGGCCATATCAGCATGTCCTGATCCGCCATTTCCTCAAAACCTATGCCCTCTTTGATATCTATCTGACATAGAATCTCTCACTCTCTCTATCGACTTCGCTTTGTAGAGCAGTTTTAGGTTTACAGAAACAACGAGTAGAAAGTACTGGGAGCTCCCATAAACTCTTCCTCATTCTCCCCACCCCAAAGCGTCCCTTGTTATTAACATATTGCACTGGTGCGGTACATTTGCTATAGCTGATGAACCAATATCGATATGATATTAACAGCAGTCTATGGTTTTTATATTAAGGGTCACTGTTTTTGTTGTACAGCTCTGTGGGTTTTGACAAGTCTCTACTGTCATGTAGCCACCACTTAGGTCCCTCAAGGAATCCTTTCGCTGCCCCGAAAATCCTCGGTGCTCTGTCTGGTTCCCTCGGCATCCTTTTCGCCTCTCTACCCACCTCCCCAAACCACTGATCATTTTACTGTGTCTGCAGTTTTACCCTTTCTCTTTTTATGTCACATTATTATTTGTGTTTGTGGCTTACTTTTCCTGCTGTTCTATCTTTGCTTCTCCATCAACCTAACAGACAACTTCACAGCCAGTCGTCACAAGTGTATGTTGCGGGAACGAATGATTAAGCATGGTTTTCTCTGGAATCAAGGCCTGGGTTGGGAATTCAGGCCCTCCTGCCTGACGACACAGGCCTCTGGCTGTTGTACAGGCTCTGGGACTTATGGACATGGGATCCCGTTGAAACAAAGCTGGAGCCTGAGAGCTTTCAGCAATCACACGTGGATTGGAAGCCTAAATAGGAGCAATGCAAAACAAAACAAAAAAAGTAACAAAACACAGAACTCTCCTGTATGTCCAGACCAAAGCTGGGCATGAGTTAATTGTAGAAAACACTGACGTTTTCTTAGTCTGGGTTCTGCTTTGCCCTTGGGTCCTGAGCCAAACGTTTCTCGGGTAGTTTATTTATAATAGTAATAGCTTACTTCTATTTGCACTGCAGTTTGGATTTGCCTTTAATTGTGCATCTATATAAAAAGAGTAATAAGATAGAAATGATAGTGTAGTATTATTAGTAGCAGTAGTAATATTTACGATGCTTCGCGCTTACGGAGCCTTTCTAAGTGTCCAACCCTGCAGCATGGCACTTAATTCTCACAGTAACCCCTCAGCTTGGCATAATGATCTGTCCCTTATGGATACATAAGCGGACCTTTTTAGAGAGCTACACCTTCACTCAGCAGAGGAGACTGAGGCCCAGAAACAGACAAGTCACTTGCCGAAAATCACACAAATAAGCAGGTGGGCTTATTTGTTCCCTGGGTTGCCACCTAAGTTCTGAGTGGCTGCGCAGACTGCTCTTGGGACTGGTTTACATCCCAGGCAGCATTCTTTCCATTTTCCCTCCCAACCCAGCTAAGAACATGCCACGTTTCTTCTTTCACTCTCATCTGGTACATCCTGTTTTCTGATAAGGCATGTTGGTTCCCACGCTCGACCTTCCCACCCTTCCCTCATCCTCCAACCTTCTGACCCAATGATCCCTCGTGATCCCCACATTCTCCTTTCTCTGCTGTGTGGCCTGGGACCTGGACGGTCCCTGTGCCTCTACTTTGGCCCCGCTGTTGCTTCTGACAGGCCCATGTCAACCCAACCACGTTGACCCGTGTCCGTTTGTGTTTCCAGAGCAGGGGTGATATTTCTGCTGTCCCATTCGATCATTTAAGGTGATTCTGGAAGAAGACATTATATTACATTTGACACCTGTGGGGAATTTTGTCCCCTTGCTAATTCTTTTACAAACCTACTGAGTGGCTTAAGGAAGAAGTCTCAGTGCGGTGCTGGTCTGTCTTGAACACCTCCCTGACACTCAGTAACCTTCCATTGTAGCAAAGGCAGCAGGGCTGAGGTCATCCTTTAGAGCCCTCTCGTCCTGGGCAGCAGAATGTAGCCAAAACTGAGCAGTGTTTTTATTCCTAGGTTTAATGTCTATTTTTGGTAAGTGATACTGGCTTAGAATTTATGAGAGGGTAGGGAGTGTTTCCTTTTAAAAGACATTTTATTTAAGTATGATACTAAGTCAATAACAGTACAGTTTGTACCAAAATATGTCATATATCATGCGAGTAGAATACAAGCGACCGAGGTCTGGGCTCTGCAAGCCCAGCTGACCTTCCTGCTTGAGAATGGAAAGTCTCTGTGGACCCTCTTGTGTGGGGCCGTGTCTCCCCTCCCCTCCCCTCCCCACCCTCGTCCCTGGCCTGGTCATCCACTTGTGCTTATCTGTGTCTGAGACCCTGTTGAAGATGGAGAGGCTGTTATCAGGGGGCTGGGATTAAGGGGCCCTTGCAGTTCATCCCCCCACTGCACTCTGACCGAGGGCGAGGGCAGTCCACATCACTCGGCTAGCCCTTTGATAACTGCATCTTTAGAACAGTGAAAGTGAAGTTCTGGGATGGGAGAGGGCAGGAAGCTGACTTTTTTGATGTTCTGGTTGAAAAGACGGAGCCCCCTCCCTGTTCTGGTTAACATTGCCCTTGGCTACTGCTTCCTCTGCTTGCTGCTTTTCCGAGGCTGCAATCTGTCCCTGCAGAGCCAAACCAAACCTGATAAAGTGGACTCATTTCTTCTCCCTCGGTAGGAATTCTACTTAGTGGGTTGTGTCTTAAAGGTGCCCCAGGTTAATCTCTATCCAGCACACCTTGATGATCGTAGTATGTTTGGATGACGAGAGAAAGGAGGAATGTTTTTGAGATTCATCTGGAGCAGTTCTGGTTTGGAATAGCCAACCCTCCCAGACTGTGTCCAGTTCCAGTGAAGACTCAGAACCTGGAAACCATATTGCTCTTTGGACCTTTCTCTTTCTCTGTGTCTCCATGGCCTGTTTGTCGTTGCGGGTTCTAGAAACACATCCATGCCTTGGGCAGGCAGTGTGGGTTTGGGTACAGGTTTAAGACCTTTCCACCCACTCTCCATTTCTGCCTGAAGTAAGTAGATTGTTATCTCTTCGTGGAGGCTTATTTCCAGAGGAAGAATGACCCGGAGGGGCCGTGGGAACTTGCCCTGTGGGAGCAGGGGGGTTAAAAGGAGAAGTCTGGCTGACCTTGGCCCTTGATGGCAGGAGCTGAGAACAGTCGCAGAGGCTTGGCTGGGGACTGGCATCTCTAGAATCGCCTTTAGGGCCAGGTCTGTAGATTTTGACTGACAAAATGTCAGTTTAGTTCTTCTTGAGCATTTGTAAGAGGGGAGTTTACAGTGGCCAGTTATAATGATAAGGCATAATAATGATGATAATAGTTCACATGGATTAAGCATTTATAGAGCGCCAAAACAGAGTTCAACCCTTTACATATAGTATCTCCCATAATCCTAACCAGCACCCTAAGAGAGAGATACCGTTGTCCCTATTTCACAGATGATGCCACCGAAGCCACGAGAGGTGAAGTGATTTGCCCAAACACAGGGAGTATTAATGTTAGAATTTAACTCATGCCTGTGAGTCTCATCCAAAGTGCGTATTTAACAGCAGAGCCCAGATGACAGCACTGGTCACTGAAAGCCCATTGAGTACCTTGTTCTGAATACTATTTTGAGTCAACTGGACTAGCTTAGAAAGCCTTTTCGCTCCCTTCTTTAAAGGAGGCTGCTTTGGGGAAGAAAAACAAGACTTCATGTAGTCTGCTCATCCTGATGTGTTCTTAAGAGTAGAAGTGTTTTTAGGAAGTCTGATCTAATTACCCAGAAGGGGATTGCTTGTACATGACCACCAGTGCCTTCCTCTGGAATTTAAAAGGCCCTTGAGTCCCTGCTGAGGGTCAGAGTTAGTGTTCTGTGATCTGAGCCCAGGTATTTGCTGGCAGGGGGAGCCACAAGAGCTCTGGATTCCCTGGGAGGCATATTCTCATTACTTCAGATAGATGGAGGGGATCATTTAAGTCCCAGTTGAAGACTAGATGAAGAAAACAAAAACGAGCACCGACATCTCTAACAGACTTGAATTCAAGATTCTGTTCTTGCACTCTCTATTCTCATTAGGATCCCTGCCATTCTTAACAGCATCCCTTGTTACAATGGAATTTATTTCTTCCTGCCTTCGCTCCCTCCTCTCTCCCTCCTTTTCTGCCTCCTTTGTTCTCTCTCTCTCTCTTTCCTCCCTCTCCCTCTTTCTCTCACACTCCTCATTTTTTTATACTGGTTTGTCTTACTTATTATTATACCATAGTGAAGGAGAAAAGACTGGTCTTTGTCACTTTATCAGACTGCAAGGACCCGTGCCACCCCAGATTGCAAATTCGCTCTCTTTATGAGCCACGTTGACGCATTCAGGCCAGAAGGGGCAGGTTGACTGCCCTGCTTTTATAAGGAGTGGCAGAAAAGTTATTGGATTCCTGAACTTACCTACCGCAGAGCCCCGGTCAGCAGGTCCAGCACGGGAACAGTCAGATGCAGTCTTACACAGAGAAGAGAGACCTGTCAGAAAGAGCCTACTTGTCATACGGTTTAAGGACAACTGGGACAGTGGCTTCACGTGGAAATCGGTGTGGTGCCATGGGGTAGTGAGACCTGTGTTTGCTTCCAACTGAAATTAATCAACTCTGTCACTCAGAGAAAAGTCACTCACCTCTCTGTGGATAGCTCCCCATTTGGAAAATGGAAACAACTATGCCTTTTCAACATACTTCTTGGGGCTTTAAAAAAAATGTAGTGCTATGGAGATGTACATCTGAAAGCTGTGTGTTCCCATGGACCTGTGTCGTCCCATTAAATTTAATTTCTACATTAGAAAATATTTAGAGTACTGTAAATAATATCAGTGGAATAACTATAACTAATATTTAGAGGTGTTTACTTGTATGCTAGATATTTCATATATGTGTGTATACACACACACACACACACACACACACACTTTTTTTCCTCAATCATTCCTGACAGCCACCCTGTGTGACGAGCTACCTATTATTATCCACTCCAAGTTAATTAAAAGACTGAGGCTCTGGGAGGTTAAGTCCTATCTCAAGATCATACACGTCGTTAAATTGGTCTGCCCGATTCTCCCAGTCGTGGGAGAACCCAGCTGGCCCCACACTTACCGGCTGGCATGCCTGGCACTCCGAGGAGCTGCAGGACCCTGGCACACTCAGCCCTGGGAGGCTGTGCAGGCTCTAAGGCAGACAGAGTCCTCGGCTGCTCGTTTGGGGCTCTGAATAGCTCCCTTTCGCCTGAAGCTACCCTCCAGGTTATCCCACTGTGCCCTCGCAATGCCATCATCCTTTATATGTCTCATTACATCAGAAACACGGGTCGGCTCCAGACTAGACCGTTTTACCTCTTGGGCATCAGCGCACAGATGCTTGACAACTTTAGCCACCAGGAACAGGAAGTCAAGAGCTTACAAAGCCACACCCACCTGTCCTTTCAAACATCGTCCAGGATGCCTTTTCATCTTAGATGTCAGATTTGTTTGTCTTGTTGGTTTTTGACCCCAGTGTGTGTTATGCTAGAACGCTGGTCCAGGAATTCACAAACACATTCTGTAAGAAGTGAGGTTAGGTTTCATGGGGTTTGGGAGTGGCCAATAGTTCCGTAATTATTCAACGACAAGCCCAAGGCTTGCTTTCCAACTCTCCTGTGTCTGATGACAGTTTGCCTGGGCTGCTTTTTGCAGTGGATCCCATCCCCCATGCGTGGAAAGAGTTAAAATTAATAAAGCAGCTTTATTAATGACTTTAAGCAACATTAGGAGAATGAGCTGAGGACCCCAGGGACAGCATCTCTTGGAGTTCTGTGAGTTGAGGTTTTGCTATCTCTGTTTAGATTCCTGATTATTGAGCCAGAGATGAGTTATTTAATTTTTATTTGAAAAGTTTCCAATGACTCCATCTGACTGGTGCTAATTCCACTTAGATCAGCTCTTACTACTCCCCCTGGTGTATGTTGGGGCTGAGATACCTTTAGCCCCTGGCTGACATTTGGTATTTGTTGAAGGGAGTGATGGTCACGCCAGTGGCTCAGGGCTGGGTGTCCCGAGGCAGGAGGATGGTCATATTTCATAGCCGGGCTCTGTTCAGGCAGTAAGTGGCTCCTTTCCAAAAACCAGCTTACTTCAGCTCTTTGCTAGAAAGATAAAAGAACATAAGAAAAGCACTGAGTTATGAGAGGGAGCTCTTAGAGTTACCAAGATTATTATTATTATTATTACAAAGCTCCTGCTGGAAGCGCTGCTGTCGCCCTCATAGACACACAGGACTGTGCTGGGGGCAGTGGCTTCTGCTGCTGGGCTCTGACCTGGTCCTGGGCTCGCAGATGGCCACATAAGAGCCACATAAGGGGCGTATACGATACAGATTGGGTGGCCTGCACAGGGCATGGAAATCTAGTCTCCCTAGCTTCGGAAGCACAGTCCTAGGACTGCTTCATGTACATGTTACATATACAATTATTGATGAAAGAGTAGATTACAATAGCCTTCAAGTTCTTTTCTTCATTTTTCATAAAAGTCCAATTTTTTGGACAATTCACATCACTTTCTGACTCAGATGGCCTTTCCAGCAGTCCGCTGTAACACAACTTCCTGTTTCCCACCCTTCACTCATTCACGTGGCCAATATGTAACAGCTTTCAAGGATGGGCTGCCGGAACTAAGGTAAAATGATCAAAAGACATATGGTTCCTAGACGGAGAGAGTCTTTGGCCTAGTCAGGAGTCAATTGTACAATAAACCAGCTGTTGTAGAACAGTATAATTGTTTGAACTAAATTGCAATGGCAGCAGGTGGAATTTGCTGGCAGGTCAGCTAATGTGTTCCTAGGGAAGGAATCCTTCGGCTGGTGGCTAGACAAACAGAAGATAGTTGTCAGATGCCAGGTGAGCATATGAGAAAGCAGAAGAAACATCTTTGCAAAGGCTTGGTGGCCCGAGAGCCTGACATGTGACAAGAGCTACCCACTTTCTAGTTTAGCCACTGTATAAAATACGAGGTGATGCATGAAGGAAGGAGGGCAGACACACTGACCGAGGCCAGATCGTGAGAGCCTTGTAGGTCACGCGTGCTGGGAGTTTGTATTTGACCCCATTAGCACATGTCCTTGCTGTACAGATAGGTTCTTTCTAAGTGCCTCATTGATCTGTATCCTTTTAAATCCTCTCCCCTGACAATACGGCACTGAAATTTCTTGTGGTCATGCAATACCGTGGGAGCCGGAGAAACGAAGTGGTAATGTGCTTTATTCCTCATGGAGCTCGTTTTTGAATTCTTATTTTCTGGCCCTGTTTATTTTTATTTGTGAAGCCAGAAATCAGCTTGTGTGAAGGGCTCCCTCCCCCCATAAACCCATGGACTCTTTGAAGGCCGGTGCTTCCCTCACCAGCTTTATTTCCTGCTCCTCTCCTCCTGATCCCTAAGCTCCCTTCATGCTGATCTTTTTCAGGTTTTCAAAGAAACAAAACGCACTCCTACCTCAGGGCTTCTGCACATGCTCTTCCTCCTGCCTGTCGTTCTGCCTCTCCACCCCTGTCTAAACTGATCTTCCCAAGAAGGCTGTTCCAGCCTCTGTTTAAACAAGCTCCACTCCTGTCTATTTTGGGACACTTAATACTCTTTTATGTTTTATTGACTTTCTTTTTTCTTTATTGATAGACTTCTCCTTTAAGTTCCATAAAAGCTATGACCTGGCATGACTCATTCATAATTGCACACTCTCCACCTATTTAATAATAAATATTAAATTATTATTTGCTGAATGAGTGGAGGGGTGAATAATGGATGGATGGATGGATGGATGGACGGACGGATGGATGCCATCCTTAAGTTAAATCTTAACAAAATCTGATTCATGTTTCAGTCCACTCATCCAGGTTCCTAAGAGTTCTCTCTCCCCCATGAACCTCACAAAGCTTCATCCATCCCTCCTGCTGCAGTCTACACTCCATTCATTTATTGAAATCTGTGATCTCAAAAGTTGGCAGTAACTTGTCTCTCTCCTGACTTGTCTATAAAATACATGTTTCTGTTTTGTTAATAACCTTGGGGTCTATGTGCATTGTTTCCAGTTGGCTCACTTAGCCAGATTTCATCTAAGTTGTAATTTTTAAAGGCTTTTCTCCATAGAAAAAGCAATTTTAATAATAAAAGCAATAAGGAAGTACATTTTGGAAGATGTGAGAAATACTGAGTATAATGAATCAAATATGAATCCTACATAATTTCTTCACTCTGAGTTAAATTCTACAGCTATTTTGTTTTTATTTTTGTTAATATTATTATTATTATTAAGTGAGAGTCAGAGGCAGGTAGGCAGAGAGACAGACTCCTGCACACACCCTGACTGGGTTCCACCCAGCAAGCCCCGTTTGGGGCCAATGCTCTGCCCATCTAGGGCTACTGCTTTGTTGCTCAGCAACCAAGCTATTTCAGCACCTGAGGCAGGGCCATGGAACCATCCTCAGTGACCAGGGCCTACTTGCTTGAACCATTTGAGCCATGGCTGGGGGAGGGAAAGAGAGAGATAGAGAGAAATGGGAGGGGGAGGGGTAGAGAAGCAGATGGGCACTTCTCCTGTGTGCCCTGACCAGGAATTAAACCTGGGACTTCCACACACTGGGCTGATGCTCTACCACTGAGCTAACCGGCCAGGGCTTATCTTTTTTTTTTATTGAGTGATTTTCTTATACATTTCACAACTTTGTGTGCTTGTTACATACACATATCCTGAATTTTAACTACACCATGATTACCATGTCATTGTAAAGACTTTTAAAGGCTGTTTCATGGTATGCCTGATTCTAAGTTCTATTTTTGAGAATCACCATGGAGTGTCAACAGAATACCAGACTGGGTGCTAAGCACTGTGGTCTATGTTTTCCCACTTAAAATACTGAGTGATTGCTGAAGCAGGAAAGATAACAAAACGAGTGTCTTCCCTCAAGTAGCTTTGTTTCTGAATAGCTATGATAGGTGCAGAAGCAAGAGGAGGAACTGTAGAGTAATTTGAATTAGAGGCAAATGAGAAAGACCAGATCCCCAACAAATACACCCAGTTCAACTACTGAGAGCATTGGGCACACAGATGCCTCCAGTAAATGTGTTCTTACTAGACATCCAGAGCAATGAATTAAAAAACCATTGCAGTCGCTCTTCTCTGCACTCTAAGCTGTGAGGCTGACTTGTGTTCTCTTTTTCTTCTAGAGTGACCGTCTTCTTATCAAGGGAGGCAGAATCGTCAACGATGATCAGTCCTTTTATGCTGATATTTACATGGAAGATGGCTTAATCAAGTATGTATATGGAAGCCTTCCCTTTATCTTTTTGTACTTAATCTCCTCTTCAGAAAGAAGCGTGCTGCTTGTTGCTTACTTGGCTGGTGGTTTTCCTGTGTTTCATTTCTTCTTCTCTTTAAAAATGAGTATTTTCACCCCTCACTCTGGATGCTCATGACTCTTCAAGAGTGAGCACTAGCTTCAGTTCACTTGGATTACGTGAAAGAAGTGAAAAATCTGAATTCAATCAATCAACAGATGCTGAGAGCCCATTGACAAGCTGTGCTGATGGGCATTCTCTGCATCTTGGAGCAGTAGATGTGACCACTGTCCTTGAGGATACTGAAAAATGTGCACAGGTTATAACATTCTAAAATAGGTACCCAAGGAGCTCGAATAAGGATAAGTAATTTAGAAGTGTCCAGAGGAAGGTTTTGGGATGGAGAGGTCATTTAAACTGAACCTTGACTTAGATAAAACTTGGATGGGCAGAGCATGGATAAGGCATACATTTCAGGCAATATTTCCAAATAGATGCTTCAGGACTATATGATTACTTTACAAAATGGTTTGCACTTGGATGCCTGTAAGCAAGACAGCCAGGTAACCTTTACGTGCAGGTTTCTCACCTAGTGACATTTAAGAAAGGATTCGATAAACACATTACCTTCATCTCATAAAGAACGGCCCGTGCCCACAATGATAAGATATTGTATAAAACTGGTGTCTTCAACTCATCCTATTAGCCATCCCTGACTTCGTTCAGTTTTATATTTACCTTATTCAACTTCCTTGGCTAGTTTAAGAGTGTGGTTACAGAATAGATATAACTTTTTGTAGGTGGACATTCCTTATCAGGCCACAAATCTAAGCTACCTTCTCCTTCTTTTGAAACACCGTGTACTTTTATCAATCATAGCAATTCTGACACTGTTAGGCCTCCTTGAGAGCAAGGACCATATCTTGTTTATCTTTGTATCCCCTGCACTTAACCCAATACTTAGCACTTTTATAAAAGCTACTTTTTATTGAGTAGGTAGTACCTGCCAGGTACTGTTAAATGTTTTTATGCCTTATTTAATCTAACAGCAGCCCTATGAAGTAAGTACTATTATTACCCTCTTCTCGGATGAGATGAAAGAAGAACAGAGAAAGTAAATAACTTGCTAAAGGTCAACATATTCTTCAGATGCATTGAATGAATGAATGAATGAATGAATGAACGAACGAACAAAGGCAAGATATTGGTGTTTAGTTATCTTACCAATTTCCATAGGTGCTTTCTCATATTAGAAATAGGAAAAAATGGAAATACTAGGCCGATATAAAACAATAACTTTGTCAAAATAGATCATAATTGATCTTATATTTTTTATTACAAAAATTATTTTATATAGTCAGCTCTTTGGAGGTAGCGAATTCCGTTATGTAGAGATTCAGAGATGGAATAAAATATTAGTATCTAATGCTCCTTCCTTATTTCAGAGCTCATGACAGGCATCAGTAATTGATCACAGAACTTGACACAGTTGAGTCTTAAATACAGGCTCAATCCATCTTCACACTGAGGCAGGCATTTATTACCGGAGTTGAATATGCAAACTGAATTATTTTTGCCATCTCTATTAGATTGGACTAGAGACCACTTACCAAGGTTGTCATAGAAGGAATTTAACCGTCAGGTCTGTGTCTTGGTGGTGGAAACAAAGTTGGATAAACATGATCTTCATCCAATCCTGAAATTTTGTGTGTCTCTAACAACATTAACAGAGCATAAACACAGAAATACAGATAGTCCTCGACTTACAATTTTTTTTTCCACTTTACAATGTGTGGAAGTGATACACATTCAGTAGAAATCATACTTTGAATTTTGATCTTTTCTTGGGTGAGTGATAAGTGGTATGGTACTCTCTTACGATGCAGGGCAGCAGCCGCAAGATGATTGCATACAACTCTAGGCTGATCTAAGTGTTCTTAGGTTCAGATGGAGAGGGCTCTATGGGGGTAGCTTGTTTAAGGTAGGCTAGACTAAGATATAATGTTTGGTAGATTAGGTGTACTAAGTGTATTTCAACTTATGAGAGTTTCAGTGAATGATGGGTTTATTGGGACGTATAACCCCATTGTGAGTCTGAGAGCATGTTATTTCCTCCAACTGTTACATAGTTGTTTGTCTGTGAATATCTATGCAGTGCCTGCTGTGTGCACAGTAGTTGTCTAAGTCACTGGAGACATGCTTTGTCACATGCTATGGTAGATACCATTGGGGCCCAAGTCCTTACGATTTTGTTACTCTGGGGACCTTACAGATTTCAGATTTTTTAGGGGAACTGAGTAATCTGTGTGTGTGTGTGTGTGTGTGTGTATGTGCAAAGGACAGATATAAAATTACCATATATAAGGTCTACCGGAAAGTTCTGTCCGTTTTTGGAATAAAACAAACTACAAATTTTTCTTACTGTCAATAAACTTTATTAAATAATATAATTGCCATTATTATTAATGATTTCTTGCCAGCGTGAGGGCATTTATATATCCCATTTTTGAAAAATGTTTTATCTTTTGATGCAAAAAATTGAACCAGTGCTTGTTTGATATCTTCTTCATTTTTGAATTTTTTGCCCTTCAAAAAATTTTGTAAGGACAAAAACAAGTGATAGTCAGAGGGTGCTAAGTCTGGGGAATATGGTGGATGCGACAGACATGCTTCTGTAGCATTTCTTCCTTGTTGAAATTCGTAAAAATTACGGTGGCATAAATGAACTTTATCAGTAGCCATGGGTGCACTATCGCTTCACACATAAGACTAACGTGAATCAACTTTGTTTTAGTTAATTTGCTATGTCAGTATGTATACATTAAGTGATAAAAATAGAGAGGCACACATGCGCCAAATAAACATGCTTACATGTCAAAATTTGTTGTGATAGAAACGGACAGAACTTTCCAGTAAACCTTATAATATCAAATGTTTAATAGAACGATGAGATTAGGGGAAGGGGGCTAAATGGGAAAAGGGTGGTTATTAATTATAATAGCTCATCTTTATTAACTTTTTATGCACCTGACAGGGTTCTTTAGGCTTAACACAGCAATATCTAATCTCCACAGTAACCCTATGGAGTAGGCATTTTTATTATATTTTACAGATGAAGGAATTGAGACCTGGTGAGGTTAAGTAACTTGGGCAAGGTCATAAAATTAGTAACTGGCAAAGCCAAGATTGTGCATCTAGATACCTCACATCCAGAGCCGACCCACACTTTTAGTTATTAGATCTGGCTGTCAGTAGGAGTTTGACTCAGGAGGGCAGGATTAGTGTGACCTTGATTAGTTCGATGCAGGGAAAGTGGAAGGCATTTGTGTTTCTGACTTGGTGTTGTACTGGTTGTCAGAATGGTGAAAACACACACACACACACACACACACACACACACACACGCCAGGCAGCTCTTCATGCCCTTAGCTCACACTTCCCCTCTTAGTGAGGGAGAAAAATCGGGAACACCACTGACCGGCATGTGGACCAGAAGGGGGTTACCACCAGAAGCTGCATTTTTTCCACAGTGTGTTTTGAATTGTGGTGGCTCTGGAAACACCCAGCGGTGATGTGGTGAGGTTGAACTCTTAGAGATGTCAGAAACACTTTACTTTAGTTGCAGAACGAATAGTTTGGCAGGCCAGTGGTGGACTTATAGTGCCCCAGGGGGGTTTCTCTCTTGGCTGACTATGAACAAAGGGGAAGCATTCATGCTGCTGGCCGTGGGGCTCATGGATCCCCAAAGTTGGAGACAATTTAATGACAATGTACGGGCTTATGAATTGTAGTTCTACCTGGAATCCATATTGGACAGGTTGAGCTGGCCATTGAAGTCGAGTGTGAAATCACATATAATTCAAACAACATAAGATGGTCCATTAGGTGACATTGTTCCAGTAGTAGTTGTGTTTGCCCCTTGCCTTGTGTAGTGTCCCTGTGGAATACTCATCAGCTTCCTCCCCACCCAAGACCCCCTCTGCCTTCCTAGATGCTCTGAGGCTCCCAGGATGAAGGTGTGTTTGGTGGAAGATGTCATAATCATATTCCTTGGTTTGAAGCTTCTACTGAGATGCTGACCCACAAAAGCAGCTGGGACTGGGCATCTCCATCTCTGACTTTCTCCCTGTGAATCTGCCCTCATGTGTGATTGATGGATAAGCTGTCATGGAAGGGTGGACTTGGGAGTGAGACTGAGGTGCAAAGGACCCAGGTAGATCCCTCTTTTGTTAGGAGCCCAGATGGGATAGTGAAGTTCACAACCTGTTCTTTAAATGATTCATTACCTTCTGCAGTCTCTCCTAATGATTACTTTATAGTCTTTCAATTCCCCTTCAAATGTTATTCCTCACCCTTAACTAAAAGAACAAAATGAAAGGGATAATAAAAAATACTATATTTTCTTTCTGTTAATAGTTTTTATTTATTTTTTCTTATTTATTTATTTATTTATTTATTTATTTATTTATTTATATTTTTACAGAGACAGAGAGAGAGTCAGAGAGAGGGATAGATAGGGACAGACAGGAACAGAGAGAGATGAGAAGCATCAATCATTAGTTTTTCATTGCGACACCTTAGTTGTTCATTGATTGCTTTCTCATATGTGCCTTGACTGCGGGCCTTCAGCAGACCAAGTAACCCCTTGCTCGAGCCAGCAACCTTGGGTCCAAGCTGGTGAGCTTTGCTCAAACCAGATGAGCGCGTGCTCAAGCTGGCGACCTCGGTGTCTTGAACCTGGGTCCTCCGTATCCCTGTCCAACGCTCTATTTGACTGGTCAGGCAAAAAAAAATTACTATATTTTCAAAAATATTTCTTTCACAACCAATATTCTAGATACTCTCAAACTCCTGGGGTTACGGTACTAAACCAGGACTCATGTTTCTGCCAAACGGCATATGGGATTGTTTTGTGTCTATAAAAACTGTCTTCTCTATGTGTACCTATTTATTTAGGTTGCTAAGCTTGTGGATCCCTTGCAAAGACTACTTTGATAAATGTGTTACAATGTTTAAGGCCCTTATAACTCTATTTTTGTCTTCAAAGTCACTCTTTTACATTACTGGTTGTTTTGCTGTCTTCCTAGGCAAATCGGAGACAATCTGATTGTCCCTGGAGGAGTAAAGACCATTGAAGCCAATGGGAAGATGGTGATCCCTGGAGGCATCGATGTCCACACTCACTTCCAGATGCCCTACAAGGGGATGACCACAGTCGATGACTTCTTCCAAGGGACAAAGGCTGCCTTAGCCGGTGGCACTACCATGATTAGTAAGTCCCCCGAAATGACACGTTCCTGGTCCCAAGTGTTAGGAATGTGGTAACCACTGTGCTCTCTGATGATGACCTGTACACTGTACACTTCTCTTAAGGCAATTTGTAGACTTGCTGCCTGATGGTACCTGCTACAGGCAGGTTGGAGTGAGGACGTTGGCAGCTCACCATGACTGCTTAGAAGAGTTTGATGAAGCTCATGATCATGAAAGAAGCCATCCTCTCCTTTCTGCCTTAGCATCAGGGGCGGGGTGAGCAGGTGATGGAGAATCAGAAGTCATCACCTTTGGGCTCATCATTGGGGAAACTAGAAAAAGTGGAGAGAAGGCAAAATGTTATTTCAAACATCCAGTTTGGGTCTCAGGCAGGAGGAGGCAGAGAGCATAGCCAAGCGTGTGAATGGGTTAAGAAGCATTCCAAAGAGAATGACAGTGGAGACTTGATGTTTTGGAGAAATGGGTGTGCTTCGTGGCTTTTATATCATAGTTATCTGGTCTGTGCTGTATTTTGACCAATTCATATCTTTAAGATTAGGCAAGTTGTGTGAGTGGTTTCCTTTTCTTTAAATTTTTTTCCCTTTTTCTCTTAACTGTTGCAATTCCAAAGAAACCTAGGAATTTGCACACCATTGGATTACTGAACAAAAAGTATACCAAGCCAATCCTTCCTGTCCCAAAGGAATTCCAGTGAATTAGGTGCCCTCCCACCCCCGTCCCACACTTGGTCAGCAAGAGCACTGTTTATTTTAACATTATATACATCCACCCAAGAAAACAGAATAGCCAAAGACGTAGGACTGTTCACTTCTCTTTTGGTGGGAGCCCTAGCAGGCTCCAGCTCCAGCCAGTTGGGTGCGGAAGCCCAGGAAAAGTGCATCGAGGCCATAAAAGGTGCAATTCAGGGAGACCGAAGCTTTCTCCAGCCAGAGGGAGGAAGCCAGCTGACTTCTCAGCACCGCTGCCCGCGAAGGCCCTGGTGCGGGTCCAGACATTGGTCACGTAGCTCTGCGCGTTTGCCTTCCGATAAGTGCACTTAGGCTGCTTATGACAGAAGCTGAGGAAATGAGTGGCTGGGCTGGGCTTTCTGCCATCTGGGCAGGCAGCTGAACTTGTTCAGCATTCTGGAGGTGTGGGTTTTGCTTATTCTTCTGCATTAGGGAAGAAGCAGGGAGAAAGTCAGAGTCCCGGTCACAAGGGAGAGAAGTATACAAAGAACCACACAAATACTCATGTCCTTCGTGGATAATTAAAAAACCCTAGATATGCATAGCAACAACAACAAAACACCCATAAATCCCCCGTCGCTATTTCAGTTTGCCTATATATTTTTTCCTATTTAACAAAAACAGGGTCATAATAGACATACTGTCTCAGCCTCCCATTTTCATGAAACAAACATGCTGTGAATGTTTTCCCCTTCATTTTTTTTTATTCTGCCATAACATGTAAAATGGATGTCAAATCATCTGTTTTTAGGAAGGTATCACAGTTTGTGTTTTTAACCAAACTCCCCTATTGTTAAATATGCCATTTTGGGCTCCCAGTTTTTCACTTACATATAAATATATAATCGTTTGGACTGACAGACATCTTTAGAACCCAGACTGTGCACACAGTGTTGCTTATTTCCTTGGGAATAACTCTAAGGCACAGGGAGTTAGTTGAGTTAAGGTATGAAAAAGTGTCAAGGTTTCTGGTAACTATTTTATAATTGTTTTTAGGAAAGTTGTCCCAATTCTCCCTTTTCCTCCACTGTCACTTTTGCCTTATCCTCACCAACTGTAAATGTTATTATTTTAAAAACTGTTATTCATGGTTGCAGGTACTACTGAGTAGATTTGGGTCTCAAAGAAACCAGATTCTTTTTTTTGTTTTTTAAGTGAGAGGCGGGGAGGCAGAGGCAGACTCCTGCATGCACACTGAGTGGGATCCACCTGGCAAGCCCCCTACCAGGCAATGCTCTGCCCATCTGGGCCACTGCTCCGTTGCTTAACAGCTGAGCTATTTTAGCACCCAAGGAAAGACTATGGAGCCATCCTCAGTACCTGGGGCCAACTGTTCTCAAACCATTAGAGCCATGGCTACTGGAGGGGAAGAGAGAGAGAAAGAGAAAGAGAGATGCAGGGAGGGGTAGAGAAGTGGATGGTCACTTCTCCTGTGTTCCCTGACTGGGAGTCAAACCTGGGACTTCCACATGCCTGGCTGACGCTCTACTACTGAGCCAACCAGCCAGGGCAAAACCAGATTCTTGACAAAGAATTTACAGAAAAATAAGATCTGTGGACTAGTGTCAGGTTCCTGTAACTGACACTGGCTCTTTGCTATGCCTATAAGTATGAGAATGCCACTCTTTTGTGCCCTGACATAACTTTAAAATCCCTCTTCCACCCTTAGAAGGGAGTCAGACTTTTTTATCTCTTCTAGTGACTCCCGACAGTACTGGTAATAATGGCACATAGTAGGCCCACATTGATAGCTAACATTAGTTGAGCACTTACTGTGTACCAGGCATCAGGTGAAGTACTTTAGTGCCCTTTCCCACTTCATCTTATAACAAACTTGAAGGAAGGCACTAGGACATCCTGTCCTTCACCCCCACTGGGACCCATTTTAAGGATGAGAAGAACCAGGTAGAGAGAAACTAGTAATTTGCCCAAGAATACATAGTTATGTGACCGTTAAACCATCACCAACACTTTCCATGGTTAATTCTGTGCTCAAGAAATGGAGATTTTGCAGTCATGGCAAAGCAAGCAGGAATGGGTCCATGTGAAGGGAAACAGCGAGTCACCCGTCTGGGGTCTCTGTCGTGCAGTTGACCACGTGGTGCCCGAGCCCGAGTCCAGCCTGACGGAGGCCTATGAGAAGTGGCGAGAGTGGGCCGACGGGAAGAGCTGCTGTGACTACGCCTTGCACGTGGACATCACCCACTGGAACGACAGTGTCAAGCAGGAGGTGCAGAGCCTCATCAAGGACAAAGGTGAGCACGAGCATGCCTTCTTCCTTTCCCCTCTTCTTCCACCCATCCATCCTTCCCACACCGTCCACTCATGGAGTCGAACCTCCAGCACCTGTACTAGATGATGGGGACACCCCTATGTTCCGGCACTTTATTTATTCCATCATTCTTACTCCTTCCAGGGTCCCCACGAGGTGGGGATTATTATCCTCAGTTGGCAGATGGAGAACCTGAGGCTCAGAATGAGTAGCCCAGGGTCACAGAGCTAGTAAGCTGTAGATCCACCCTCAGTCTATGTGCTTCACCTCCGTGCAGTGCTGCCCACTTGACAGGGGAAGAAACTGAAGTCAGGAGAGGTTAGCATCGTACACAAGATCACACACCTACTTGATACAAGATTAGGAATTTTTAGGCTCCATCATTTTTACTCCAAAGATCAAACCCATTGCTATTATATATCAACAGCATCCTCAGAAAAGCTAAGGCGTTTCTGGGAGCAAAGATGTGTTTGTGCTCAGGCTAGGAGCTTAGGGCGTGGAAGCATATTTGTGTACACAGTATGGTATCCAGAGATGTGTTGTAGAATTGGGTGTCTGGTATCTGAAAACTGTGTAATTATGTTAACCAGTGTCACCCCAATAAAATTCGATTATATAAAAGAAGAAAACGGCCCTGGCCGGTTGGCTCAATGGTAGAGCGTTGGCCTGGCGTGCAGGAGTCCCAGGTTCGATTCCCAGCCGGGGCACACAGGGGAAGCGCTCATCTGCTTCTCCACCCCTCCCCCTCTCCTTCCTCTCTGTCTCTCTCTTCCCCTCCCGCAGCCAAGGCTCCATTGGAGCAAAGTTGGCCCGGGCGCTGAGGATGGCTCCATGGCCTCTGCCTCAGAAGCTAGAATGGCTCTGTTGCAACAGAGCAACGCCCCAGATGGGCAGAGCATCGCCCCCTGGTGGGCATGCCGGGTGGATCCCGGTTGGGCGCATGCAGGAGTCTGACTGCCTCCCGGTTTCCAACTTCAGAAAAATACAAAAAAAAGAGAAGAAAACATGTTCGTGTGTGTGTGTGTGTGTGTGTGTGTGTGTGTGTGTGTGTCCTCTCAGTGAGTATATGATTTAGCTTCTCATTGTCTTCTTAGACTCTTTTATTCTCTACTTCTTATGTTTTGATTGCCAGATATTTCAAACACTTGCACTGTCCTCCTCCCGTACCCCCTGTACAGACATGTGATGCGCTTGGCGTCTCGGCAGCTGGGGGGCTTAGGGAGGTCTAAGGAATGGCCTCTGCTGAGCGCCGGAGGCAAAGGGGAGCAGGCCAGTGAAGAGCTCAGAATAAATGCCGCACGGCGCAGGACTGGTGCTGGATAAGCAGTCTGAGGCAAAGGCCAGAGTGCAGTGGAAGAGGGCGTGTTCTGGGAGGGCGGGGAGAGGGTGACTCTCCAGAGGACGAGTTCTCCTCTCCATTCCCCTCCTCACCCCACAAGCTCTGCCCCTCCTTCCTGATTCCGGAGAGGCTCACCCCCTCCCTTCTTCCTGTGGTCTCCTTTCTCATCTAAATTCAAGTAGAAAACCGAGTGGCTTTAACACCCACTTCCCTTCCGAAGCGCCTGGGCCATCCCATGGATGACACAGAGGCTGCGGGAAGGGTAGTGTTGGGAAGAGCTGCCCTCGGTTGAACCACTCCGGGTAGGGAAGTTCTCAAATTCCAACCCACTTTTGGCCTTGAACACTGTGGAATCTGATGGTTGGAGACCAAAATGACCCTCCTTTTTTCTAAATGACTCTCTGTTCCCCAGTCCACTTAATCCTGGACACTGCTGTAGTAATAGTTTGCTTGGGGTAAAAAGTGGTTCTGTTCTTATAACCCTTATGATTGAGATATTTAAGCGCAAGGTGATACTTGACTTCTTCCCAGTAACTGTGTTGGTTCTGTGAGGACAGGGTCGTCTCAGATTCAAGCCTGCAGAGGTCACAGATAGAGCAGCTCATTATGCAGTGAAATAAACCAGCCCCAAGAGATCTGTTCATGGAGACCAAATCTGTGCCAGGGCAGGTGCCAAGAGCTTGGCATGCATCTCATTTAATGTTTCCAACAATCTTATAAAACAGGATATTGTTATTATTCCATTTTACAGATGAGGAAACCGAGGCTCAAGATGTTAGGTGTTTCAAGCTCACTGAGCTAGTGTGTGGTACAATCCCCCCCCCATGTGTAAACACAACCAGTGTGCTACAGTGACTCAATCATATGTATATATTGCTTCAAGCAGTAGCAAAGCTTACTGACCCTATGGTGGGCTGGGGAGTGCTGGGGGGTGGCTCGGAAGGGGTGCAGGAGGAGTGACTATTCTCTATGGCATACTGACCCTATGGTGGGCTGGGGAGTGCTGGGGGGTGGCTCAGAAGGGGTGCAGGAGGAGTGACTATTCTCTATGGCATACTGACCCTATGGTGGGCTGGGGAGTGCTGGGGGGTGGCTCGGAAGGGGTGCAGGAGGAGTGACTATTCTCTATGGCATACTGACCCTATGGTGGGCTGGGGAGTGCTGGGGGGTGGCTCAGAAGGGGTGCAGGAGGAGTGACTATTCTCTATGGCATACTGACCCTATGGTGGGCTGGGGAGTGCTGGGGGGTGGCTCGGAAGGGGTGCAGGAGGAGTGACTATTCTCTATGGCATACTGACCCTATGGTGGGCTGGGGAGTGCTGGGGGGGTGGCTCAGAAGGGGTGCAGGAGGAGTGACTATTCTCTATGGCATACTGACCCTATGGTGGGCTGGGAGTGCTGGGGGGTGGCTCGGAAGGGGTGCAGGAGGAGTGACTATTCTCTATGGCATACTGACCCTATGGTGGGCTGGGGAGTGCTGGGGGGTGGCTCGGAAGGGGTGCAGGAGGAGTGACTATTCTCTATGGCATACTGACCCTATGGTGGGCTGGGGAGTGCTGGGGGGTGGCTCAGAAGGGGTGCAGGAGGAGTGACTATTCTCTATGGCATACTGACCCTATGGTGGGCTGGGGAGTGCTGGGGGGTGGCTCGGAAGGGGTGCAGGAGGAGTGACTATTCTCTATGGCATTACGTAGGAAGTGTTGCTTTTACTCTGTGAGGAGGGACTAGAAAAATGCTCTTGGAGAATGGGAAGCATTCACTTTGCATTGGATGGGAGCCTGTAATGTACTCGGGCCCCATGGGTCATAGAAGTGAGATTAAAGGGTGGAGAGTGCTCGTGATAATGCTGTCTTCTTCCTGTTCCCCCTCCCCTTCCCTCTCTGCAGGGGTTAACTCCTTCATGGTGTACATGGCCTATAAGGATCTGTATCAAGTGTCCAACACAGAGGTAATGACCCGTTGCTGTGTGGCTTGGGGTGTCTGGATGGGTTTCCTATTGTTGTGATGATCTTGGCTCCTTCAGCATGAGTCACTGCGGACGCTGTGGGGAGACCGCTGGGCCAGAGTGCTTCTTGAAGCCACCACAGTCCACGCCACCTTTTTAAAATCAGGTAACGGGCAGGGTGCCCGCGGGCAAAGCAGACAGGGAGCTAGAATTTCCACCGGCAGCAGCTTTCTCAAAAGGACGAGAGGAAGGGCATGCCTCGGTCTCCGTCTGCCAAACCAATCCAGGCCCCCTTGGAGCTCGGTGAATGTGTGAGGTGCTCAGCCTTGCAGGGTTAAGGAGGACCTTCTGCCCTTTGGGGTAATGGTCCCAGCTCATCTCTGACTCTCCTCCTAAGAAATTCATGGTGTGTGTTTGTTTTTTGACACATCTAAAGTTTTCAGAGGAAATGCAGGAATTTAATTCCCGTATTATTTCCTGATTAGAAGGCGAAGGGAGGTCTGTCTGTAGAGGTTAAGAGGTGGAGTCCAGCTCTTGTGTTAGCTTCTGGCCGGGCTGGAGTGGCTTTCGGGAGACTTGTTGAGAAGGATTCTGCAGCTGTGCCCCAGCTCAGTGCAAATAAATCCATTAAAAATATGTGCTGGGGCCTGACCTGTGGTGGCGCAGTGGGATAAAGCGTCGACCTGGAACACTGAGGTTGCCGGTTCGAAACCTTGGGCTTGCCTGGTCAAGGCACATGTGGGAGTTGATGCTTCCTGCTCCTCCCCCTTCTCTCTCTCTCTCCCCTCTCTCTAAAAATCAATAAATAAAAAATATTTTAAAAATATGTGCTGGAGCGGGGACGGAGGGGTTCGTAGCACTTTGTTATATGTTCGCCCTGTCTGCTTAGGCGACACAATAGGTTCTGTAATAGACAGTTTTCTGGATTTCTCTGGGCGAGCACTCCTCTTGGGTCGTGTATGTTTTAGTCTGTATCTCTGCCCTGGTCACTCACTTCCTCTGGTTTATCCCACTCTGGCTCTCGTGACTGGTCCTTGTATGAGGTTGCTGAAAGCGTCGGTGGCTTGTGACAATGATAAAGACTCCTGTCTGTTTCAGCTCTATGAGATCTTCACCTGTCTGGGCGAGCTGGGAGCCATTGCTCAAGTCCATGCCGAGAATGGGGACATCATTGCCCAGGTAACGGTGCACAGCACTCTGGAGTGTGCGTTCTGCCTGGGCTTGGCTCCGCATCCCACCGGGTCCTCCTCTCCACTGTTGCCTGAGCTCTCCCTGTGTGCAAGGCACCATCACAAGTACTTCACTAAAAACCTGCCCCAAGGGACCTCACTCTCTCCGAGTAAGAAACAAAGGCAATGTAGACAAGTGAGGGAGAGAGTGGCGGCCGTGGGAAAACAGGAAGAGATCTGGCCATTCTGGGGAATCAGGAAAGACTTCCTGGAAGAGGAGGTTTTCGAAGTAGGCTATATTTATGAAAGCATTACTGATTCTCTTTTGAAAATGAGTCCAAGCTATGTGGCATTCTCTGTCCTAAAGCAAAACCCTAAGGCAGCACTTCTCAGAAGCCAGAAATCTGATCCGGGGCTGCAGCACTCACAGCCTCAGATAATGAAGAACGGAGGGCTTGTGGGGATCTGAGGTCCCCTTGGTTTCACAGAAATCACACTGAGAAACCCGAGGAAAGCAATGAAAGTGATGGTCCCCAGACACAAATCAACCATTTGTGAGGGAGCAGAAAGCACTTTCTCTCCCCATCTCCAGGGTGGCTTAATGGGCTAGATGCACAGATGTGTCTCAAGACAGGGTTTGTTTATCCCCGATCGGCCTCCACTCGTGGAAACTCCCAAAAAGGAGTGTGAGCTCTCTCTGAGGCCATTCAATAACATTAATAGCGAGAAACCATTTTTCATGCTTTCAAAGAGTAGTTCCTGAGCACTTTGTGCCAGGCATCAGTCTAGAGAGAGGTGAGCCAAAACAGATGTCTTCCGCAGCTCAGAAGTGCTTGGGCTGTGCCTTCGTTATAGGAATTGTTCAGGACTTGATGGGTGTGATTGGCAATGCTGTGGGAACAGCGTTGGGGCCGAGTCTAGGTCAGACCCGTTAGCTCCCAATAGCAGGTCCCGGTTTGTGAGCACCTACTACCAGGCTCTGATCAGTGCTCTGTCATGTTCTCATTTAGTCTTTACCCAACCCTGTAAAGATGACTGCCGTCCTCCCCATTTGATAGATGAGATCATTGAAGCACAGAAGGATTATGCCACTGGCCCAAAGATCACTGGGAGAACTAAAAATCTTAGTCCCCGAGGGGATGTGCCTCCGCAGGCATCTTCCAGAGATGGTGCATCCAGGCCTCACTGCACCAGCCTGGCGGCAGGGCACACCGGAGAGGCGGCGCCCCAGCCGTTCGGCCCAGGCTGATGCGGTGTTGTCTCACCAGTGGAGGAGGTGAGCTGAGCGTGCAGTTTCCCCTTGCTTATGACCAAGGAGGCTAATTAGTAAGGCCCCAGACAGCCTCCTCCTACGTCCCCCACACCCCAGAGATAACGAGATCATTTTCCAAAGAGGGTCCAAGGGCCTTGCTCCCAGGGGAGGTATCTGGTGGTGGCAGAGTTGTCACTCCTCCCCTTTTTCCCAGTTTCCAGTGCAGCAGCCAGGGGTCCCAGCACTCCCTCCAGAGGCCCCGGAAACCGAACTCCCGCCTTATCATTCTAGAGCAGGGGTCGGGAACTTTTTTGGCTGAGAGAGCCATGAACGCCACACATTTTAAAATGTAATTCTGTGAGAGCCATACAACGACCGTGTACGTTACGATTATCCAATAAAAATTTGGTGTTGCCCCGGAGGACAGCTGTGATTGGCTCCAGCCACCCGCAACCATGCACATGAGCGGTAGGAAATGAATGGATTGTAATACATGAGAATGTTTTATATTTTTAACGTTATTATTTTTTTATTAAAGATTTGTCTGCGAGCCAGATGCAGCCATCAAAAGAACCACATCTGGATCGCGAGCCATAGGTTCCCAACCCCTGTTCTAGAGCCTGTGGAGGCAAACGGGCTCCAATTCCAAGTCCCTTCTCCTGCTTCCCTTGTGGCTCTTTGACCCGGCAGTGTCTCTGGCGTCCCCCGCCCTCACCCTCCCCTAACTTGGGAAGGTCTGTCCTCAGTCAGGAGAAAGGAAAAGGGCATTTTTGCATTTGGATGGCCTTTTTCTGCGCATGTTTATTAAGTTCAGCTTGAGCCGAACGATTCGATCACATTTCCACGCAGCAGAGCTGCTGTTCTCAGGGTCTCTGGCTGCACTGGAGGCCAAAGTGACTGCAGGGGAAGGAGAAATCTTTTCCTACAGGTCCCCACAATGGTTATTTTCAAAAAGAAAAGGCAGCATCCTTAGCCACTCAGCCAACAAATATTTATTGAGCACCTACTGTGGGCAAAACATTGGGGAAGGAAGATGAAAAAGACAGGGTCCCTTTTCCTCAGGGCTCAAACTGAAACTGTGCCGTGACCCAAATTGGGTACGTTCCTCTGTGCCATTGCTTCCCATCCACAACAGGTGGCTCCGATGGCCCTTTACCTGCCATTTTTAATCTCCCAGCTGTAGGGACACCTTGGCTTTAAAAACAGGACCTTTTAGCACATGCAGGGCGTTAGAAACATCTGTGCAGCTTAAAGACCCCTGCCTAGGATTCTCTTAGTTCGGGAGATTTCTGATTCAGGTGGTCCAGGGTAGAGTTCAGACAAGTGTATTTTGAAAGAATTACCTGGGTGAGCTTCATCTGTGTGTTGTCTGAGAACTCTTCAACAAGATAAAAGCGAGTGTCCTATCAGAGCATCCGAAGAGACCTTTGTTGGAGACCTTAACCCTGGTATGAGTTCAGGAGTCAGTTCAAAGTGGAAAGCCACTACATTTTGGAAGAAATTTTATTTAGTCCAGGTTTTGATGAATGAAACAGTAAGAATGAAATGTGGAGGTAAGTAACATTGCTGGAAACATCAGCATCCGACCTTCCCTCAAATTCTGTAGAGCCAGGGACAGGGACCCTTTTACTTCTCGTGGTTGCGTACAGTAGTAGCATCTTCCATTCTCCTCCTCTTTGAAAGGTTATTATGAGAAACAAAGAACAACGACAAAATGGTTCTTCTTTTCCAGGTAGAAGGGACCCCTTCTTTTCTAAGCATCTCATGGTTGCAGAGTGGGACAGGGCATTGCTCAGTTGCCCCGTCTCCATGTCTCACGTCACCAGCTCAGAGGCTCATGGGAACTGGCCTTCATCCTTTGCGAGTGAATGCCGGGAAAGCCGCAGAGATGATCGCTTAGGATTTGTGCCAGTTCCAATTAGCCCGTGTGTGTGTTCACTGCCCATCCACCTGCTTCTTGCAGAAAGTTGGCCAGAAGTCTGAGGAATTTAGCCATCATCCACAAGGGGTAGGCAGTTCTGCCTCATCCAAGACCTAATTAAAAAGAATTTAACCAAAGCTCCAACTCAAGTAATGCTGGATAGAGGCACTATTCTGTCTGGTTCAATTCTAATCCATGCATTCATTTAAATCATGAAAGTAAAGCATTAAAGAGCCTGATGGGCTTACTAAAGTGCAGATTCCTAGAATTTAGCCTCAGATATTCTGATATGATAGACCTGGACAAGGCCCAGACATCTGCATTTCTACAAACACAACCCAGTGAATTCTGATGTAGGTGGTGGGTTGACCAGACTTCGGGAAACGTGAGATTACATTGTAAGTCCCATCAAGTCAGGGGCCTTGTTGCCTTAATTCGGGACCCTAACCTAGGGCCTAGCGTGAAGCAGATACTGAATAATTTTGTTGGAAGAATGGGTTTTAAAGTGCATGAGTTAATTAAAAAAACGAGTTGAGGGAGTGTACTTTCAGAGATCTGCAGCTGAAAGAAATGAAGTACAGAATACGTGACTGTGTGACTTTTGACGTGTGATGTAGAAAAGAAGCTGGTACCCTTTAACAGGCTGTCTTTTAATAAAAGCAAACCACCCTTAAATGTCTTTTCTCCTTTAAGTTAAGATTCCCCCCGATTTTACAATTCCACATATAGAATTAACGCATTTGTTCAACATACATATTTTATTCTTTTTTCCCTTGAACGTGTCTTCAGCATAACTTTTCCAAATCTCAGTTGAGCTCATCTAAAAACTGTCCCTTGTTTCATAGGACATAGAGGACAGTTTTTATGAGTTAGGAATTAGTTAATAGTATCTTATGTTTTTTAAAGTTTTAGTTTAGCCTGACCAGGCGGTGGCGCAGTGGATAGAGCGTCGGACTGGGATGCAGAGGACCCAGGTTCGAGATCCTGAGGTCACCGGCTTGAGTCCAGGTTTGCTGGCTCGAGCAAGGGGTCACTTGGTCTGCTTAGGCCCCCAGTCAAGGCACATATGAGAAAGCAATCAATGAACAGCTAAGGTGCCACAAGGAAGAATTGATGCTTCTCATCTCTCTCCCTTCCTGTCTGTCTGTCCCTATGTGACTCTCTCTGTCACACACACAAAAAAAGTTTTAGTTTAAGTATTGATGTGTCATAAGAAATTGCAGTAGAGCCATTTTTGGTTGGCCTGAGCGCTTTCAGGCTTTGAAATAAAGCTTGACTAGGTATGTCATAAGTTTCATAAAAACATAAAAACTGTTCTGTATTTTTTTTCTCATTCTAGGAGCAATCCCGGATGTTGGAAATGGGGATAACTGGCCCAGAAGGCCACGTGCTGAGCAGACCAGAGGAGGTGAGTTGCAGGGAGGGGTGGTGGGTGAGGTAGGGAGGAGGGAGAGAGAGAGGCAGCGGCTGTGGGGGCTTTCTTTTTTACCAGCATCTTCCGAGAGACTCCATCATCCCAATTCCAATCCCAGCAGCTACTCCGATGGCCTGTCAGTCATTTCATATTTGCATTGTTGGTGTTCCGACTGCCTCCCCCAGGCAAATGCACACACAGTGTATGAACAAACATGGTGGAAGGTGGTGGGGCTCTATGAATACCAGACAGCAGGATTGGAACATTTCTTCCAAAGACCACTTTGACCCAGCTCAAGGGCCCCTGCGAAAATTAGAAAGGGATGCTTATGGCGGACCCCTAATATCTCTAAAGATAGCATCAGTCAGAGGGGACTCCATAGTTATTCAGTAGGAGTGGTAAATATCTAACTCCTTTTTAAAATATGAATTTCAGAGACATTTCTTCTCATTTCCTTCTTCCATATTATATTTTGAGTCCTGCAAAATATTGACTATCTGGTTAGGAGGCTGAATGGGTTTTAATAGGCAATATGTCTGTTGATTTGTGTAAGGGGACAAC
Organism: Saccopteryx leptura; assembly: GCF_036850995.1. Lineage (NCBI taxonomy): Eukaryota > Metazoa > Chordata > Mammalia > Chiroptera > Emballonuridae > Saccopteryx > Saccopteryx leptura. The sequence goes on along the minus strand of NC_089508.1, from coordinate 169,214,017 downwards.
TGCATGTAGGTATGGAAGTTTCTCACATGTAAAATGAACGGTGATCTGTGACTGTGCTTAGCAGCTGGAAAGCAAAGGAGAAGTAAGTACGGGCTGATTCCACGTCTCTGGGATGTCAGCAACCTCAGGTGCCGGCACAGGGCACAGCTGGGAACTGGCTGCCTGTGTGGTTGAGCGCATATTGGCTTCCGGGGACTAGCCTTGGTCTGGTGCCTGGAACAAGTTCAAAGTCCTCCATGTTGGTGAAGTGAACAGTGCACCTGTTCTGTGATTCCAAGCTCCACACTCCACAACAGGTAGAAGAAAGGTCAGAACCGGAAATGATTGCATTTCCGTTGCCCATCTCTGTTAAAATCTTGTAAAAAATTAAATAGTAACACACACAGAGAAAGTGTTCCTTTTATAAGGGTGCAATGAATTTTCATAAACTGAATACACTTATATAAGCCGCACCCAGTTGGAAAAACACCATCAGTACCCCAGAAACTCCTTTGTCTGATGATATTTTTGCTACCAGTTGAAATAATGTATACTTTTTTCTGTTGGAAATGTAAATTGGTGCAGCCCCTGTGGACAACAGTAAGGTGGCTTCTCAAAATATTTAAGAATAGAACCATAGAACCGTCAGCCCTTGCTGGATAACTCAGTTGGTTAGAGCATCGTCCTGAAGCACAAAGGTTGCCAGTTCAATCCCCAGTCAGGGCACATAAAGAAATGGATCATGTTCCTGTCTCTCTCTCCCGTCCTCTCTCTAAAATCAATAATAATAGTAATAATAATAATAATAATAAAACCAGAATAGAACCATCAGCAATTTCTCTTCTGGACAATTATTTGAAGAAAATAAAAACACTAATTTGAAATGATATCTGCAGCCCCATGTTTATTGTAGCATTATTTCAACAGTCAAACCATGGGAACAGCGTAAGTGTCTATCAATGGATGAATAGATGAAGAAAATATGATATACTTGTGCATGCATGCACACACACACACACACACACACACACATACACACACACAGGATATTATTCAGCCATAAAAAAGAATGAAATTCTGCCATTTATGATAACATGGATGCACTTTGAGGGTGTTATGCTATGTGAAATACTGTTATTTCCCCATGTATAAGACACTCCCATGTATAAGATGGACCTTAATTTTGGGGCCCAAAATTTGAAAAAAATATGTGTTACATAAAGTTATTGAACTCAAGTTTTATTCATCATAAAATTCATCCAACTCCTCATCACTGTCAAAACTCCCATCCATTAGCTTGTCCTCATCTGTGTCTGATGACGAATCACTGTCTTCATATATTGCCTGGTCCTCAGTTCCATCTATGGCATTTGAAATGCCACAACCACTGAATGAGACGTACCCAGTTTTTAGACCCCAAATTTTTCAAAAAAGGGTGCATCTTATACATGGGGAAATATGGTAAGTCAGATGGAGAACAACAAATACCACAGGATATTACTTACGTGTGGAATCTAAGAAACAAACAAACAAAAATCCACCCCCCCCAAAAAAAAAAACCCACGAAGATCATAGTTACAAAGAACAGATTGGTGGTCGCCAGAGGTCAAGGGTTAGGAAATTAGATCAAGATAGTCAAAAGGTACAACCCTTCAGGTGCAAAGTATTTATAAATAAGTCATGGGGCTATAACGTACCATATAGAGACTACAGTTAATAATACTCTATTGCATATTTTAAATATTTGAAAGTTGCTAAGAAAGTAGATCTTGAAAGTTCTCATCACAAGAATACATTTTGTAACTGTGTGCCACGATGTTAAGACTTATTTTGGTGATCATTTCACAATACGTAAAAACATCGAATTGTTGCCCACCTGAAACTCCTATCGTGTTGTATGTTAATTATACCCCTCAATATAAACAAAATTGTTGTGATGGGATTGCAGTCACAGCATTCCTGTGGGAGTCTGTGTCCTTAATGCCGGTCCCTGTGTGGAGCCCTTGCTTATACCCAGTACGGTGCTGACTGCGTTGTCACAGCTGTCCTTGCTGCTGCCCTGGGTGGCGGTGTCCTCGTGCGTTCAGAAGCTGATGATCAGCGAGGTTAGCACTGGCCATTGTGTCTGAAGGACTGGAAAGATGTTTGCACAGTGTGAGCAGGCCGGGGTGATCAACTCTGCTTGTGACACTTTCCTTAAACGTCGGTCACTGTTGAGATGTGCTGGCGAGATAGATCCTTCAGCAGCAGCCAGGGGATTTCTGAGCAAAGTCTATTTTTGTTCTTTGGTTTGTTTGTTCAACCCCCCACACCCCCCTCCTCCCTGTTCCCGTCTCCTTTTTAGTAGAAAGCCTCTCTCGGCTGCCGATCCTGACAACCCTGGAAGCCCTTTTGGGTGAAGTTGGGGAGTGATGTAACCTTCCAAAGATAGTCTTGTTGTCAAGGTGCTGAAAAACCTGCTGTGCTGTGAGGGCATGAGATCAAAGGGGCTTGGGTGGCAGTCACTGCTGGGCTGGAGTGGTCAGCTCAGTGTGAAGGGGGGGTGGGGCGTAGGAGAAGCCAGCCCCGCGTCAGGTTGGAGCACACCCAGGTACTGTTGACGCTGTTCAGAGAGCTGAGCCTGATGCCCAGAGACCCCACTCCAGGAGTCTGGGGACTCCAGCAAGGTGGCTGCATGTCCCCGTGGTCAGGGGCCTCCCAGGTCTCATCCACATGGGGTCTGGGGGACGCCAGCTGGACCAGCCAAGCTCTTAGGGCCTGTTTGCTGAGCCACACTCACCAAGGGCAGGAACTGGTTTGCATCGGGCTTCTGCAAGCTATTTTTGGTCTTTTTTAGAGGGTTGGGCTGCATAGGCTAACTAGAATGTCAGATTGATCCAAAAAGGAAGTGTTGCTGATGGAATGGAAAAATGACAGTGTCTCTGCTTTGGGATGAATTGGACTAACTTGGGTAGTAACTTTGGTTAGTAACACAGGTTTGCCACACTGTCAGGAGCTGTCATCAGCAAGACCAGCACCCTTTAGGGAACATGGGCCTTGTCCCGGGAGTGAGCTAATTGATTTGCACGGGTGAACTTTTTTAATCCTCAAAACAGCCATGTGTCAGGTCCTATTATTATCCCCACTTTATGGACAAGGGACACTGAGGCTTTACGAGGTTGTGTGAGGTACCTGAGGTCACCCAGCTTCTGAATGGCAAAACCAGACCTTAGACCCAGGCCATTTAAGAAAGCCCAAGTTCTGGCCCTGGCCAGTTGGCTCAGTGGTAGAGTGTCGGCCTGGGGTGCAGGAGTCCTGGGTTCGATTCCCGGCCAGGGCACACAGGAGAAGCACCCATCTGCTTCTCCACCCCTCCCCCTCTCCTTCCTCTCTGTCTCTCTCTTCCCCTCCGCAGCCAAGGCTCCATTGGAGCAAAGTTGGCCTGGGCACTGAGGATGGCTCCATGGCCTCTGCCCCAGGCGCTAGAATGGCTCCAGTTGCAACAGAGCAACGCCCCAGATGGGCAGAGCATCACCCCCTGGTGGGCATGCCGGGTGGATCCTGGTCGGGCACATACGGGAGTCTGTCTGACTACCTCCCCATTTCCAACTTCAGAAAAGTACAAAAAAAAAGAAGAAAGCCCAAGTTCTCAGACCTGCTTTGTTAGCAAAATAAGGGAAAACTTACTACGTCTAACTTAATAGATGCAACCTGGCTGGTTAGCATCTTTGAAACCATGGATAGGGTGGAGGAGATTGATAACAAAAGAAGTCTTTGTGTGGAGAAGTCTGGGAATTATTAGTATAAGACGTGTCTGCTGGAATGAGCCCATCACTGACCACCTGTTGCTGTAGGAAAGGATCAGAAGAAACACGATGCTGCCTTGTCCGGACTGGTTATTTCACACACATTGGGGTTGGGATTGTGTTTTGTCAGAGAATCTGCCCTGGGAAGAATGGGGAGCAAAGGCTTCCCTCACCTGTAGCCTTTGTGATAATTGCAGAGAGGGGAGAGGCTACGGACAGACTCGAGCTGCGCTGACGCAGTGTGTGCCCTGTGCCAGGCACTGATGTCACACGCCACCCCGAGCTGTCCTCTCCTGATCTCCACTCCACAGGCGAGGCACTGCGTAGCCCAGGGAAGTGGCACAGCCAGGAAGCGCTGTCTCTGAGATTCAGGTCCAGTGCGTCCAGCTTCCGATCCTCTAGGTTTTTAAACCTCTGCCTTGCGTTCTCGGTGGGCGGAGGCAGGGGAATGGTGGCTTTGAGGGACTGCTGTTCCTATTGACTCCTGGGGACTTTTTTCTTTTGCAGCTGGAAGCTGAGGCTGTGTTCCGTGCCATCACCATTGCCAGCCAAACCAACTGCCCTCTCTATGTCACGAAGGTCATGAGCAAGAGTGCGGCTGACCTCATCTCACAAGCCCGGAAAAAAGGTGACACGCGGTCCTGGGATCTCAGGGCTCCGGCGCACCTTGACTCCTTTCCTCCCTGGATAGCCTGTGTGCACGGGGCCTGTTTCGCTCATGGCCTCACTCTCTGGGGGACCCATCCATGGCAACCCATTTGATGATTTCTGTGTCCCCATGGGTCACGGGCTCTCGGGATTAATCCACTTGGCAGCTGGGTAAACTGAGGCTCAGGAACAGTTAGTAGTTTTCCTGCGATGACCCAGCTTGACAGTTCTTTGGAGATTTGGTTCATCTTTCTTTCTCCCTTTGATCTATTGTCAGTTCACATTATCTGAGCTTTATAAACAGGCATATTAGTCCAGATTGTATTGGGTGCAGAAGTCAAAGATCCAACTCAAGTGGACTTAAATGAAAGTAAATTATTGGTTGATGGTTTTGAGGCATGGCCAGATTGAGGGGTCTAAACAATGGGATCAGAGTTCCGTCCCTTTTATTCTTTCCTTGGGTCTGGTGTCCTTATTTTTAGTATGAACAGTGACAAGGATAAATGCCAAGAGGCACCTATTGTCCTCCATGCTTGATGGGAGCATGAGAAGGAGGTAGGGGACATCTTTTCCAACAGCTCAGGTGCAAGTCCCCAGGATGACTGTGATGGCCTTGGCTAGGGTTATGAGCTCTTTCCCAAACCAGCATGTGCTCTGGTGACATAGAATTGATTGGCCAGGGCTGAGGGCAGGATGCCGGGGCAGGGGCAGGGACCCACCCCCTGACCCACACAAGTTAACAGAAGTTCTTTTAGGAAAGGGTCTCCAAAGCATGTCCAGGGGCATGGCCTTTCTGACCCAGGGCTCTGTCCCCACTGCCTCTGGCCGCTTTCCTCCTTGGCTGTTAACTTGGGCTACCTTGGCTCACCTGTGCTGAGCTCAAGTTGACTCTCATTTCAAAGCTTTCTTTTCTGAGTTTTATTCTTGTAACGGAAGACTCATGGGCTCACTGTGAACAGTGTGTTGAGAAACTGGGGGCAAGGGCTCTGTGTTTGGCTGGGAGAGAGGATTTACCAGGCCCGGTTATGTGATTGTGACCACTGTGTGAGGGGGCTGTTCTGGTAGTGGAGTAATGCATCTACCACACTCAGAACTGGTCTGTAAAACTCCAGATGGGAATAGTGGGGGTGTCTAAAATTAGTCCCAGCTGACTCTGATGGCTGAGTCTTTAGCTGCCTGGCTTTCTAGCAAAGGGGGCCCTTTCCTTGTGGGAGGGGAGTCGTCCTAATTGTCTAGACAAGCTTTCTAGCTGGCAGATTCCAGGGCACCTCCTGCCTTCCCCTGCTCACAGGGAGTCTGCTGTTTTCTCTCTTAGCCTTTCAGTGTCTAACGTGCCATGGGTCTGAGTCATCGGGCCAGAACCAGGAAAGCAGCCCCATGTCCCTTACCCATTCTTGGAGGAAGGCAGAAAAAGGAAAAAGGAAAGAAGGAAAAGAAAGCTAAGGGCCTGCGATGATCTAACCCGGGCCAGGGCAGCAGTACCTCCTGCAAACTCTGCCTGTTTCCCACCCCGTGCAGGAAATGTGGTCTTCGGTGAGCCCATCACTGCCAGCCTCGGCACAGATGGAACCCATTACTGGAGCAAGAACTGGGCCAAGGCAGCTGCCTTTGTGACATCCCCGCCTCTGAGTCCTGACCCGACCACTCCTGACTACATCAACTCCTTGCTGGCCAGGTGGGTGCAGAATGACAAGCAGCTGGCATTGCGTGGAAACATCCTGGGGCCGGTGGGATGAGGACTGGAGCGGCCCATCCATCAGCCTAGACTTGGGTCTGCTGTGATGAGAATTCCCCTGCAATCTGGAGCACAGACATCAGGCTCTTTTCATTGTGTTTTTAAAAATACTACAATCATCACGTTAATAATGGGAATAGCAGTTAATGTGTATTGTGTGCCAAGGACTAGGGTGAGACCACACGCATGATGTCATTGTTCCTCATGACAACTTTATGAGTGAGGGACTTTCATAACCTTTTTACATGTTAAGCAGCTGAGGGTCAGGGACTGAATTATTTGTTGAATTTTGAACAACTGGTCACGATGACCATCTAACCAAACTTAAAGGGTACTCGTTTGCTGCTCTTTTCTGTGGATCAGTCCCATCGCTCATTTGGGTCCCTTCTGTTTTGTTACACAAGAGGTGACCTAATCCCACCCCCTCATTTTCCAGATGGGGTAGCCAAGCCCCAGAGAGGGAGAGAAATGCACCCAAGTTCACATAGTTGGCAAGAGGTAGAGGAAAAATTTCAGACTCAAGTCTGGGCCCCCAAGGCATCCCTAGCCACATCTCCCGTTCACATGGAGTTTTTCCCCCTCGCCAGTGGGGACCTGCAACTCTCTGGCAGTGCCCACTGCACCTTCAGCACTGCCCAGAAAGCGATCGGGAAGGACAACTTCACGGCCATTCCTGAGGGCACCAATGGGGTGGAGGAGCGGATGTCTGTCATCTGGGACAAGGCTGTGGTAAGGATCAAGATCATGAGAGGGTGGCCAAGCTGTATGAGTGATTGTCACTCTCTTCTGGCAAAGGGGCCTGGTTTTATTTTTCTTGTTAACATCACAGAAGTTGGGGGGGAAAAAAGCCATGTAAATGAAGGTTCTTCCAAAGAATACAGTAAAATTAGTGATTACCTTCAGTTGATCATGTCCTTCTGTTCTATTCTAAAAACCCTAGACACTCATTTCAGAGCCAGATAGAATGTGTATGCTCTAATGCCTCATTTGGCTGTGCAGTGTAATCCGCCAAGTTTTCCTTTTCTTCTTGGCTACCAGGAAGCTCAAAGGTAGATTTTAAACTAAATTCTTCTTTCTTACCTGGGCTTTTTGTTTTGAGAAGAGGGAAGGGATAAATATTTTTGTCTTTTTTGTTAATTTTGTTATATATTTATAGATATATATACACATTTATCTTGGCACTATCTGGAATTGTTATAAATAATATATCATATATGTATTTTTATTACCAACATGGTACATTCTCGATAAAGAACAGTTGGAAACACCAAAAAGCACACACAAAAATTACTCATAAATTCCACACCCCAGGGATAATTATTGTTATCATTTGGGTGAGGTTCTTCCATATGAATACAAATACATATTTTAAAAATGGGCTCATCATCACATTTGTTTTTATTGTGAACTTTCTGTAATCCTTTTTGGAATTAGAAGGGGTTAAAGCAACTAAATGTATACATGTAATCAAAAAGGAAAATGCATACTTTAGGAGCAATAACTTCCCTCCTTTTTAAAAAATTTGTTTTATTTGTTATTTTGAAAGAGAGAGAGAGAAAGACATTGCTTTGTTGTTCCACTTTTTTTTTTTTTTTTTGTATTTTTTCCGAAGCTGGAAACGGGGAGAGACAGTCAGACAGACTCCCGCATGCGCCCGACCGGGATCCACCCGGCACGCCCACCAGGGGCGATGCTCTGCCCACCAGGGGGCGATGCTCTGCCGGGACCAGAGCCACTCTAGCGCCTGGGGCAGAGGCCAAGGAGCCATCCCCAGAGCCTGGGCCATCTTTGCTCCAATGGAGCCTTGGCTGCGGGAAGGGAAGAGAGAGACAGAGAGGAAGGAGGAGAGGGAGGTGGAGAAGCAAATGGGCGCTTCTCCTATGTGCCCTGGCCAGGAATCAAACCCGGGTCCCTCGCACGCCAGGCCGACACTCTACCTCTGAGCCAACCGGCCAGGGCTGTTCCACTTATTTATATGTTCACTGTTTGATTCTTTTTTTTTCTTTTTTTGTATTTTTCTGAAGCTGGAAATGGGGAGAGACAGTCAGACAGACTCCCGCATGCGCCCGACCGGGATCCACCCGGCACGCCCACCAGGGGGCGACGCTCTGCCCACCAGGGGGCGATGCTCTGCCCCTCCGGGGTGTCGCTCTGCAGCGACCAGAGCCACTCTAGCGCCTGGGGCAGAGGCCAAGGAGCCATTCCCAGCGCCCGGGCCATCTTTGCTCCAATGGAGCCTTGGCTACGGGAGGGGAAGAGAGAGACAGAGAGGAAGGGGGGGGGGTGGAGAAGCAAATGGGTGCTTCTCCTATGTGCCCTGGCCGGGAATCGAACCTGGGTCCCCCGCATGCCAGGCTGACACTCTACCGCTGAGCCAACCGGCCAGGGCCCATTGTTTGATTCTTGTATGTGCCCTGACCGGGGATTGAGCCTGCAACCTCGGTGTAGGGACGATGCTCTAACCCACTGAGCTACCCCGCCAGGGCAGTAACTTCCCCCGTAAGCCATTTATTTAGTCATTTTGCCTGGGTGATCATGACATCCCAGCTGATTTTAAAGCTTACTGGGTGGGGTCTGTGCTTATAACCTCAGAGGTCCCTGGTTGTATTTTGGGGCCTTTGAGTTCATCCTGCTCCGAGCTTAGAAACCCTGCATTGACAATTAAAGAAATAAAGATCGTATTTCCATAGGCCACCGGGAAAATGGATGAAAACCAGTTTGTGGCCGTGACAAGCACAAATGCTGCAAAGATATTCAACCTGTACCCCCGCAAGGGAAGAATATCTGTGGGTTCTGACAGCGACCTTGTGATCTGGGACCCAGATGCTGTGAAGATTGTCTCTGCCAAGAACCACCAGTCGGTGAGGCTGGGCAGGCGGCGGGGCGTGGGCGCAGGGTGGGGAATGCGGACAAGGAGCTCGCTCAGGAGACATGTCTGTATGTGGGTACTGGCGTAGTTAGGCTAGGAATTCCAGCCTGTGCTTGGGGAACACGTGTCTTCCTCGCTCTGCCCACTGAAACCGTGTGGATGCCTTGTACGCTTTTCCTGGCTTACCTGGAGAGTCAGTCCTCGTGACACTGACAGCAGCATCCCAGGCACACAGAGAACCAGAATTCTCTGTCTCCCCTTCCCATGCGCATGCCCATGGCTCTGCCCCTCCCCTCCGCCTCCAGGCTGCAGAGTACAACATCTTCGAAGGGATGGAGCTGCGCGGGGCTCCTCTGGTGGTCATCTGCCAGGGCAAGATCATGCTGGAGGATGGCAACCTGCACGTGACCCAGGGGGCCGGCCGCTTCATCCCCTGCAGCCCCTCCTCTGATCACGTCTACAAGCGGATCAAAGCCCGGAGGAAGGTAAGAAGGCCTGGATCCCCTGGGGTCAGGTGATGGGGGCTTAGCAACCAGGGAACAGGAGGGGGTTGTGTGCTCCAGACCCCACCAAAGAAATTCACAGCAACGATATCTTGCAAAGGATAGTCACACAGATTTAATGTACATAACAAGGGGTTTCAAAAACTTTTTTGGTCGAAGAAAGTTGTGTTGGTTTTCTTTATAATTATTTTCCCCATTTGGCCACTGCCTGCACCCGAGTCACTGACTAAAGAAGACGGCTCTGTGACGGACAGATGGGCCACCCTGTACTGTCAGGCTCCTGGCAGCACGCCTCCCCTGTAAGGGACAGAGGGTGTGGGCCCCAGTACCCCTGCCTGCAGGGTCTTGCAGTGTTTGTCTACTAGACTGTGAGCTTTGGGGGAGGCGCCATGTTTCCTGGGTCCACAGGGCCCAGCCTTGGCACAGAACATAACTCAGGCAGTGGTGCTGGCTGGCTCCACAGTCCTGGGGCAAGTTCACAGCTCCAGCCAGAGGCCAGTGGGCCAGACCACAGGATGCTCATGGTGCGGCCTGCCAGCTGATCTGTGCTAGGAGCGTGAGGGTGGGGCTCCCATGGGCCCTCATCCCGCCAGCTCTCACGACCTGTCTCACACTGCTACCCTTCCCACCTGCTCTGCTCTGGCCGTGCAGGTGGTTTTCCATCCTGTGATGTTTCCACCACCGGTTTCGCCTCGCTGTCGTGCACACCACCCCTCGGCATCTCGGGGTCTCCTCCCTCCCTCCACCTGAGTCCCATAACAAGCTCCTTGGATCCTTAAGATCAAAGCTCACCCATCTCCCTCACCAGCACTCTAGCATAACATTCCCTTTCTTAATCATCATTTTCTGGCTCCCACTCCCCACATTTAATTCACTGATATATTTGTGCTACCTAGAACAGACCCTTAATTGTGACAGGGATAATGGTGACATGCCTTCTCTGTCGTAGATGGCAGACCTGCACGCAGTCCCCAGGGGCATGTATGATGGGCCGGTGTTTGACCTGACCACCACGCCCAAGGGGGGCACCCCCGCGGGCTCCACCCGGGGCTCCCCCACTCGGCCGAACCCGCCCGTGAGGAACCTCCATCAGTCGGGATTTAGCCTGTCGGGTGAGTCAGACGAGCTGATGGTGACCATTAGTGAGGAAGGGAGGAAAGAAGGGGGTAGCGGGCTCCAGGGCCCCAAGTTAATGGATGACCCTGAGAGCTAGCCCAGACCACCTGTTAGGGAGCCGGTTACTGGGCAAAAAGGTTGGTTTGCCAAATCAAAAATAAAAGGTCCTGCTGAGAAAACAAGATAAAGTGCACTCAGGTTACAGATGAGGCTTCAATGGTGGCCAGTCCTGCTCAGAGCCCACATGTGGTGAGGGCGGGGGCAGGATCATTTCCATTATGAATTTCTAGCGATTTTCTTTTTTTTTTTTAATTTTTCTGAAGCTGGAAACAGGGAGAGACAGTCAGACAGACTCCCGCATGCGCCCGACTGGGATCCACCCGGCACGCCCACCAGGGGGTGATGCTCTGCCCCTCCGGGGCGTCGCCATGTTGCGACCAGAGCCACTCTAGCGCCTGAGGCAGAGGCCACAGAGCCATCCCCAGCGCCCGGGCCATCTTTGCTCCAATGGAGCCTTGGCTGCAGGAGGGGAAGAGAGAGACAGAGAGGAAAGCACGGCGGAGGGGTGGAGAAGCAAATGGGCGCTTCTCCTGTGTGCCCTAGCCGGAAATCGAACCCGGGTCCTCCGCACGCTAGGCCGACGCTCTACCGCTTAGCCAACCGGCCAGGGCCTTCTAGCGATTTTCGATATTAGACTGAGAGAGCTGGGCAACGGGTTGAGTTTCCTTGTTTGCCCAGGTGAAAAGAGAGCTCAGATTATTTTTATGCTCAAATTGCAATAGCTTCTTTCAGCCTAGGATTTTTATCACCGTCTTCCCTTCCCAGTAATAATAACCAAGCTAGCAGCAGCTACCGGTGATGGAACAGGTACCGTGGGATAGCCACATTGTGAATCTTATCTATTCTTTAAGAACTGCCTGTTATATATATATATATATATATATATATATATATATATATATATATATATATATATGAAGCAGTTATGCTCCATAACCAGTAGTCTTTAATTGGGGGGAAAAAATAGATGTCAATTTGCTTCTCTATGAACAAGTTAAATGGGAAGGAAGGAAGATAACAAGAAGAGACAGATGTGTAAGGAGAATACCATGGGGGCAGGAAGAGGGGTAAGGAATGGGATCCACAGGACCATGGGGAGGAGAAGGGATAAGGGGGACAGGTAAGGGAGGGGAGACAAAAGACAAGCCTAAAAGTTTTGAGGCGACATGGCCAGGTGATACGCTCTTCGCAGAAATTTTTGTCAGCGTTTTTTGCCATGTTCTGTTGCTCCCTGCCTCCTCCCCATGGCTCCTTCTGAACACAGAGATGCCCACTGATGTTTCCTTGTGCGCCGGGGCTGCAGGGGCCTGGCCGTCACCCCCACCCCTCCACACTGGGACCTTAGGCAGATTACCCAGCCCCTTGCAGCCTCAGTCACCTCCTCTTTGCATGGGATAGCAGTACTTCTCTGAAAGCACAGGGGGATGAGTGAGATAACCACTCATCACTTCAAACATTACTTGTCACAGGAACGTAAGCAGCTATTTTTTTTTTTATAACATTCCCGTTCTTTTTACTATCATTGTTACGATGCAGAGGGTCAGGGAAGTTGGATGAAATCTAGACATGAACCTGGCTTTTCCTGACAGATGGTGATTTTTTCAGGAGGGTGGGTATGAAAAATCTGGAATACATGACGCACTATAATGGAAGTTTCTTGGGAGATGAGGCCTGGAAGGCACATAATATCTTAACACTCTTAAAATTAATCCAGTTTCTTTCTTCTCATTCCCTCTCCCTTTTTCTCCCTGGCCATTGGTTGCCAACTGCAGGCACCCAAGTGGATGAAGGGATCCGCTCCGCCAGCAAGCGCATCGTGGCGCCCCCTGGAGGCCGTTCTAACATCACATCCCTTAGTTAAGCAAGCCCTCCCCAAAGAGAGGGGCGGAAGAAAGAAGAGATTTTTTTTGGAAGCCAAAATGGTACACCAATATTTAAGAAGGAAAGCGAATCCAAACAGTTACGATCTAAAGAATCGATAAGCCTCAAGCCTTATGTTTCTCCAATGTTACGCTCGCTTGCCTAGCTTTACGAATATTGCTTTGTTTTCTGTTTATGCCTAGCCTTGATTTGGTTGACCCCCCCCTGCCCCATTACCATGCATGCAATCAGACAGGCCACTAAGGTAAAGCGTCTGCTATATAGTGTTGGGAGCGTGTGTAGTGCTGCAGTATAAGACAAGGGGACAGACAAAGCTGAATGTCAGGAAGATGAACAAAAAGGGACACAGTTATTTGGGGTGAGTGGGTGGCGGGAGCCCAGAGCAAAGCGGAGGGCTCAGAGGGCTGGGGTAGGGTGCATACAGGGGAGGGGGTGGGGGAGAGCATTAGGGGTCTTGTGTATTGTGTTAATGAAGTACAATTATTTCCGTGGAAGATGGCCCCTGGGGCACCGTCATTTCATCATGGTCCCCTGGTGTCTGCGGAGAAGGCAGGCTTCAGGTTTCTGACTTGGTTATGTCATCTCTTCGTAGATTTTATTTCTTTGAACATTTTATGAAAACATCAAGTGTCAATCAAGCATCCCACCCTGCTTGGCCATGCCTGCGTTTGGGTGGGCCTCTTTCTCAGCATCGCTTGCCACTTCTCTTTTCCTGGCTGGGAAGGAGGAAGGGAGGAGAAAGGATGTTTCTCCTGTCTTGCTCTACCTGCCTCTCTGGTGCTCTTAAAAGGCAACAGCTGGGAGCACAGCACAGGCCCTCGGGGTGGGGCGGCCACACTTAAATAGCACCCACCTCTAAACATGAGATTGGAGATCGCCTCCCTCTTTGCCCTCTTTGGTCTCTGCAAGCCGAGGAGGGCAGCTGCCTCCGGCATCCTGAGCAAAGAAAGGGCTTGTCTGGCCTGTGGTGAGTGTTTGATTCTCTGATCTCCTGAGATGCAGGCACAGCCTTGACTGAACAGCATTTTTGTTGTTGTTATTGAAAATGGGTTTTCTTAGGCATTCCTTAACTTTTACTACAAATAATAGGTCATCTCAGCTTATCCGGGAGTCAGGCAGGGGTGTGGGAAGGCCAGTCTGGAGCAGCGAGAGCACGTTCTGTGGCCGTGGTTCTAGCTTTCAATCCTAAGGCACCTGTTTCCCCTTCTGTTAGCACATCCTTTGGGGGAAGGCTTTGTTTTGGTACCAGAGTCTCCCAAGGCGGTGGCAGTGGCATGCGGCCTTCCAGGTGTGGCACGTAAGATAAGGGACATTAGCAAGGAGGGTTTGCACTCACTCATCTGTGAGAGCTGAGTGTCCACTCCCCGTCGGCCCCTCACACCCCCAAGCTCAATTTCGGAACAAGTTCTGTGAGCCAGATGAGGATCTGTAGAACTGAAGGGCCCATATACACGGAGAAAACGTTCTTAATTTGGAAGCAGACTTCTGTGCTGGGGGATTGGCTGCTGGAGCTCATAGCCCGAGAAGAGCAGGCCTCAAACGCCTTTGAGGTGCTTAGGAAAAGCCATTATCTCTAACTTCAGGTTTTACATTGAAGGCCAAAGGAAAGAGAAGATGTGTCCAGAGAGGCATATGGAACTAGCCGAGGAATAGGGTTTTTCCTAGCAAAGCTAATTTCTGTTCTAATCATGAAAAGGATGATTTCCTTTCAAAAGAAGGGGTCCTGCTACTTGTAAGGCTTTTTTCATGGTTCCTTTATTTTAAGGAAACTTAAGGAAAGGGGAAGATGAAGCTCTTGGTTTATAACTCAAAGATCGGGGACAGGAAGCTTATATTAGAAGCATAGTCTATATACCTCATTGGCTGGGCTGATATTTAGGATATGTTGCAGTACCAGCCACAACCACCAGATGGAGGAAAAGACTCGTAAATAGCTCTAGTGGGTGCGTCCACTTCTGTCCCATCTGCTGTTACCAGCTCCGGAGTCTAGCACATCCCTTTGTGACCTCTCTGTGCTATGAAAATAAATCTTCCATGGCCCAGTTGATCTCACTTGGGACTTCTGAATAAAACATTCGACCAGAACTTTATATTATTCTACACAAGCTTTCTCTCCATGCTGTAGGACCAGCCCCTTCATGCCTTGATGTGGGGCGACATGACCTGACACAAAGGCCCCCCTTTCTTCACTGACTGTTAGTGACTTTCCAAGCATAGAGACTCCTGAGAATTCCAAAAACGCTGCCACTATTTTTTTTTTTTTTTTACTTTGATTTCTGGTTCCTTTTACTTAACATTTATATTCAAATGTGTCCTGTTCCATAAGGCACATCACAGGGCCCTGTGCACAGGGTTTAGGGAGACACCATGCTAATGAGTCAGGGCCCTCTCAGACTTCACTGGCACCTCGTCCCGCTGTGGGAGGGCTTGCTGGATCTCCTGTCTTCCTCTCAAGCTTCCTTTTACTGTCTCATGTCTGGGCCTGGCCCCCCTCTAAAGATGCCCCACCTCCTCCCTTACCCCCAACCTTCTCACATTGTCCCCAAACCCACGTGGCAATCATTGAGAGAGTTCTGTTTGGAAGGGCCACAGTCTTGGGTAGTTGAGAAGGTATTTGTGGAACTATTGAATCAATTACCCCACGGAGATTACTTCTTCCAAGCTTTCTAAAAATGGCAGGAGTGTTCTCATCCCCAAAATGGGTCTCCTTCGAAGTCCAGTCACTCATCCTCTGGCTTTTTCTCTTCGTGACTGCACCCCAGAGAGTCATACTCTGCTCTGAAGGCCTCAGTCCTAGCCTGGAGTTCTACTCACCTTGAGAAGCCCTTCCTAACAGGGTGACCAGTCCTACAAGCGTCCCAGGCTGTCCCCCCAGAAAAGTCTAGCTGGAGCCCCAGATATATACACGGGCTGTCCCGGGCAGCCAGCATTCATCGTACGCTCCCTCTTTGGAAAGTGGTGTGTGGGTGTTCCGTTCTGTGTCTGGTGACTATGGACAGACAGTAATCTCCCTGTGATCTGTGGTAGCTGTGAGGCAGCTCTGGAATGGGAAGAGCTGTTTGGTTTGAACCGTGAAGAAAACTGTGTTTTGAGTTTAGCTGAGATTAAAAAAAAAAAAAAAAAAAAAAAAAAAGTTCATCAAGTGACTGTTAATGTAAACCTGGTTATTAAAATAACTCTAAAATCACAGATGTCGTTCAGTCTTTCTCTGTGTGTGACATGCCATCTTATCTAAAGTATTACAATTGGATGTAAAACTGGAATGGTTAGTGGGGGGGGGGGGTCTGATGAAAAGAATGATTTGGAGAAAATTTGGGGAGTTCCTGTCTTTCCAGTTGAGAGAGGTTGAGCTTTTGCTTGGCTACAGGGTTGATGACCGTTATTGAAACTTTGGGGAATGACTACATTTTTTTTTCTCTATAGATCATCAAATTCAGTGTTAGTGTGAAAAGCATTGCCTTTGGGGATAAACCTGAGTCCAGAACAGATCCTGAGAGGTCGGAGGTTTTTGTTTGTTTTCTGGTTTTGTTTCTGTCATCCCCTTAAAGCATTGCTTCTTCATAAAAGCCTAGACTTTGAGAAAACTCAGACTAAGCAAGTTCCTACGTATCTTCTTGCACAGATTGGCCCCAAGGAATCTCAGGAGTGTTGGGAAGGATTGTTTACTGTCTACCCCTTCGAGAGATTTAATGTCCGTATCATCCCATTCAAAGCTCTGAGAAATCCTATGTCTTTCAAAATTTGTTCAAGGTTTTCAAACGATTTTTAACTACTTCTAATAGTCCACGCAACCGGTTACACTAAAGCCTTTTGGGGAAACAACTGCTGAATCGAATTACAACTTATGTAGGGCATTTTTCATTGCAAGTGTTAGTATATGCAAACAAAAAACAATTTTAAAGGGTATAACTGAAAAGTACAGAAATAGATTTGGGTAGATTCAAGCAAAGCTGGATCTAGAATGTTGTTTCTTTTCTTTTTGATACAGAGCACTTAACGAATTTGCGTGCCATCCTTGTGCAGGGGCCATGCTAATCTTCTCTGTAGTGTCCCAGTTTCAGTGTATGTGCTGCCAGATGTTTCTTTTCATCTTTGTCCTGCTGGCCTTCAGTAGGTGGTCCGTCCCCAGGAAAGCTCTTTGCATGTGGGAGCAAAACGGGCCATCAGAACACCTAGGTTTTCATTTCAGGAGGAAGACAGATGCTCCCTCAATAGTTGCAGCCACGGAGCCTGACTCTGATTGGCCTGGCTGGGGTCACGTGCTTTCACCAGCAAACTAATCACGGTGGCCCGGAGACTGTGGGCCTGATTGGCTGTGCCTGGTCACATGCCCCCCCCCCCCCCCCCAGCCACCTGAACTATGTGGACTATCAGTAACTCAAAGAAAATTAATTTGTGACACCAGAAGAAGAGGGGACAGACGTTGGGCAGGCACAAAGAGCAGATGGCCCCAGCACTGTTCTCAAACCTGCAGGGCACGGATGCTTCGCTCAGCACAGTGTCTGTGTTTAGGTTGGGGCAGGTGGGGAAGGGGATTGGGGTGGTCATTTCTGATGAATTGCTTTTGTGTGATGAACCTCGCTGGGTACGGCAGACCGATGCCATCATCTGGGAGTGGAGGCGATGATGCTTTTTAGTGCAGAAATTCAGAAACCGTACTAAAAGCACATGAAGAAGTATTTCAGCTTGAGGTTCAAGGTCTGATGATCAATAAGCTTTGAGCCATAGTCCCATTTTCTGGCTTGAACTCAGGACGGGAAACACGGCCTTCTGCTCATGACCAAGGCAGCAGCTGAGCTCTGTTTAGGATTAGCGTGGACTTAAAGGGCACGGCCCATGTTTAAAGTGATCTCAGGTTACAGGGTTCTAAAAGGGATGGAGCAGTTTAAAAAAAAAAATGTTAGTGAAATTCACACACTGACTACCTTTCACACGTCTGTGGGCTGGAGGTATTCTGGGCCGAGTCACATGGACCAGGTGGGCAAGGAGAACGCTGAATAGGAATAATAGAACCTCTGTGGGTCTGAAGAACTTTCTGGAATCAGCTCTGCAACCATGAAGCCATCACAAAGGGAATACTAACCAGAAACAGGAAGTGGCGGGGTGGGGGAGGGCTAAGGAAGCCTGCAAAAATGACATCACTTAAGGCCGACACTCTTCAGAATCGAAATACAGGTAGGTCTAGATCCTGCCCTGTGCTCAAGTGGCTGCTGGGAGTATGACAGGTGACTTAACAGGACCTGGACAGCAGGGCACCCAGCACGCAGGACTTCCAGAAGCCTATTTCAGGACAAGCCTGGGGAAACATCTGGCCTGGCTGCTCAGCTACTGTGGGTCTGAGAGGTCAGGGAAGGTCCCTTTATTCTCCCCTAAGGAAGGAGTTGCTGCCAGCTGCCGGAGGTCAGAGCTGCAGTGACCTCCCTGTCCCAGAGTATGGGCCTTGGGACGTCCACCTGCTGCTTTGGTGGGTGGGGTGGAGCAGGAGAAAGATGTTGAGGGGCAGGAAGGCAGAGTGCTGGAGAGAGGTGCCTGGGCTGCCCGCGGACTTAGGGTCACAGTGAAAGGCAAGATCGGAATTCTGGGTTGTGTTCCCTAAGACATGAATGCTAGAGAATTTTTAGTTTTTATACGTAGGGATTAAATTGTGTCGCATGCCGTAGTTAATAGAATATCCTATCACCAGTTTGTCTTATAAAAGGATTTCTCAGAGCAGGAAGTGGAAGTAACAGGTGATTTTGGGCACCAGAGCCCTTCCTCCAGGGAAAACCATCTCACACACAGCTGACAAGGGTCATTGGCTTGGTGTATACAGAAGACATTTAATACAGGCAGGCGCATTTACATTATAGATGCTACAGCCAAACAGATGCTTGCTTCCGTCCAAGGGCTGCCTATTCGCAACAGCACAAATAAGCGGACATTTGGAGGTCTAACATCAGTATTTACTATCAGACACACTGAGCTCATAAGAAGCAGTAATCGTAGGCAGACAATGGGAAACAGGATTTTGTGTAGACACGATGCAAGGACAAGTGGACACTGGAGCAAACCTGCCGTGCTTTTTATGCCTTTTTTTTTCAGCTTTGAAAGAATTGAAGCCTTAGAGTTATTACGTCAGCCCAAAGCAGCAATGCTGGCCTCTACTAGCTCTATTACCATTCTTTCTCCATAGTTATCTATTCGTCCATTCAGTCTACACAACTTATGATGATCTACAGTCTAGTCATTTCTGGTTAAAACGTTCCTATTAGAAGAAGGCTAACCACTAACTAATCTAATTATCCTAATTAATGTAGCAATGCTCTGTGCTGCTTGACATTCATCCCTGCCCTAGTAATGACCTCAGCCCAAACCAGTGCTGCCCTTGAGGTGTGTTCACCATTAGCGGAGTATTTAGTTCCAGAGCTAGGGCTGTGGCTAGGGTCACAGGGCTGCTCTGCCCACCCACTAGAGGTCACTGTGATGCACGGGGGGTGGGCAGCCAGCTGCAGCTCCCGAGTATATAATCACTAGGCTTCTGGTCTTCAAAACCTGCTCAGGCTTTTTAGATGCTCCACACAGATAAAGCAGGAAGTTGTTCAAAGGAAAGGATTCCGGGAATACTAGACGGAAAAATGCAATACTCACCCCATTTTCTAAAACCCTTAGCCCTGAACCTTGGTCATCACAAATCTAGATGAGACATGTTCCACCTGGTAGAATAGTAAATTTTAGCTTAAGTTATGGTAAAAGGCAGAGGATCTGTTTTCAATAAGTAGCAATTATGGTAAGGATTTAGGCATCCTCTGCTTTTTTTTTAGAAAACTTGTTTGTCCTAATGTTCAAAATATATAGTGGTAGAAGGTGCTTACAGTCAATCATTCTGCACTAATGGTTGCAAAGTGTTTTCTTTTCTAACTGAAAACACATTGTGCATCTGTATCTGTCTCTGAGGCTGTGTAGAGGGTGCGTCCATAGTCCCTGAATGCCCAGAGGGATGCTTCAGGCACAGACGCAGATCACTGGGAAGAAAAACTAGGGATTCAAGCCACAGTGATTACATTGGGCTCTTATCCCATTATAGACTGTATAGACATGAAATGGTCCAAGTGATCAGCTCCCATCCCAATGGAGACCCTACCAACCCTATTGCCCTTTGCTAAGTGTTTCCCAAAGTCTCCTTCTTTGGGTTGATACATGCAAAGTCATAGCAAGAGCAGGAACCAGAGACTAGGGAGGTAAGTCCACAGTACATCAGGGCTTGAATGAAGACCAAACAAAAGATGGAAGCTGGTGAACATGCAGGGTGTTCCTAGATAACCTGGAGCAGAATCTGGTCATCTGGTCAACCCATCCTCTGTTTGTGAAATTGAGTCAGGGCAAGCACTTAGAATATATAATGTTCAGAGACCAACAAGATAGCCCAGAACAAAGGTGCTGGCTTTAATTCTTAACAAAAGTATGGCTGCTGTTACAGTAGGCAGGCACTGTTTCACAAGTCTGTTGGAAATTTTGGACCTATTAGCATAGTGAGGAGACAACTGTATACGCTGAGTTAAAATTCAGCACTGGCCTCTACCATGCCAAGATGCCCTCAAATGCCCTCCTGGAAGAGTGTGGTGTGGCAAGTGGCTGCATCTGTTACTTCTGCCTATGTCCATCTGTCTGGTTTTCCAAATGGGCCAGTCTGGTCTCCCCTCTTGCCAGCTTACCACCATCTTGGTGAGGCCCATATTCTCCATAAGTAAGGACAAGGTTTAGGGGATTCGAGTGGCAGAGAGGTTCAAACAGCCCCCCACCAAAACTATTCATTTCTTGACTCTACCCAGTGACATCTGTAGATGTCTCAAAATAGTTCCTCTGCAAGGATCTTCAGGAGAGGAGAGATACATCACATGCACATCTCACTTAGGTGAATGAAACTTGGTGTTTTACAAATACATACATAGAATATAAAGAAAAACAATGAGGCATCAATCACATTTTAATTAGGTGATTCTGCCTGCCGATCTTGCAGTAAGCATAAGCCAGGGAGACAGTCCCGCTGTACCCTTAGTCCCAAGACCCTGACCTCTCAGACGTGGGAGCATGCCACAGTTCTATGTGTAATTCTACTCTGTAAAGGCATGGATGATGTGTTCAACATTTTGATTCCTCTGATATCAGCCAAATATAAAATTAAAAAACAATCAAAATGAACCAAAAACAGTGACATGTTTCACTGTCTTGGGCTACACTAAGACAAGACACCCATTTGATGTTATGCGTCATTGAAGGGAATGTTTAAGGGTAAATCTTACTATCCAAATTTACTTCACATTCTAACTTAGACTATGACTCCTGTGTAAGATGCATCACTGCACTACAAGGTGGACATGCTTTCAGTGTGACAAAGGTCTTCCCTGATCCTCTACAGACTCAGGTTTCTGATAAGAGGACAATTAGCTCTCAAAGAACATGAGTAGAAGAAGATAAATGGTGTGCTAATAAATATATAAAAACTGGCTTGCAGGGTGGGGGAAAAAAAGCCCTGACCCTGGAGAAAAAAATACCAAGACTATTTGCCAATATCCATGGTATAAATGCCCCATCAACACCAATTTCAACATCCCAACTTTCCATCTCTGTACAGGGCATCGGGACAGATATTCATAGCAGGCTCTTGTTAGCTGGGACAAGCTGATGTGGTGTGTGACTTTGGCCCACCCTGGGAAGACCCTGGCAAACCTCTGTCACTTTAATATGTTCCCATTCATTTTTTTCTTGACTGAATTCCTTATTCCCATTCAACCATACTTGAATGGGACTTGTGACCTCTTTATGAAGTTTTCTAGCTCAGAAGAGCCTCATTGAGTCATCTCCCCTATGTCCATGTGTCCAGCTGTCACAGTGGTCACAGTGTGATAAGAAAGAGTGGAAAAATAAATCAACCCCCAAATATTCCTTTGGAAATAAAAATAAAGGCTGTTTAGGATAACAGTGGTTGCAATAAAAAAGCAGAGTAGAGCTCATCTAGCGTAACCCCTCTCATTTTAGAAAAATCAACCAAAGCAGAGAAAGTGGTTAAGTGACTTGCTCAAGGTCACATGGTTCGTTAGTGGTAGAGCTAGTTCCCAGGAGCCCAGGGAAATCTTCACTGTTTCATGCTGCCTCCCTCCAAAGGGAGGCAAACCCATTCTCTAAGCTGTGTGAGTGTGCAGAGAGAACTACTGTCAGCTGGTCCTCAGATGGAAGTCAGAACCCACTGGCCCGGGGTGCCAGGAAATGTCCTGAGAAGATGTTGCAGACGTCACTGGTTGTTACTCTGGCCACTCTCTTCTTGTGGGTCTTTGGTTTGTTCGAAGGCTAGATTTGCTTGTCTTTTATTAAAGTCCCTTTTTACTCTTAAAAGGAAAAAAAAGCAAGAGAGGATTTATTCACTGAAAAGAAAGAGAGGTAAGCTTTTGAAACGATAGCATTAAATCCAACCATTTATAAAGAGGTCAGGGAAACTGTCTTAAAAACATCATTGATTTTAAATGTTCAAGTCCCACTTGCTCTGTCCTTCTTATAAACAGGAACTTGAAGTTCATTTATCTAGTACCATCTTTAAATTCTCTTACAAGAGAAAAAGGTTTCTGAAATTTCCAAGTGGTCTATCATGGCTAGGCATCGTTTTTTGTTTTTTGTTTTTTTTTTTTGTAATGAGAAAGAATAAAAAATGTTAAAACTACATTAAGGCTTTGCAAGTAAAGCCTGGCTAAAACCCCCTATCCTGTGTTCTTTCTGCTGCTGTCTTCCCGAAGCTACACACTTACTTTTCTCTGTTGAAAATTATGAACTCCTTTTGCACAGATTCAAGGTGCTGTTGAAGAAGGCATGTCTTTCAGGTGAACATTGGGGGGGGAAAAAGAGTTATAGTTAGCAGATCACTGAGAATCCTTAAACAGCCAATAAGCTATTGAGTGCCTGTTCACTGAATGACCCAAGTCAGAGAATGCATCTTCAAAATAGATGCTATCTCAAAAGTTTGTAGCAGGAGTAAGACGCCATCCAGAATAACAGGGGAGCAAATAGGGAAGAAATAGCAAGAGGATAAAATACATCAACACTTCACTCCCCACAATGAGCCAGCAAAGAAGACCTGGGTTACAGTGTATGGACATGATGGCTTTCAACCATCCAGCCTGGTAAGAGGCCATGGCTTCAAGGTGGGTGAGGACAAGGGTTTATTGAGCTGGTTTCTTACTCACCTCTCATCTCCTGGCCGTTGTGTGAAAGATTGGGAGATTCTACTTGAATTTAATGAATAGCCTAGAAACATTATTTGCACCAAATTCTTTCTTTTTTTTCTTTTTCTTTTTACAGAGACAGAGTCAGAGAGAGGGATAGATAGGGACAGACAGACAGGAATGGAGAGAGATGAGAAGCATCAATCATCAGTTTTTCGTTGCGACACCTTAGCTGTTCATTGATTGCTTTCTCATATGTGCCTTGACCGTGGGCCTTCAGCAGACTGAGTGACCCCTTGCTCGAGCCAGCAACCTTGGGTCCAAGCTGGTGAGCTTTGCTCAAACCAGATGAGCCCGCGCTCAAGCTGGCGACCTCAGGGTCTCGAACCTGGGTCCTCAGCATCCCAGTTCGATGCTCTGTCCACTGCGCCACAGCCTGGTCAGGCTGCATTGAATTCTTATCAAACACCCCCCCCCCAATAACTGCTGAGGTTCATGAACTAGACTTTAACAGCAGCAAACAGAGCTCTCTTTATCTGTAACTTTCTCACTGACATGCAAATCATTTGCTATGATGTTTTACTGTCTGACTTTCAACACCTGTCAATGACTTTTCCATCCTCTCGAGAAAATTTAACCTCTAAAAAACACTATCAGGCTCAAGACAGCAACAGCCCAATGTTTTAAAAGTCTGTAACAGTTACTTCTGATGAAATATGTTATTCTTTAAGGAAAAAATGTCATTCATTCATTTTTTTTAATCCAGGAATTATAAATACTGTGCCCTCAAGTCCTGAAGGGTTTTCTTTCTTTCCCAAGCAAATGCCTAAGTGATAAGAAAGGAAACAATAAAAAGGAAAGGAAATTTCAGAAAAGGGGGGAGGGGAGCAAAACAAAGCAGAGAGAAAAGACCCTGCTACTCCTTCCTCTAACGCTCACACAGGGGAACTCGGAACCCTGAGGGTGTCCAGTCTCCTGTGGGCCTGACGCCATGGGGGAAAGACAGTCTGACAGCTCCAGGGAGCAGCAGCTTTGCTCCGAGATTTTAGGAAAACTATTTTTAACACTAAAATATTGCATAAATTATAAATATATAAACATGTAAAATATTACATAATATTTTACAATATATTTACATGTTTTGTTTATATATTTTATATGTCTGTTTATATATTTATGTGCATATTATGTTTTACTTACATTTATAATGCATATACAAAATATTTTTATATATTATATAAAATATTTTATGTATTTTATATATTACATGAACAAAACACACATAAATATATATATACACATGTAAAATATATAACATATAAGATAGAACATGATAAAAGGCATTTATAAAACAGCTACAGGTAACACAATAGTATGTAAATGGTAAAAACTAAAATCTTTGTCCCTGAGGTTGGAAAAAGACAAAGCAGCTCACTTTCACCATTGCTATTTGGCATTGTACTGGAACGCTAGCCAGAGTCGACCACATAAGAATTCCATCATTTCTTCTACATTAGCTAACCCTGCAATAGTGAAATTTTGCTTGTAGCAAAGAACAGACACCACTTCTAGGGCTGGCTGCTCCCAGTGGGAGTGAGGCCCCAAACAGCCAGGTATATCCATGCATAGCTCAGAGACGACGTGGGTTCGGTTCCAGAACACCTCAATAAAGTGATTATCACAATAAAGCAAATAGTAAATTTTCTTTGCCGGTGAAGAGTGTTGCTTTCGATTTGTAAAAAAAAAAAAAAAAAAGCCATAACATGAAAGCAAAGGCACATAAAACAAAGTATATCTGTTCTTTGAAACCTGCCCACTGACCATAGGTTTAGGGGTAGTCACCTGGCCCAGGTGTGGCTAACTCGTCTCTCCCAGGAAACTGGCAATACTGAATTGAGAGCTGGAAGTTCATGAGCGAGCTAGATAGGCCACAGCGAAACGTTGCTGCTAGGCCCCCTAGAGCCGCCCAGGTGTTCGGCTTCTCCGCCCATTCACAAGGGGGCAAAGCTGGGTGCTGGATGACTCCCCAGAAGGTTCCCAGGATTGCGCAGGGCCTGCTCACCTGAGAGGAGTCACATTTCTTCATCTCCTTCTCCTTCTTCGCGAGCCGCTTTTTTTTCTTGTGAAGAGGTTTGGACTCTAAAATCATTTCTTCAAGTTCAAAGGTGGGGTCGCAATTCAGCCTGCCTTTCTGCAGGGAAGACAGGCGGACTCGCTCAGATCCAAGGATCACTCGCATACACCGGGGCGCATGCGCAGAAAACCCTGTGGCGCTGAAGGAGCCGCCCGGGACAATGACCTAGGATTCCTGCACTAAGTTTTGGGTAATGTTTGGCCAGCAGTGTTCTTCACATCCTTATAGTTTACATTTTATTTTTCTAAACTTCCCCATGAGCCTTTCATGAGTTGAAAGGAAGTCAAATGATAATAATTTTTCTACAGTTTGAGCTTCTGGGTTCTGTGTCTCGAAAGTATGTTCTAACCATCACGTCGATGATTAGAATCACCTGAGTTGTTTGCTCAGCCTCCCCGTTCCCCCAACGAGGCTTCTTGGATCTGTGTTTCTGAGCACGAGGCCCTGGAAAGGGCACCAGCTCCGCAGGTGGTGCTGATTCAGCCTCGAGTCAGCCCCGCGGGTGGGCGGCCCTGAGCAGCGCTTGTGGTTCATTGTCACGGTGCGGGGTGTGGGAGCAGCAGCCATGGCGCCTACGTCTCCCCAGTGTCATGCGTCAACCTGGTACGAGTTGCCCCTACTGGACCCTGCGAAGTGGCCAGGTAAGTCCTTGACCCCACCCTCCGGTCACTCCATAAGCAGCGGTTCTCCCCCCCCAGGATTCCAGCCCCTGCCGTCTCACGGCGCACTTTGACCGGGTTCCGGCTTTCCCTGCGGCAGTCTGCAGGAGGCCAAGTGTCCCCTGGCCGGGGACTTATCCAGTGGCCATTAGCTCCCTTTGGCTCTCAGTCATCACTGTGAATGGTAAAAATAAATAGCTCACCACAACCTAACAGTTTGCAATCCTTTGACTCATAGAACCCCATGGATACAAATTCCTGTCTTTGGAATCAGAAAGCACTGTGTTTTCTCAACTAGCAGATTCCCAGAAAGGACAACGGCAGGTCTTTGAGGTTTTAGTTCAGTGTAACACTGAGCAGATGTGAAGGAACTTAACTCTTGTTTGTATCAATCAGCCAGGGGTAAAATTGGCTTCATCTTGTCATTTCTCTTAAAGTCACAGGGCCTCCTGATGACGTTAAGTGAGGACTATGTATTAGGAGGATTAGCGCTTCTTTAAAAAAAAAATGCACAATACAAAAAATGGTTAGAAAGTAGAAATCCAAACACAGATAGATGGATTAGAATTTGAACTCAGCCACTTGCTAGCCATGTGTCCCTTTGGTGGCCAAGTTACCTGTGTGTGCCTCAGTTTTCTCATGGGCAGAATAGGAAGTTAGGCTGTCTGGCAAGACTGGTGTGGTTATCTAACGAGACGTGTGTGTGTCTGGTACACAGGGGGATGTGCACTGACTGAGCATTATCACGGGTTTGCTAGGATCGACTCACATTAGGAGTGAAACCCGGAGTGAGCCTCTTCTGCAAAACCGCATCCCAGTTCACGTCATACATATACGAGAAGTTCTGAACGTCGCACAAATGAGAAAACCGCTGGTCCGGATTAGGCTCCAGTAGCTGTCAAAGGAATAGAAACATCAAGATCACAAGGAAGGTCAAAATGGGAGTGAAAAACAACCCCATACAAATCCCCTTGGTATATTTTCAAGTGTAGGATTAAAGAAAATAAGGCAGCGTTCCCCTTCCCTAACCCCATAAACAAATAATACAGATCAACGCCCAGTTAGAATGAATCGTAAATTGGTTTTTGCAAGGTGAGGAGTCAAAGTAGCTTGTCTTCTTGGGTCAAACATACCTTTGAGGATGGCTGATTCTGCGTCTTACTAACTATGGCCAAGTTCATTCTCTAAATCTCAGTTCACCCATCTGTAAAAAGGGGATACTATCCTATTTCATAAGGTTGCAGCTAGGATTCAATGAGATCACCTATGTAAGGACAGTTCTTATTAGGTGACAAATGTGCACATGTTTTTACAAATGAAATACATCTCCCACTAAAAATTTTAGCTGTTTTTGCAACTAACCAGAATATATTGGAGGTGACAAAGAAAAGATGTAAGTAAGGTTACTGTTACAGTTCTGGGTTTTATGAACTGGGATTAAAGATATTTTTTCTCCCTAACCACTCCAGAACCAACAACATTACATCAACCCCATGGATCACGTGGGAAATGGTCATTCTCCCTGAGAACCATCCTGGAGGTAACAACCTGGGACCACCAGGGTGGGAGTTTGGGGACCAAGAAGGCTGTCTTAGGACTGAGGACAATTTATTATTCATCTCTGATGTTACGAACGGCAGTGTCCCTCTGCTAAAGTGGAGAACTTGACCCCAAGGATGAGACACAGGTTTGAATCCTTAGCTCCAAAAGCTCTTTTCCTTAACCTGCCAAGACCTGTGCAATTTTCCTTCTCGAAAAAAAGCCACACTCATCCTCTCGGGGTCCATACTCTTTCATTCACGTGACCGTTCAATAAACACAATTGAGCATCGGCTATGATTGTTCTTAATCTCTTTTGATGAATATGGATACCATGAAAATCTGATGAAAGCTATGGGCCTTGTTAATTCAAATACCAGATTTTACTACACATTGGGCTGTGTCAGATGCTGAGGATACAATGGTGACCCAGTCAGATGTGGTTCCTTGTGCAGCTTAGAAGACAATGACTGTTAACCCAAGAAGCACATATACTACGCAGAATTTCCCATTGTGAAAATGCTATGAAGGAAAGATAGTGCTATGTGAGCTTGCCAAAGGGAGGATCCCCAAGGAAGTGATGTTGGAGCTGAGATCTAAAGTTGTCCTTCTGAGATCATGGAGAAGAACCAGTTGTTTGTTCATTTCTTTGTCTAATTTCCAACCCACTAAAATCAGTGTGAGCTATTCTTGTGCACAGCTCGTATAGAATTCTACACAACGTGGAGTTTGACTTAACTTGAACTGGACATCACCAAACAGGCTTTACCCTGTTTAGTGAGATGAGTCCTCTCACCATGTGCTTAGGGGCATCAGGAGTATCAAATTGCTTAACATTTTTTTTCTAAAGGTTTCTCTCAGTTTCTGAACTGTCATGAACCTAGAGGAAACAATTCATGGACTTGAACCAATCAGTAAATCACCCTGAATAGTCTGAAGGAGGGGGCTGGAAAGGTTGGAGAGGGGCTCGTGTTCTAGGCAGAGGGACTGGTGTGTGCAAAGGGCCTGTGGTGAGAGCCTGCTGTGTGAGAATGAGGAGGGGTAGGGAAATCAGAAAAAGACTAAAGCAGTTTATGTGTAATTGAAAGGGGAAGAGAGGTCTACAAAAAGGCTTGAGAGATAGTTAGAACCTTTATATCATATAAA
Organism: Saccopteryx leptura; assembly: GCF_036850995.1. Classification (NCBI taxonomy): domain Eukaryota; kingdom Metazoa; phylum Chordata; class Mammalia; order Chiroptera; family Emballonuridae; genus Saccopteryx; species Saccopteryx leptura. The sequence continues at coordinate 169,185,773 of NC_089508.1, read as the reverse complement.
TGATTTTTACCTTTATTCTAAGAACAATGGGAAGACAGTGAAGCTTGCTTTGAACAGATCACTATGGGACAGAAAGGAGTGTGTAAAAGGGAACAGGAACACAGCAGTTATTAGACTCAACGGTGGTAGAATTGGGAAGACAGCAATGGAGATAGAAGTGACAGGTTCAAAGAATATTTAAAAGGTCAAATTACAAACTTGGTGATGGATTAGATAGGGAGATGATAAATGATTTCTGGTGTCTGCTTGCATAAGTGAATGGGTGGAGAGGCCAGCCCCTAAGACAGGGAACTCTGGACATAGTCTAGGGAATACGAAGAGATCAGGAAGCCCATTTTGGGCACACTGAGCTTGAGATGGCTTTGGGACACCAGGAGGACATGCGCATTGCCTTAAGGAAGCCACAGATTTGCAAGATGTTAGCCGCAAAGCCCTAGAAATGTACACGATCACACTGCCTCTAGCACCGTCCTCGAATCTCCAGCCAGAGAGCAAGCTGCTGCTTTGTCATCTCCTTTGTCATGCAGTCCTCCTGCTTACCTTTTTAATAAATGACACCATTTGCGGTGACCAGGCAGAAGGGTAAGTCACAATAGCCGTCTCAAACAGGTGTGCAATTTCCTTGCTGGAGGTACTGGAGCGAATATGATACGGTCTCTTAAGGGAGAGAGGAAGGAAGAGTCTCCATGTTTATAAGGTGAAAGGGAAAAAACACATTGCTTCGCAAATATTTCTGAGTTAAGTTTTCAACCAGTAAAATCTCCATATTATTTTCTGACCCCTTCCAGCTGGTGGGTGTGTTGGCATATGCATATATGGTCCAATGTTGCCAGGTTGCCTACGTTTTCAAACTAGAAAACCCATGGATTCTTTTGAAATCTCAGACTTTCTGAAAGTTGGTGATTCTACTAGGCCAAACAAAAGATTTCTTGTAGGCTATATCCACCTCTGAGAGTCTAATGTAGAACTGTTTTATAAGGCAACTTATATGCATATTTTCATAAAATATTGGTTACAGGCTGAGTAAGTTAAAGTTTGAAATAATTGTTATTTAGTTTGCTTTTCCAGAGTTTTACCATAAACCACTTTTCACTTGTTTGAATCATAATGAATACATTTGGAATACAAAGTTACCCAGAAGACTTCAACCCTGTCCTGCATGTTATGAGTTCCTGGTTCTATGGGTGGGGGTTGGCCAATTTTATGAAGAGGCAAAAGTACTTTTACTTCTGAGAGAACAAGGATCTTCTACAGCAGGGGTCCCCAAACTTTTTACACAGGGGGCCAGTTCACTATCCCTCAGACCGTTGGAGGGCCAGACTATAAAAAAAACTATGAACAAATCCCTATGCACACTGCACATATCTTATTTTAAAGTAAAAAAACAAAACGGGAACAAATACAATATTTAAAATAAAGAACAAATAAATTTAAATCAACAAACTGACCAGTATTTCAATGGGAATTATGCTCCTCTCACTGACCACCAATGAAAGAGGCGCCCCTTCCACAAGTGCAGCGGGGGGCGGATAAATGGCCTCAGGGGGCCGCATGTGGCCCGCGGGCCAGGCCGTAGTTTCGGGACCCCTGTTCTACAGTTTTAACTTAGGGTTTGGTGGGGAGGGGGCTGCCTTTATTACAGTTTTCATAAATGTCCACTAGAGGGCAGCCTTTACCTATAGTAATTCTATTTTGTAAAGGAATCAACGCTGGGGTGTTCTCTTTTCTGTGAAAGGAGAGCTACTAAAACCCCCAGATTATACCATACTCACATTTTGCCCATGGGGCCTAGTGCCCAGTAGGTGCTCATTACATGTTTGGCGAATGAACAAAATTTCCATATTGGATTAACCAACAAGACGGTTAGTATGGATATGTACATGTTCCACACGTCCACCCTTTTGAAATACTTAGTAACTGATGATGGATGGATGAACTACACTGGAAGGAATGGCAGAGTTTATTCATTTCCCTGTTGTAAATCAGCATTAAAAGGTAAAATATAGGCCCTGGCCGGTTGGCTCAGCGGTAGAGCGTCGGCCTAGCGTGCGGAGGACCCGGGTTCGATTCCCGGCCAGGGCACACAGGAGAAGCGCCCATTTGCTTCTCCACCCCTCCACCACGCTTTCCTCTCTGTCTCTCTCTTCCCCTCCCGCAGCCAAGGCTCCATTGGAGCAAAGTTGGCCCGGGCGCTGGGGGTGGCTCTGTGGCCTCTGCCTCAGGCGCTAGAGTGGCTCTGGTCGCATCTGCGACGCCCCAGAGGGGCAGAGCATTGCCCCCTGGTGGGCAGAGCGCCGCCCCTGGTGAGCGTGCCGGGTGGATCCCGGTCGGGCACATGCGGGAGTCTGTCTGACTGTCTCTCCCTGTTTCCAGCTTCAGAAAAGTAAAAAAAAAAAAAAAAAAAAAGGTAAAATATAATGAAGTGTTTGAGTACCGAAGGCAAAAGAATTCAAGGGCTAAACAGAGTCACACGATTTGTTTTCAATTCCTTCACCTGTAAAATGAACCCCCTCCTGAGACTGGAGGGAAAACTAAATGGCACAGTACATGTCAAGTTCTCCATAGCATAGCTAATACATATATTAAACATCATATGGTTACTGACACTGGGTAAAAAAGGTGCGTGTAAATGTGAACAGGGACCAAACAGTAAGATGAATCACCCTAAAGGTGAAGAAAGGGTTAACACTGCACAGGGCATGTTAGTTGCAGAACCATGAAGTGCTAGGAGCCGACCCCCTAAAAAGAAGCTTGGCCGGACTACTTTTTAATGCCAAGTCTAAAACAAGAACAACCACGTATAAAGGTGTAGGTGGAAATAGATCCTTATAAGAGCAGAATAGGTTCGGAATGGAGTCTGGCCGACTGTTAATTCCGATAGGCAGGATGGGAAGGTCAAAGGAAGATCTAATTTTTTTTTTTTTTGCAAAGGAATAGAGACTTTTATTTAATAGACTCTGCATATCTTGATAATCAAACATTTAAATATAGTGGAAATATCAATTTACTCCTCAGATTTGAACCAGAGATTGTCAGATGATTGAGTAATGTTTTTTAGTCTTATTTTTATTAATTTTAATGCAGTGACATTGATAAATCAGGGTACATATGTAGAGAGAAAACATCTCCAGATTATTTTGACATTTGATTATGTTGCATACCCCTCACCCAAAGTCAAATTGTCTTCTGCTACCTTCTATCTGGTTTTCTTTGTGCCCCTCCCTTCCCCCCCCCCCCACCCTCTCTGAAGGTCTAATTTTTTAATTGGGAGTATGCTTTGCCTTAGTGGATGTGGTTAATTTTACTTTTATTTTTCTACTTCTCTGTATTTTCCAATAACTTTAAATTCAGAAGGGCCATAAGAGAAGTGCCTATGTATCTGGGAGAGATACAGATCGCTTTAGCGAGATCAGGGGAAGTTTCTTCGAAGAGGGGCCGTGATGTCAGGGGCCTGAGAATGGGAAGGATTTGAATAAGAAACCCCTGGAGGAAGGTCTTCCCCACAAAGAAATTTGAAATAGTCTATGGGCAGTTCTTTAGTTAGAAAGGATCAATATGCATTTGAATATAAAGATTCTGAAAGGCCTTGCTGTTAAGACACATCCTTAACTTTATTCAAATTAAATTTAGCAATTCCCAAACTAATTTGAGAGCGAATTTTTAAAGACCAGGGTTTACCTTGGGAAATATCTTTATAGGCAAAGGAACACGAGGTTGGGGGGGGGGGACTCCCAAGAGGAGGAATCTAAAGAGGCCAAAGTCAGTTTATCAAGAGTCAATGTCATGCAAGTTGAAGCAAAATATGAAAAAATAATCTGTTTTTAAAGGATAGAGAATGCCAAGCTAAGATATCTGAAGACTGTGTTTGTTGGGTGGGGGTAAGTCGTGTGAAGGGTGTGTGTGTGTGTGTGTGTGTGTGTGTGTGTGTGTGTGTGACTATATAAAGCATTGGGAACAGCAGTATTTGTTTTCATGGAAGTTCACATCTCTGCTTTAAAAAATGAGCTGATCCCCATGTTCATTGCAGCATAGTCACAAAAGCCAAGATGTGGAAACAACCAAAGTGTCCATGAACAGATGAACAAATAAAGATGTGGTGCAGATATACAGGGTGGACAAAAGTAGGTTTACAGTCATTCATATGGAAAATAATACAGTGATTAACAAAAACACAAACATAAACTCTTATGCATACTCATAACTGTAAGTCTACCTTTGCCCCAGCCTGTACCCGCTGTTTACGACAGCCTGGATGGACTTTGAAGGCAGTGTGCTAAGTGAAACAAGGTGGAATCTAAAAAGACCAAAAGAGTCAAACTCATAGAAACAGACAAGAGAAGAGGTTGCTGGGGGCTGGAAGGGGTGGAGAAAATAGAAAGAGGTTGGTAATGGGTCCACACTTCCAGCTATTAGATAAGATCTGAGGATCTAATGTAAAACGTGGTCACTAAAGTGGATACCACTGGATTGTATAATTAAAATTTGCTAATAAAGCAGAATTTAAATGTTCTACCTATAATCTATCAATATAATAGTAATTCTTTTTCACCTTTCTAAACAACTTCTGACAATATGAATACTTCAAATAGGCAACATCCATCTGAGGCATTTTCTTAGTTTAACAAATATTTCTTTTTAAAAGGGAACTATTATAATTTGCCACTAAACCCAGAACCCAGGAGCCAAATGACAGACAAGACTCCAACAAGACAGGGCATGAATTGTGTTGTATAAATAATTCACACTCACCTTGGGAAGTGTGTCTGAGTTAGAGTCCTGTACCGTGACTGCAAAATGCGTTTCTTTAAACAAATATATTTATACAAGATATTTAGTGAAGCATATTGATTTCCTCCCACCTGGGAGTTTATAATCTTCACATTATTCATTGGATTTTATCTGCATAATTTAATGTGAGCTTGCATGCTTGGTCCGTAGTTAGGAGAATAGATGAATGCAGACATCCCAAGGGTTGTTAACGGTATCACAAAGCATAGTGATTTTCACCTCTCAAACAAACTGCTTGATTTTTAGCAAACACACACACAAAAAAAAAAATAATCCACCTTTTCATTCTAAAAATGGAAGTTGCTGGAAGAGTAACCAAGAGAAGTGCAATGCCACCGTACCCGGCCTCTCAGGAGCTCGTACGCTGTCACGCCCAGGGACCACCAGTCGATAGCAAAGGAATAGCCGGCTTCTCTTCTGGAGTTGAACATCTCGGGTGCTGAACACACAGGAAAGTTAGGTCTGTTTTACTCCCTGAGACATTAACAAATCTTTTCCCAGCATGGTCCCCCAAAGGCGAAACACCAGGATAAAGGGCAGAAACCCTTGTAGAGATGTTTGCCATCCATCACTACGTTGCTCACAGCAGGCAAAATGTCTAATTGTCTAGTCTCTCAGGAGCCTTATTCATCAGCCTACACAACAGGCAGGCACGGGCCTTGGTGAATTCATCCTTCTCATTCTTAGAACATGCACCAATGAGAAACGAGATCCCATCAGGCCTCACATGTGTGGCTAACCCTGAAAGCGAGATGGTGGAGATGATGTTATGTGTTGTCTTGATTTGGAAGGTTTGGGCTCAAGGGCTGAAATTTGTATTATGGTTGCAAACACCACTCAGAAGTTGGTGCAGTGTACGTTGAATTGGCTCTCCATCTCAGCCATCTTGAAGAGGCAAGGGCAACATTTGTATCCTGCTTTTGGGGGTGAGGGAAGGAGGGGAGTGGGCACTCTGAAAGACATAATGTTTTACAGCAACACAGTCCTTTGAATGGACTCCAATGGAAGGCAGAGCTATAGTCAACTTTAAGGCCAACTCCCCCTGCCCCCCAGTAGGGCATTCTCTAAGTACTTTGACACAACGTGAACCTTCTTCATAGTCTTCCAAGGCTGTCCCACCTCCTGGTGGGGTGGGGGTGGGGGTGGAGTAAAGAGAAGGAAACACAAAGCAAGGGCAGGTGTTTTATCTACTTGCTCACCACTACATTCCTAGTGCCCAGTATTAAGTGTGCCATTTAGTGTCTCTCAAGAGTCATTTATAGGATGAATGAACAATGCTGAGTCAATTAGTCAAGGAATGGTTGCAACCATTAGCTCTGGAGATGCGCTGTCTGAGTTCAAAACTTGCCTTTATCACTTACTGGGACCTTGAACAGGTCCATTGGTTGAGCTTCAGAATCCTCACCAGCAAACGAGAATAATGTAATTTCTCTAGAGGCGAGGAATTAAATAGAGCAAGCCACCTAGAAAGTGCTCAAATAATCAGACACCTTTATAGAGAGGCAAAGCTCGTTAACAATGGGCATTTTACCTAGCCAGGAGCCACACACACGTGACCCATCCTCTGGTGGTGAAGTGCTGGCTCCGGACAAAGGATCGTTGGGTCTGGGTCCTGCACACATCAGCTGGCCCTCCCAGTACACTCAGCTCTAAGTAAAACCCTGTGGACAACAGCCAATGAGAGGTAGAATGCTGACATCCCAGAGCCCAGGGCTGACCCTACGGGCAGGGGCCTGCGGTGCCTGGACTGTGCAGGATTCAATCCCTGCTGAATCCACCTTTCATGAAGAATGCATCCTTTCATTATTACGCATAATTCTGCACAATGTAAGTCACAGGTCCCTGGGCAGTTTCGGAGATCATAGCCTTGACCCGATGGTACCCCACAGACTGGATGGAATGGGCTGTAGTTCTGCTGTCCCTACTCAGCATCCCACAGCAAGTTGTCTCGCACAGTCCCTCAGGGTGACAGACACGCCACTTAGGAAAGCTGTGGAGCACTCTGAGGGATAAATAGACCATCGTGCTAAGAGAATACCTATCACACCACACATCACACTACTAAAGCTGTGAATTCGGTCATCTTGGGTTACCCTTGGAGTTTATGTGAGCATCTTTTTTTTATCCCCTTTTTCTACTTACTCTGTTTTTCAGCATGAAAACATTTGAATGTGTTCATTCATTCAACAAATCCGGTGTGCTAGGCATTGAGGAATGTTGGTAGAACATGGAGAAAATACATCACGTGCAAAAGATGGGTAACTCTTTGAGCCCTCAAAGAGCTGAAAAGCCAGAGCAGAGGGATAAGAGGGGCCCTTACACCCTCCAAGAGCATGCCCTGACCCCGAGCGGGGACCAGAGCGGTGGAGAGGGACCAAGCTTCTTCCAAATTCCTTCAAAGAGCCATTGGGTGTTTTGTCTGGTTTTTAAAGTATTTTAATCTACATTCAGAAAAGGAGATACAACATCAAAAAACAGTTTGACAAGTAGGTACACGCAAATGGCCAGGGGACCGTTACCCAGGTCACAAACTAGAATCTTGATCCCATCATTGTTCCTGTTGTGTTCATGACCCTAGAAGTAATCACCATTTTGAATTGATGCTAGTAATTCTTTTCCCTTTCTGCATAGAATTACTATCTACATATGCACTTCTAAACAATACTTCAGTTTTGCCTATACGTTATCTGTGTGTACATACATATGTATAGGGTGGGCAAAAGTAGGTTTACAGTTGTGAGTACTAAAAATGCAAGAGTTTATTCTTGTATCACTATTTATTTATTTACATTAGAACTGTAAACTTACTTTTTTTTTTCTGAAGTTGGAAACGGGGAGGCAGTCAGACAGACTCCCACATGCGCCTGACTGGGATCCACCCGGCACACCCACCAGGGGGTGATGCTCTGCCCATCTGAGGCGTTGCTCTGTTGCAACCAGAGCCATTCTAGCACCTGAGGCAGAGGCCACAGAGCCATCCTCAGTGCCTGGGCCAACTTTGCTCCAATGGAGCCATGGCTGCAGAAGGGGAAGAGAGAGACAGAGAGGAAGGAGAGGGGGAGGGGTAGAGAAGCAGATGGTTGCTTCTCCTGTGTGCCCTGGCTGGGAATTGAACCCAGGACTCCTGCACTCATGGCCGACGCTCTACCACTGAGCCAAGCGGCCAGGGCCTGTAAACTTACTTTTGCCCACCCCTGTATATATAACGTGTATGCATGTGTGTATATGTACATATATGTTAAATCCCACTCTCTGTTTTCTTTGGTGTCTTGCCTTCCTTGCTCAAACTGACATGGAAGGTTTATCAGATTGTTCTGCACGTCTGTCTGCTCGCATTCGGTGCTTTATGAACGTACTGTAATTTACCTACCTATCCTGTCTTCGATGGCTATTTGGATTGCTTTCAATTTGGCAGAATTGAGATTAACCCTTTCATGAACCTGCCTGCATACATGAGATTTCTGTAAGTCCACATGTCTTTTGAGTGCATTCCTATAAGGGGAGCTCATGGTCATGTTATATATATCTTCACATACTCCAGAAATGCCAAACTGTTTACTACAGTACCATTAACACATGACCAGCGAAGTATCAGACTTCTTTAGCTCAACCTCCTTATCAAGACTTGGTATTGACTAAACTTTTGATTTTTGCCAATCTTGTGAGTGTGTTGTGATTGTCTTTCATTGTGGTGAAATGGATATTTCTCTGATTACTGATAAGATTGGCCCTATTTTAATGTGTTTATTAGCTATTTGGATTTTTATTATTTGGTTTTCAGGTTTTAAAATAACTGAAGAGTAGATTCTGGTCAGGATGTAAAGAAAGGGCTCCAAAGGTAATCTGCAACTTTAGAGCAATAGAAATAATTAATGGAATATACAAAAATGATTCTAAATTTCATTTATCACAGAAGTGTGAATAATAGTTTTCTAAAAAAGCATAAAGGAACTTGAGTCCCATGTAGTGAACTATATTATAAAGCCACAATGACTAAGATTTGAAAGCCACAGAATATAGATTCTAGTACATAAAATTACTTAGTTTATGATAACAGTATTTTCTTTTTAACGAAGGAGAGAACAATAAACAGGGACAGACAGGGACAGACAGACAGGAAGGGAGAGAGATGAGAAGTATCAACTCATAGTTGAAGCACTTTAGTTGTTCATTGATTGCTTTCTCATACATGCCTTGACCGGGAGGCTACAGCAGAATAAGTGACCCCTTGCTCAAGCCAGCGACCTTGGGCTCATGTCTATGAGCCCAAGCTCAAGCCAGTGATCCCACGTTCAAGCTGAAAGAGCCTGCACTCAAGCTGGTGACGTCGTGGTTTTAAACCTGGGTCCTCAGCATACAGACTGACACTCTATCCACTGTGCTACTGCCTGGTCAGGCATATGATGATCCTATTTCAAGTCAGCATAGAAAAGATCTTATTTAATAAATGATCTTAAAACAAGTATTTAATAATGCAACAAAAAATAAAGTTGGATCCTTGCCTCATATCTTCAATCAAGATACTCTATAGCTGGATTAAGTAAAAAAGAAACTATAACAATAACAAAAATATAAAGTAACCACATAAAAAATCCGGAGGTTATGAAGGTTTTGCTAAAAATAGCATACAAAGTAGAAACTAAAGTAAAAAGATGAATGATTTGATGATGTTGGAAAAATATTAATAGTTTGTGTCAAAAATGTCATAAGAACAATAGCAAGTAAACAGTGGGAAATCACATGTATAACACATATGATACACTAGAATTTAATATTCCTAATACATAAAGGGCAAGAATTCTTTATATAATCATAACAAAACATCAGAATAGGTATAAAACCCTAATAAAAATGGGTAAACGGCATGAACAGGCAATTTACGAAAGAAGTCAAAGAAATACGATTTTAGTATCATAATGAGGTGCTATTGTACTTATCAGATATTGATAGTGCAGCCTCAAGCCAACCAGAACTTTCAGGAGGGAAATGCATTAACATAAGTACCCTTTGACCAGGAATTCTTTGGGAGTTTATCACAAGGAAATAATTAAGTTGCAGGATGGACATACTTCTGCTAACAGAATTTTAATTGTGAATTTATATTTCAAAGTGAGAAACAACTTAACATTCAATAAAGAAATTGGGTAAATAAATTTCAATGCAGTCCTCTGTTTTGTGGCATGTGGCCATTAGAAACAACAGTTATATATATATGGGCATGGAAAATTCATTGTCTAGATTCAGCTTTGGCTGAGGCATGTGGACGGACTCAGGGAGGTACCACAGTGGAGTGTTAAGTCAGGCTCTGATGTCAGACCCTGAGGGCTATCTCCACAGCTCATCCTGGGCAGAGCTTAACTCCTCAGTCTGCACATCTCAAGTAGGAACAACAACAGTGCCTGCCTCATAGAATTTTATTGTGTAAATGGCATAAGGCAGGTACTTAGAACAGTGCTGGGCACATAGGAAGAGCTCGGTAAGTGTGAATCATTCATTGTACCACCGTCACCATCCATGTTCGAGATGTTTTGGGACCTGGGTTTAACCTTGTGCTCCACGGTCATTTGCTGAGTGGTTATCTCTCTAGGCCTGATTTTTTTTTTTTTTTTTTTTTTGTAAATTTGTAAAAATCAGACTAATAGGCAAACCTGGGCCACAGTATTGCTTTGAGAATTTAATGATACAATAAATGTTAACAACAGCAAAGTGCTCAGGCCATAATGAATGCTCACTGGGTGATGCCTGTTATTACTGTGATTACATTACAGAGTGAAAATTTTAAGTTACACAAATTTAGCACAATCCAACTTTAGAAAGGATGTATGTGTGTGAGCACAGACAAAAGGTCGGGATGAAAACCATAAATATCTGGAAGTAGAAGGATCCATTTAATGTCCCCTTTGCTTATCAGCATGACACACATTTTTCCATAGTGAACTTGTATATTTTTGGAGAATGTTTTAATTCATTAAACTGTAAGTCAGCCTGACCTGTGGTGGCGCAGTGGATAAAGCGTCGACCTGGAAATGCTGAGGTTGCCGGTTCAAAACCCTGGGCTTGCCTGGTCAAGGCACATATGGGAGTTGATGCTTCCAGCTCCTCCCCCCTTCTCTCTCTCTGTCTCTCTCTCTCCCTCTCTCTCTCCTCTCTAAAAATGAATAAAAAAAATAAAATAAAATAAAATAAAATTTAAACTGTAAGTCAGTGGTCCCCAACCTTTTTTGGGCCACAGACCGATTTAATGTCAGAAAATATTTTCACAGACCGGCCTTTAGGGTGGGACGGATAAATGTATCACGTGACCGAGACAAGCATCAAGAGCAGGGGTCCCCAAACTTTTTACACAGGGGTCCAGTTCACTGTCCCTCAGACCTTTGGAGGGCCAGACTATAAAAAAAACTATGAACAAATCCCTATGCACACTGCACATATCTTATTTTAAAGTAAAAAAACAAAACAGGAATAAATACAATATTTAAAATAAAGAACAAGTAAATTTAAATCAACAAACTGACCAGTATTTCAATGGGAACTATGGGCCTGCTTTCGGCAAATGAGATGGTAGTGCCCCTTCTGGAAGTGTGGCGGGGCCGGATAAATGGCCTCAGGGGGCCGCATGCGGCCCACGGGCTGTAGTTTGGGGACCCCTGATCAAGAGTGAGTCTTAGATGAATGTAACAGAGGGAATCTAGTCATTTTTTAAAAATAAAACATCGTCAGACTTAAATATAAATAAAACAGAAATAATGTAAGTTATTTATTCTTTCTCTGCGGACCGATACCAAATGGCCCACGGACTAGTACCAGTCCGCGGCCCGGGGGTTGGGGACCACTGCTGTAAGTGATCTGGCTTATAGTGGCCCTGACCTCGGAGGAGGGAGAAGGAAGGGTTGGAGCGCTGGGAGGGAGCACGGAATGAGAAAATTATGACTGAAGAGTGGTTCAGAATGGGCAGACTGCTCGTCCTCTCATTTCCAGAGCCAGAGGAACTGCTTCATAATATGCCCAGCACCTCAAAGGAATAGCTGGTCCATAAGCCTGTAATCTTCATTCAGTACTGAATCCAAGGTTTTTCCCTTCCAGGCTAATTGCTAATGAATACTCCATCGGAGTGCTATAACATGAGTGCTGGTGAGGGTCTGTTCGGTAGATTTTACCAAATTATTGGAAACATAATATTTTTTACTTCTTTTTTTTTTTTTTTTTTTCTGAAGCTGGAAACGGGAAGAGACAGACTCCCACATGCGCCCGACTGGGATCCACCCGGCACGCCTACCAGGGGCGACACTCTGCCCACCAGGGGGCGATGCTCTGCCCCTCCGGGGCGTCGCTCTGCCGCGACCAGAGCCACTCTAGCGCCTGGGGCAGAGGCCAAGGAGCCATCCCCAGCGCCCGGGCCATCTCTGCTCCAATGGAACCCTGGCTGTGGGAGGGGAAGAGAGAGACAGAGAGGAAGGGTGGGGGTGGAGAAGCAAATGGGCGCCTCTCCTGTGTGCCCTGGCTGGGAATCGAACCCGGGTCCCCCGCACGCCAGGCCGACGCTCCACCATTAAGCCAACCGGCCAGGGCCAAAACATAATATTTTTAAAAAAAGGAAAGATGGTTTCTAGCCATGATACTCTTAGAAAGACTGCCACCCAAAAACCAAAGCCAAGGGCAACTTCTCGATAAAGAGATAAGCAATGATAGTCAGATATTCACTTTTTACAAAATAAAACAAGAAACATTTCTAACAGATTGGCCTACTTAAACTGGTTTACATCCATTGAAGAACCACAAATAACATTAAAAAAATAATCTCAGGAAAAAGCTTGATTTTCTCAAGTCAGACAGTTTGCTTTCCGTCTCGGCCAGCGGTTCTCAACTGGCCGGGGTTGCGACCCACAGGTTGAGAACCGCTGATCTAGGCTATTTTCAATGACTAGCCGTGTGATCTTGGGCAAATTACTTAGTTTCTTATTGTCCTAATTGTAAAATGGTGATAATTATAGCCTGGCAGTATAGGGTTGTTGAGAAAAAATAAATAAATGAATAAATGAATACAAAACATTTAACACATTGGCTGCTCCACAGAAGGCTTTCAATAAATATTAGTAATTGTTAATTATAAGTGTGAAGACGAAGGGGCACAGAGAACCTTGTCCAAGCTCCAATTTCCAAGCTCTATGTTGTAAAAAGACTGAAAATGCCGATTTTGAGGAGGGTTAAATTATATGGATCTTTTATTTAAAATTACTGGGAAGCGAGAACAACGGTGGCGTTCTGGTCCTCCTCTCACCATGGAAACCAGGCCTAGAAGGCCCAGATAGATGCACATTTTCTGGTTTGACTCCAAGAAAACAGTCCTTAATGTGGAAACCCAGGAAACCTGCCGAATAAACCCATCAGAGCAGCAGGCGGGGACAGTCCTTTATTTCCGTTAAGTGCCATGGGTTTTAGGCAGAAAAGAGGGGAAATTATATGGGTCCATTATTTTAGCAGTGACAAAAGAGATTTAATCCCCCCACTGATAATTGGAAGCCAGGAAATTTGCAGTTGTTCTAACATTGTATAAAACAGGGCTCATTTTCTGCCATAGATTTCTTTCCCTTAGAAAGGGATGTGGTTCTGCATGGAGGGTTCTCTTTTCTTTTCTCTCTGCGGTTGCTTGCAGAAAAAAAAAAAAAAAAGAATGAAATAGTAAAAGAAAGTGGCATTGTCCTTGCCCTTGCTTTCAATACAAATATTTTGCCTTTGAATTACTCTGACCATATCTAGCCGCCAGTATAATGCATTCTACCCCTGACTTAATGTAATCACACACGTTTAACTAGTGACACCATCCACTTTAAGCATCACAGCTCGTTAGGGTAGGAGCATGTCATTTTTATTCTTTTCTCATCTGTTAACAGCTATGCAGTCTCTTCTAGCCTTTCTGTTTTGCTGAGTGAGTATGGGCTCCCTTCCTAGGGGCTCAGTCTGTTGCCAAATAAATTTAATCCCCTTTGCTTATCAAAACATTTACTTTATATACCCTACAACTCAGTCCTGTGAATTTTAAACCCAATCTCGGGTCTGATTCAAAGCTCCGTGACACCACCAGGCTGGACTCGGCCACCTTGGTGTGGAGAGGGATGATTGCTCTGGCTCTCACATCCATCCTTCTCTCTTTTCCAAGAAAGTACCATTTGTTTTAGAACCTGGAAGAAGCACGGAGACACGAGTCCTAACACAAATCCTCTGCCCCGGAGGGGGGGGCCTCTCTTTAGTTATTTCTGATAGCTAACCAAGCTCTTGGTCTTCAGGAGGGGTTTTCAACTCCAACTGCATGTTATAATTGCCTGAAGAGCTTTTATACCACTCTGGCTTGGGGGTCACCTCCTGAGATTTTGACACAATTGGGCTGCATTGGGACTGTTGGTGTCTCCAGTAAGCCATGCTGACAAGGAGCCACCCTGACTTCCAGGCTGCACCCCGTGGGCCCTGGAGGAGCCCCTGTGCAGCTGGACCACATCCTCTAGCTGGATCCCTATCCGCACACACTCACATGCACACACCCTCGCACACACACCGCTGCACGTCTCCGTTTCCTACCACAGTGGTGCCCAGCAAGACTTGACTCCAAACTCGTCAACATACCATGGCCAGATCAGCCCTGTAGCACAGGGACTGGTCAGCAAGTACAGTGACTAAACAGTCCTCAACCAGGAATGAAACACCAGGCACCTCATCATCTCATGTTCATGCACCGACTTTGCAGGTGATTCTCTTGAGATCTGACTCACCTGCCTTAGGAACAGCAGGGAGAGCGGGGTAGAAGTCCCTCATCCTGAGTACCATTTGCACCCCCAAAGGGCAATGGATCTTCTTTTATGTTTCCGGGGGTGGACAGGGGGTTAGGGCTACTTATGTCGGAATGGTATCTGCAGAGAGACGGCTGCTTCCGGTGACAGAATTTTTATTACTTTGTGACTGTTAGCACGATTCAATGTGAAACCGAATTGACCATTTTGGCACTATTCTCGACCCTTTAGACACCCTCTCGGTAAGTTTTAAAGCTTCAGGCAAAACAAAGGTCCTCATCTTTAACAAAGGAGAACCCATGGTACTGGGAAAAAATAAAAACTGAGATGAGAACTGAACACTGTCAACCTCACAGCCCTCTGCACGGAATGCAGTATCATGTAAATAATGGTGATGATCATACTTGTCACTTATTTCTGCATCTGTCTTCTCTGTTTGATTCTATTTTTAAACTCCTCTCACTAGGAGGTAAGCTCCATGAGCTGGTGGCCTTGTCTGTGTGGCTTCCTACCAGGGCCACCAGCACCTGATACAGTGCTAAGCATCCAGAGGCAATGAGTAGACATTCATTCATCGAATCCATATTCTTTGTTAGGAAGTGGATAGATGATGCCCTAAATAACTCTATGAAATAGTGTTTTCAAGGTGTAATCAATGGCCATCCTGAATCAACATCATCAGATGGGGTGATCCCTATGTGGAGAATCCTGAGGCTCACCTAAGACCCAGGATATTGGAAGCCCCCAGGTAAAGTCAGAGGGGGTAGGCCTGTCATTTCCACCTGCAAATCCCCACAGATCAGACCCACCATAAGTGGTGTCTACAGGAACGGAAAGCAAAAGCCTTGCTCTCAGTCATGACAGCTGCCCCCGAAACCCATACCCATGTAAGGCTTGGTGCCGGCCACGGTGGTGATCCGCGTCTCCCGGGGCAGCACGGTGGCGATGTTGAAGTCTGTGAGGTGCACGTGCCCTGGAGTGAGAGAAGGACCACAGAGAGCATTAAGTCCATTAGTGGCACAACCATGCTTCTAACTGGAAGTTTCGTCTGTACATTCTTCTACGCTTTGGGTACCTAGCAGTAAAAGCGCGGTTATTCTGTCCCCAAGACCAGTATGTTCTTCAACCAGCAAACCTGCCAACAGCCAGAACATGAAATGCAAAGATGAGTATCCGACTGTCAATCTGTAGTACAACCGCAGAGAGCGTTGACTGTGGTGGTTAAGAGATCATGGTCTTGTAATTCTAGTTAGGCAATTTCTCTCCACAACATTTTCAGTTGGTGATGGTGGGTACCCACAGGGACCCAAGAGCTGTTAAAGTATCAAATTTCCAGGGGTAACTTATGGGATATTTTTTAGAGACAAGCAGACATGAATGTGGATACAGCGGGTCTACAAATAATGTTGCTTTGTTCAAGGGTGTTTTATTATAAAATTGATGGAAAAAAAATCAATTCCCAGCAGGTGCCACTGTCTGTGTGGAGTTTGCATTTCTCCCTATGCCTGCGTCCCAAAGATGTGCACGTGAGGTGACCTGGCCTGTCTACACTGTTCCAGCCGGAGGAAGAGTGTGCGTGGCCGTGTAATGTAGGGGCGTCCTGTCCTGTCTGGGGTTCATTCCCACCATGTGCCCTGAGCTGCAGGAACTGGCCACCCGGAACTGTGAACTGGAATTGGTGGGTTGTAAACTCTCTTTCTTATTTTTATTTATCCTTCCTCAATGTATGTCTAGCTCATATTTACTTCAATGTTTAATATTAAAAGTGTTTGGGCTCTTTATTTAGAAATCGGTGATGTTTTTGTGAGCAGAAATATGCTGTAGGAACTTAACTCTTTTTTATATCAATTAGCCTATAGGAAAACTAGTTTCCTTATATGTCATTTTGCTTAAAGTCACAATTTCCAAGAACCTACGGATGATATTGAGGACTTACTATATCTATTTCTTTGCCAAGAAAGAGTCTTTTTGTTTATCCTTGTTTTTTTCTGAAATAACATGAGTAGTTTCTGTGTGTTAAGTCAAGGTGTCCCCTAGTGAGGACTAACAAAATAACTCCCCAAGGGAAAGCAGGGGGGAAAGGCAAGTTTCATTTATAACTAGGTTGTATAGTATACAGAGTTCTAGACTGGGACCCAGGAGTGCTGGGGTGCTAACTGAACTCGGTTCCTAACACATTGCAGACCTACATCCCGTTCCTGTGTTGAACTGTTTTCCTTCCTAAAGACAAGGAGTGGGTTGATCTCTATGGTCTCTCTCTGCTCTAACACTCATGGCATCGCTATGAGGGTCTAACGCTTGAGTTCAGCAGGAGCACACCTGGCAGGTGCATCGGGGTCCCTGCAGTGACAGCGGGCAGGAAGAAAGGGGCGTCCCAGAAGTTCAGACAAGCTTTTTGTATTAACTGTTGGTACAAAAGTCATATGCTTTCAGACAATTGCAAAGCATTGGCATTTCCGTTTCCGTGCCCCTGTGGTTTGGAGGAGACACAGCTGTAATTGGAGGAGATGTCATCTGATTCTTCTCCAAGGCCCCCAACCCACACACCCCCTGCCTAGCTTCACTATCTACTCTGTGATGGCATCCAGCCTGCTGCCAAAGAGAACTTTCACTTTGTCCTGTGCCCAAAGTGTTTATGTTTGTTTATGTGATGACATGTCAATCAAGTCAAAACGGCACTCATCTAGCAAAAAGTGGGGATTTTCCTGCCTGACGGGTACCAGTGGGTGGTTCTGATAATTCACCCTGTCACGGTATATAGGTGGTCTCAGGTTTCCGTTCTCTCTTTTTCCCCATGGGTCATGCTCAGAGCACTGGATCAGCAGTCACAAGGTTTGATAGGAAGTAGGTGAGCGTGAGCATGGAGATACTGTGGGGAAGGGTCTGTTCTCTGGGGTCAGACTATTTGGCTTCAAGTCCAGGTTCAATCACTAACTGGCTGTGTTACCTTTAAGAGGAGGCTTATCGCCTTGTAAAGTTGGGGGATAATAATGGTCTTCTCATGAGATTGTTGGGAAAAACAAATAAAATAATGACTGTGGGAGACAGTCCAGCATTTGGGAGGAGGTAAGTGTTCAATTATTTGACAGAGAGATAGATAGGGACAGACAGACAGGAACAAAGAGAGATGAGAAGCATCAATGACCAGTTTTTCGTTGCGACACCTTAGTTGCTCATTGATTGCTTTCTCATATGTGCCTTGACCATGGGCTACAGCAGACTGAGCAACCCCTTGCTCGAGCCAGCGACCTTGGGTCCAAGCTGGTGAGCTTTGCTCAAACCAGATGAGCCTGCGCTCAAGCTGGTGACCTCGGGGTCTCAAACCTGGGTCTTCTGCATCCCAGTCTGATGCTCTATCCACTGCGCCACCGCCTGGTCAGGCTTCAATTGTTGCTATTTGTCGTGATCAGGAACTCCAGAGTTACAGAAGGTAGTGTGTGTGTGTGTGTGTGTGTGTGTGTGTGTGTGTGTGTGTGTATTTTAATACTCTGCCCATTTAATTTTTAAGCACATTTTGAGATTCTGCAAGGAAGGAACTGTTAAGATAATAAGCTTAGTTCTTCTTTACCCCCAAGACTAAGTTTTTGCCTTTCTCTGTTCCCAGTGACTAGGGATGATATTAAGAAACATCAATTATAGATGATGCCATAATTGTCATTTTGTCAGATATCCCAGGCTGGCAATACTGTTTGTCTGGAAACAACTATTTATTTCCTGAATAACCAATAAAAAGCACAAGAAGTTTAGACATTATGGAATAGATAGACTGGGTTGGCGTACTTACATTGGTAGGATATGAAAATATGTGTCAGGAAAACTAATTATGTGCCATCCAACGTCTAATGCCTTATTGGGCTCTGAACTAGTGAATGAGGTATTTGGTGAGAACAGTAAGAGGTATGCTCTAAACTAAAAAAAAAAAAAAGAAACATTTTAAAGTAAAATTCTCATGTACAGGAAATGTTTATTCACACCATGGAAAAATTTTCTGGTTTATGAAAGGATTTTGCCCTTTTAAGTATCCATTTATTTTCTGATGAATCAGCGGGAATAAAACAATGATTCTGCCTGTGCTGAATAGTGCTGAATGAAATCTACTAGCAATGTGGCATAATCAACAGCTCACTTGGAGGAATGGGTGTAGGAGACAGACTAGAAACGGGCAATTATCCTTCACGGGTGCTAAAAAACCCAGGTAGGAGGTACCCATCAGGGAGGAAATATTGTAAAAATATTGTAAATATGGATGGAGAGGGCAAATGATGGTTTCAAATACAAAACGTGGGAACTCACACCAGAAGACCCTCCCAAAGGCCAGCAATGATTTGCGGTTCAATTGATTCTCCCAAGAGCGACTCTACATGGTAAGCTCAGGGCAGGGGTGGGGGTGGGGGTTTACCAGGAATTGATTGATTAAAAAGTGATTAATTATGGTCCCTGAGAATGCCTGAAATCCTTAGTTGTTGTTTTTCCCCCAGAATCTGAATAAACAGAAAGCAAATAACCTCAAAAATTATTTTCCCCAGAAAGGGCTCCTAGGACAATGTTTAGAGACTAGCTCTCAATCTTTTTTGCTTACTTTCATCCCATTCTCTTATCCAGTATTTCCCGAAGCAATGTTTCTCTTACCAGTGATTCTCAGGTTGAGTTCAGGATGGGAATATACTACAGAAAATCCCCATATTAATGCATTGTCCAAACCCAGACACTTGAGAGAGAAAAGGGGTCCTTGTTAATAGAACACCAGATAACAGGTGTAGTTGGGACTGGCCCCAGGCCAACTGGGATGACTGTTCACTGTCCTAAGTACCGAGTCCGAGCCCCACCAAGAATAAAATGCCCTGGAAAGTGGGTTTTTAGCTCCCTGCACACCTGAAGAAACACAGAATGGGCCGTTAACAGTGTAGTGACTTGAGAATTTGAGTTCAGCAAAATTGTTTAACTCTTTGAGTAGTATGAACGTTCATATACGTCCTCATGCCTCCTGACCATCCAGAGGATGATTGATTTATTTTAAAAATGGGTAAGGAAACCATTGAAAAAAAGGTAAATGTATGATCTTCTTGTTTCCTTAAATTGGTTATCAAACAAACAAGATTTCAAGTTAATAAAACTATGACTGGAACTAATTTTATTTTTTGAAAAAGAACTCACTCCCGGGAGTCAGCGAGCATAAAAAAAACTCACTACTCAAAGGGTTAAACACCAGACCTAACAAAGGGTTAGACACACAGAATCTTTGGTGTATTCCCTCTGGAATCAAAATAATTCTTTTGGAAAGACAGGTAATACCCAGAGTTCACTGACTATCTGTTACAGAGACATAGCATTACACAGCAAGATGAAGTAGTCTTAAGTTTCCTTCTGTAAGGGAAGAAAGCCCCTACTAACTCATAGAATCATACTAATACTTAACTTTTGTTGAGTGATTTTCTTCTGGCAGATATTGGAATCAAGCATTTTATAAATGGGATGTCAGTCTGTTTTTACAATTAGCCCTAAGGGATAAGGATTCTTTTGATCTCTGGAGAAACTAAGGGAGCAGAGAAAGTTTAGGCAACCTGTTGGTTGACACTCTCAGAGCTACTGAGGGGGTGAATTGTTTTTATTAAATTAATTGGGGCGAAACTGATAAAATTACATAGGTTGCAAGTGTACAATGCTATAATACATCACCTGTGTATTGCACTGTGTGTATTGCACTGTGTGTTCACCACTCAAAATCAAGGCTCCTGTCACCATGTGTCTGGCCCCTGTACCCTCTTCTTTCCCTGCTATCCCCCTTTCCCTCTGGTGGTCACCATACTGTTGTCTGTGTCTATGAGTTTACCTTTGTCTTGTTTGTTCGTTTGTTGTTTTCAGTTTTATATCCCTTATAGGAGTAGAATCATATGGTTCTTGACTTTTTCCATTTGACTCATTTTGCTTAGCATAATATTCTCATGATCGATCCATGTTGGTGCAAATGACAATATTTCACCTTTCCTTAGGGCCAGGTAGGATTCCACTGTATATAGGTATCCCATCCTCTTTGGTTTTAAACTCAGGCAATCTGGTGCAGAATCCATGCTCTTAACCACAATATTACACAACTAATCTTTGACAAGGGTAGTCTCGAAGGGTGGTTGAATTTGCAGATTAATTTATTTCTAGACCTTTCTCCTACTCTGCAACCATCAAACTGACAAGACCATGAGGAGGCAGAAGAAGGTGAAGGAGAAAGGACAGAACGACCTCATGGTAAGATTAGGATGAAAGCATGTTTGAGCTCTAAGGTTAAAACACTATTCTATGACATGGAAGGTAAATCTTGGACAGATTTTGGTCGACAGGACCTTTGTATCTCCATTCATGGCCTCAGTGAATGGTGGTGCAATATACTGTGAACAGTGGTGACCAAGGCAGGTGGGAACAGACCCCAAACCTGGGTTCTACTTGACTACCCAGCCATGTAATTTCATGAGGCTGTGGTAGGCAGAGGGAGCATCTTTTTCTAAGTTGTGCAAAGATGGCCTCTATGGACTAAGAGAGACCCTCACCACAACCGGGAAGCTCTGTAGAGTTTATTTGCACCAGAATAAGAGAGGACCCTGCTTCCTATTTAATTAAGACAAAGGAGAGCTGGCGTGTTAACAAAAGTCACCTTCATGCTAAGTCTCACCATTGCTCACATTTCTGAAATTCTGAGACTCTGTTCCAAATGTCAAAAGCAGGAAAGGGAAGGAAGAAATAAGGCATTGAAAGAAAGTGGAAAAAATCATTTTAGACAGTCTGTAAATAAATAATGACCCCAAGCTTTGAAATTAGAGGTCATATGTGAAAGTGTTCCTTAGCCCCTCTGAGCCCAGGTGGGGGTCTGGCAAATCCGGTTGAAAATGCAGCTAGGTAAATAAATAATGAGCAATGGATGGCACTTGGTGTTTTAGTCCCACTTGGAAATTCCCTCTGTTAAAGTCAAATGACTAAAGAGCTTTGCAGATTGACTACTCATCTAGTGGCTCTCTGAAAAGAACAAGGACATTATTGCCATAGTAACATTTATAACTTGCAGGCTGTGGGTCCTACAGGTCTACTCGGAAAGACCAGTAAATCCAAATGTGCATTCATATATATATGAAAAAGAGATTAGACACATTTAATCATTGTTGGCAAAAGCTTGTTCTATAGCAGTGGTCCCCAAACCCCGGGCCGTGGACCGGTACCGGTCCGTGGGCCATTTGGAACCGGTCTGCAGAGAAAGAATAAATAACTTACATTATTTCCATTTTATTTATATTTAAGTCTGAACAATGTTTTATTTTTTTAAAATGACCAGATTCCCTCTGTTACATCTGTCTAAGACTCACTCTTGACGCTTGTCTCGGTCACGTGATACATTTATCTGTCCCACCCTAAAGGCAGGTCCGTGAAAATATTTTCTGACATTAAACCAGTCTATGGCTCAAAAAAGGTTGGGGACCACTTTTCTATAGGACATCTTCAATGAGTGCATTTTGAACTTCAGGCATTCATTATTCACCTTTCTGGTTCTTTCCATGACCTCGAATCACGTTCCTATCTGGGTACCACATATGCCTTCATCTTATTTTATATTTTTCCTTAAAGTGATGATCTTTTTGACTGATAGACCTTTGCCTAGAAAACGGGTATCTCTTCTGCAAATGTAAAACCAATTTGCCGCATAAAAGCATAAAAGTAGCCGCAATGCCAATAAAATAGTGCTCCTAATTTCTAGGGAGATACTATTGTCTGCCACAGGCTCTCAGCTTGAGACTTGTTCTATCTTTTTGAACAAAAGGAGATGAGGGATATAAAGATATTAAAGCAAACATGCACCCCCAAACTGTAATGGTTTTCTTGAAGACATTAGTAAGTATAGCAGGAAATTGAAAAAAGAATGACTTTCTCATTATGTCCATTCAGTGTTATTTAAGGGTGTATTGGTGTACTACGCTGCTGCTGTGAATACTAAAACATCCCCAGCTTGTCCCTCCCACTTCTAAACTGGGGTTTGTACATAGAACTCAAGTCAATCAACCAAGACATCTTTTCTATCCGGGATGCCCCTTTGCCGGGAATAATAACTTTTGTTCCATATGCAAGTCACGTTGGTTGCAAACAAATCAGTTACTTACCATGTTCATCAAGCAAAATGTTGTCAGGCTTGATATCTCTAGGGGAGTAAAAAAAAGAGAGAGAGAAAGTTGCTCATAGTAAAACAAACAAACAGAACTAAAGGGGGAAATGCTTAAGAATGCTAAGTTGGGCTGAAACAATCCACTGGCCTCTTATCACTCACAGCCTTATTCACTTCTCACAGGGAAGCTATGAGATGATCAGCACGAACACTCCCAATTTCTAGATCAGAAAACTGAGGCTTTAAAAAATTAAGTAACTTAGCCCAAGGTCAGAGGTAGCAAATGGAAGAGCTAGGCTGTGAACCTCAGTCTCTTTATTTCTGCAGCACATGATGTCTAAGCACGTAAGTACTGCTTCGTAGGGTCATATGGGGCCCTTAAGTTACCATAAGGTAGTAATGCTAATTATCACTTTCATCTGTGTAAATCTGGAGTGAATGTAAAGTATAAAATAAGAAAAGAAGGTCTACAAGGTGCTTTTATTTTAAACTTGCAGAAATTAATATTTCTTCAGGACAATGCTATAATTCTCTAATTTACAATAGAAATATTATTCCTAGGGTGGTTGATTAAAAGATTTGGACCAGTCTTGCATGCTTTGGTGAGATCCTTAAATCCACAGAAAGGAACAACCCACCCCCCACCCCTGCCTCTTCTGCTCGAGGGAGTAGTTTCATGACAAATACTTAGAGGAATGGCCTATAGAGTTTTAAAAATTCTCCTGAAACATAGAAGGTGAGTGGTCCTCAGTTGGAAAACAGCAACATTGTTCCTAACAGCCCCGTATCCTCCACTCCCAGGTTTTTCTGCCCTTCCCTAATGCGCCATTAAAGCCCTTCAACCTAAATTCACAGAAGCCATTAGGGAAGAAATTCTGAAACATTTCATTTTCAGCCTAGTCAAGTGGCTTTTATGTCACTTGAATAAGGTGACCTTGGTCTTTGACAGGCCGAGATTGTCAGGGTCCTCTTTTCTGGACAGTATTAATGAATAAAAAGTTGCTGATTTACGAATAGAACCACGCATACCCTCCCACCCGACCCCCATGTGCAGGTAGGTGCCTGCGCAGTCTCATGAACTCAGACTATCTTCTCATTTAGTCTGTTAGGCTCTGAAAGTTCATTTGGATTCATAAGTGATCATCAGTAGCTGTGGCAAATTTTTGTCTGGTACAGGGTACCATTCGCTCAAAACAATGAAGTATAGTAGGTTTTCCAACTATGTTTTTATGGCTATTCTCTCTCTCTCAGGTCCTTTGATGGATTCCATTATTTTAAGAATTATCAAGTTCAAACTCACTTATAGACTAAAGACCCTTTTCTTCATCTGGCTCCTGTCCTCCCTCCAGCCACAGGGAAGCACATGGAGTCCCCTAAATGCTCCCTGCATCCGCCCACCTTCTGCCATTTTTTTTTTTTTTCAGAGACAGAGAGAGAGAGTCAGAGAGAGGGATAGACAGGGACAGACAGACAGGAATGGAGAGATGAGAAGCACCAATCATTAGTTTTTTGTTGTGCATTGCAACACATTAGTTGTTCATTGATTGCTTTCTCATATGTGCCTTGACCGCGGGCCTTCAGCAGACCGAGTAACCCCTTGCTCGAGCCTTGGGCTCAAGCTGGTGAGCTTTTTGCTCAAACCAGATGAGCCAGCACCCAAGCTGGCAACCTCGGGGTCTCGAACCTGGGTCTTCCGCATCCCAGTCCAATGCTCTATCCACTGGGCCATTTTTTTTGCCAGAACCAGAGTCCTCTCACCACTGCACCCAGACAATGCAAATTCACCCCTTTCCTCTCGAATCAGGTGCCACTTCCTGCAGGAAGCCTTTCCTGATTTTCCAGTTCTGAGTCAATGGCCCCTGCTATGTGTTCTGCAGAGTATGCTTCTTCCATCCTAACATTTATCGTTTATATTTATTTCTTCTTCAACTGGACCATGAACTACTTGATGTCAGGGATGGTTTCTAGATTAATGGCAGCCTCCATCACATAGGCTCACGGTACCTGGTGAGCAGTAAATGAATGACTCAGTGATACCAGGAGAATGTTTAGTGCACCTAAGGTTGATCTTAACAGTGTCTACCAGAGCACTATGATGAACCACAGAATGCTGTACAGTTGAAAACTTGAGGTTAGGCTCCTAACTACTTCCTTCAGACCTGCATCCCGCGAGCATCAGTTACTGTTTGTCAAGCGAGAAGGAGGCCCTTAGCCCGGCCAGAAGCCTGGCCAGGAAGGAAGCCAGACCTGGGTGTGGAAGATCAGCATACTGATCTCTGAGTTTATGATGGCTTGCTGGGAAAAATGAACTGTTTTGGGTTTGACACTTTATGAGCTTCTATAAATCCCTGAGCATCGCTCTTTAATTTATACCTACTACTTCCCCCAGAAACTAAAGATGATGCTTAAAGAAGAATACAGAGAACAGAGAGATAACAATTTAGCTTAATGTGATACTTCTAACTTCAATCTCAGATCCGTTTTTTCATCAAATATTTATCCATTTTGGTAAGGACTTCAGAAATATAAAGACAACTGAGATATAGGTCCTTTGGGAATGGAGAGGATGAGAAAGAGTCATAAGGAACTGTGCCAAAAAGGTGTGTATACTACTAAATTCAGAGAAAGCACATGAGGAAAATCGAAGACAATTATAAAAGGAAAAGTGGACTTATAACAATAAAGTATGTAGGCATAGATTCTAAGTATACAGTTTTTCCAAAATGTGATGAGGTTTCTTCTAAGTCACTATAGGGTCAACTGCAGAATGAAAGCACTGTTTATTCATATATCAGGAGAAAGAAAATTAAAACAAATTCAGTGTGCTATATATATATATAAATTCCTGCTAGAACAAGTTGAGATTTTTCTAGTTCTGAAATTTAGCACCATTTTCTTATCTTTTCAAATAATCCTAAATGTGAAATAACTTGTGCTAAAATGTTTCTTTCATTTAAGACCCTCGACACTCTGTAATATAATTTCACTTAGGTGATCTATAATATGGTTTCATTTAAAACTATAATATGATTTCCCTTGGAGGTTACCAAACCTGGATATGTTCAAAGTCACCAGGCGGGCTTTATAAAACATGGATTCTGTGACCTACCTAGCTCTGTCCTGTGGTATTTGGACTATCTGTAGATCAACCCAGGCATCTGTCCGAAAACAGACTCTTCTAGGGCCTTCTTATGTACAGTTGTGTTCAGAAATACCATCCAGGCATGATTCAAATAAAAAGATATCAATCTGATTTTAAATGCAAACCTCTTCAATGCTTATCTATGAATGTATAGGTGTTGGAAAAGTACATTTACCATTCTGGACAAATTCTTTGGTTAAAATATACATAGAGGTCTCCTACAGCCTACACATCACTGGCAGTGGGCTAATGAGTTTTCTCTCATTCTTTATCGTTCTTGGTGATGACAATGTCTGCGTGTACATTCCATCTAATACCTTATCCTCTCCCTTCCCTGACTTTTCTCCAATAATCTTTTTTTTAATTGATTTTAATTTATTGTGCTTACATAGACTCCTCCAATAATCTTTTCAACTGTCCCACCCAATTGTTTCCTCATCCCCATTTCCTTCACCTTTCTGTTGTTACTCCAACCTTCCCCCTGACCAGTGTGACCGTCTGTCCCACACACTTCCCAAATTGGCATGTCTAACATACTAAGACCTCAGAGTTAACATCAGAGCCTCAGAGTTAAGACGTCTTTTTCTGTATTGTTCAGTGCGGTAGCTCCCTGGCTACCCAAAGTGCCTGGGACAAAGAAAGTAAATATTTGTCATAAAAATGAATGAATCTGGGTCTTTGGTTTCTCAGACTTCTGGGGTAACACGCCTTGTATCCTTTTTCCCTTAAGAAAAGACTAGAAGAAAACGAAGGAACTGCAACCCTACCCCCCACAAGAAAAACAAACAGATCTCTACCTATGCCAGATGCACTGTACTTACTGCTGGCCAACTAAAATTGATCATTCTATTAAGTGGATGAGTGGGAATTAGAGTAAGAGGAATTAAGAAGTAATTTCTACAGTCTGAGGCTACGACGTCAGAGGGGAGGCTCTAGAATTTGGGGAGTGGTCATGTCCAGTTCTGGGCACCCACATGCTGTAGAAACTCTTCATGGCATCTTCTTTTGATGGAATAGTAGAGGCCACGTCCCGCTGAGTCTGCTGATTCCTACTGTGGGAACTAGAAACAGCATGGAAATGCAATGCTCCCTGCCGCAGCATCCAAGGGGGAACTGACCTATCTGCCATTCTCACTTGAATGACTTTACAGGACATTAGCAGAACTTAATAGGCTAATTACATCCCTTTGGTGCGCCTACCCTGGGATCAAGTCGCTCTCCCTGCAATCCGATCCGGGGTGTGTTGTGAGAACAGGGAACAAGAAAACCAGTGTATCGGACCTGAACCCCAAGCCCCTCGCTGGGTGGGCCACAGCTTTCTGGCGGGTCTGCAGTTTGGGTTTAATTCTCTGGTCGAAAATGTTCTCCTAGATCGGGTCTTCTCCACGTTCTTGATGGGAGGAAAATATCATACCTACAATTCTAGAGTATGTTCTTGAGAGTGTCACACACGAAGGCTGTTGGTCACAGGAACAGATCTGTGTGAAGAATCGGATGGTGTGGGAGACTGTGAAGGGAAACTGAACAAAAGCACGTGGTTTGGAACAGGAGGCAGAAGTGAAAGCTGCCTGGGTTGTGTTATTGGGGACCAGGTCTCATCTGGCACCTCTTTCCTACCAAGCAGATGCCGCGGCTGCTGCTGCTTTTTTATATTGGTTCCAATTGGGCTGCACAAGTTTAATTTTCTCACCATAGTTTCCATAGCATATTTGAAAATCATGTCGATTTTGCACCCTACTCTATAATATATCCGTGTGTCCTTTTTTAAAAAATCATTTTTTTTTAATTTTTCCATTGCAGTTGACATAGTATTATATTAGTTTCAGGTGTACACTCTAGACATTATGTAACTTACTAAGTGATCATCCTGATAAATCTCACACCCATCTAACACTATACACAGTTATTAGAATATTACTGACTACCGGTATATTCCCTGTGCTGTACTTTACTTCCCCAGGATGGTTCTGTTGCTACCAATTTGTACTTCTTAATCCCTTCACCTCCATGTATCTTTTAGCATAAAAGTTCCAAATTTCTTGCTGTGCTGTGGATGAAATCTATTGGTCTAGGAAGGTAAATCCTGCCTTCCCTGACATTACCAATCCCCGACAGTACAATCGTACAGAAACTCTAGTTTGAGAAGTATGATTGCATACCACGCCCTCCAGTAATGAGATTTTTAACCGTTTTTGCAATGTTTGGAGGCAGAATGTTTAGCTGACAAGGTTTCCTGCCTTACACTTTAGGAATGGTCAATGCTCATCATTACCACATTCCCTTTCATTGGGATTTGCACCGATAAAATCCTGTCACATTTAGGCATCCGGCCACTAAGCAGGCAAGGACACAGCACTAGGGACCTCAACCAAATCACTCAGCTGCAAAGACCAGCGTGAACGCAGGCCTCCTGGGCCTCTCACTCAATCTCACAAGGTTCTAAGTAAAGACAGGTGCCAGTCGGAGGAAGGGAAAGAATGTATGCTGTAAGGGGACCAGAAAGGGAGGAGAGTAATCGTAATCTGTTGATGGTAACAGAGAGGGTTTTTCTGTTTTTAATTAAGGGGAAGAGAATTCAATTAGAGGGAAAAGTAGTCTGTTCCATTTCAGCTCCAGAACTTAAAGTATCATCAAGAAAAACTAACCTTGCCACTTGGAAATAAAATGGATGAATTCTCTAAGACACCAAGAGAATTAAAAAAAACAAAACAAAAAAAGGCCCTGGCCGGTTGGCTCAGTGGTAAAGCATTGGCCTGGAATGCAGGAGTCCTGGGTTCAATTCCCAGCCAGGGCACACAGGAGAAGCACCCATCTGCTTCTCCACCCCTCCCCCTCTC
This sequence comes from Saccopteryx leptura, assembly GCF_036850995.1. Taxonomy (NCBI): domain Eukaryota; kingdom Metazoa; phylum Chordata; class Mammalia; order Chiroptera; family Emballonuridae; genus Saccopteryx; species Saccopteryx leptura. Next base: position 169,157,087 of record NC_089508.1, on the reverse strand, counting down.
CTTCCTCTCTCTCTTCCCCTCCCACAGCCAAGGCTCCATTGGAGCAAGGTTGGCCTGGGCGCTGAGGATGGCTCCACGGCCTCTGCCTCAGGCGCTAGAATGGCTCTGGTCACAATAGAGCGACGCCCCAGATGGGCAGAGCATCGCCCCCTGGTGGGCATGCCCAGTGGATCCCGGTCAGGCGCATGCGGGAGTCTGTCTGACTGCCTCCCCGTTTCCAACTTCAGAAAAGTACAAAAAAAAAAAAAGCCCCAAACCAAAAAAACAACGAAGACCCTGGCCAATTTGCTCAGTGGTAGACAGCCCAACGTGTGGGTGTCCTGGGTTCAGTTCCCCATCAGGGCACACAGGAGAAGTGACCAGTGACCATCTGCCTTTCTCTTTCTGTCTCTCCTTCTCCCGCAGCCATGGCTCAATTGGTTTGAGTGTATTGGTCCCAGGCACTGAGGATGGCTCCGTGGCCTCTACTTCAGGAGCTAAAAATAGCTTGGTTGCCAACATGGCCCCAGATGGGCAGAGCATCAGCCCCAGATGGGGGTTGCCAGGTGGATCCCAGTTGGGGTGCATGTGGGAGTCTGTCTATCTCCCCTCCTCTCACTTGGAAAAAAAAATGAAGATGAAAGAACATATGAGTCCCCTCTAGAGCCATAAACCCATTGGCTTTTGGAAGATTATCAGGCACTGTGCCTGGCCTAAAATATGTCCCAGGATGAAACCAACTGGTGCCCACACTAAGATGTTTTGCTTTAATATCATATAAGGAGTATGAACTTATAGTTAAACGTCAACATTGAAGGAGCATGTGCCAGAAACCATGCTAAATGTTTTGCTTACGTTATTTCACTTAATCTGCCCTGCCACTCAGCCTGGAGGTAAGTACTGGTACTCTCTCAGTGTCATCAATAATGAAACTGACCTGCAGAGCAGCGATTTTCAACCTTGCTCATCTCACGGCACACATTAATTACTACAATTCTGCAGTGCACCAAAAAAATTATATTACATTTTGTTCCAGTCTGACCAAAAACAGGGCATAATTTTGACTTATTCACCCCGGATGGCTCTTGTTATGTTGGCTGTTGTCATTTTTTTATTTGAAAAAGAGGTCAGTACCCTGACTCAATAATCAGGAATTGCACGTTTCAAAAAATTTTTTTTGCAGCACACCAGTTGAAAATCATTAGAAAGAGAGAGATTTAGCAACCTTCTAAGTCTCATGCCCAGCTCCTGGCTGATGGCCCAGGACTTGAGCATAGACTGTGTGACTCAAGACCCCAGGTTTAAAGCCAGAGAAGGGGGACACAGTGATGGGCCTGCTGGCGGATAGGTATGTGCCCATGAAGTCTAAAGCAAACAGAGGAAGGGGACCAGCAATGGGAGACCTTATGTCAAGGGCAATACCCCTGTAGATGACAAATAGAAGCTGGGCATGGTACGAGGCAATTAAACCAGCAAGTAAGTTTTCTGGGTAGATGCTGTGGCCAAAGAGGGCTTGAGGAGGTAGGTGCTACTATAAATTGCTTAAATGAGCAAAATCACTGGTTGGCATTGGTATTAGTTGTGCAGTGGGTAGAAGTGGGTCTTGTTACAAAGGACAGAAAACCTGACTCCCATTGGCTTAAGCCAGCGGTTCTCAACCTGTGGGTCGCGACCCCGGTGGGGGTCGAACGACCAAAACACGGGTCGCCTAAAGCCATCAGAAAATACATATTTATTATACAATACATTTTAAAATAAAATATGTATTTCTGATGGCTTTAGGCGACCCCTGTGTTTTAAAATATGTATTTTCTGATGGCTTTAGGCGACCCCTGTGTTTTGGTCGTTCGACCCCCGCCAGGGTCGCGACCCGCAGGTTGAGAACCGCTGGCTTAAGCAAAGAGTATGAGAACATACAGGCGGCCTCTGCCAGCTGGGAGCTGCTCTGTTGTAAAGACTGGGGCTTTGCTGAACACCAACACTGGACAGGGCCACTCTGTGGCCCTGATTGAGGGGACAAAACAACCATGTGGTCATGTAATCATGTCTCAGCACAAAAGCGAGAAGACCGTGCAAACTCTAAAACAGACTGTAGTACTGCGCCTCCCGTCACCTGGCTAATGGGAGTGACGCATGGGCCCACTCCATTCCTCCTGCCTCCTAGATGAAAACTAGGCTCAGTGCACAGAACTGTTCCTCTTCCTGAAGCACCCAATTCTGAGGGAAATTATGATTCCTCAAACCTTCCCCAAATCACCTCGCAGAGCCCCAACCCTATTCAAGGTTTTCCTAACATCTCTCCAGAGATGCCCCACAGTCCACCATGTATGCAGTCTTTCTTTTGGAACAAATGCCAACAAACTCAACTTTGCTGAATTATGGGTGTATTCCTGGGGCTCTCTGGCAGAAATTCTAAAGGACTTAGAACAGTGACTAGTATACACTAGCATATCAATATCAATAAGTGAAAGCTCTTACTAGTAAGAGTGAACTATACTTATGATACAGTACACTATATTTTAAGTATTGTGGAAGTATGTGCAGAAGTATATCTACTTATAGTCAGGGGTGATATTCAAAATATTTAAAAACCAGAACAGCACAGTCATCAGCTGAGAATGGACACCAATGGAGGCATAGGCATTGTACCTCGAGGGACTCCTTCTGGGCCGGGAGATAACACTGTAACTGCTGAATCAAGAAAGGTAAAGGTGGTGTGGGAGAGAAAAAGGTAGAGGATGGGGGAGGCAGGAAGGGGACTGGGGAAGCAGGGGGTGGGTGGTAGAGTGGGGATGGTTCAGGCAGCAGCTCTTTATCAACCAAAACAATGAAATACAAGTATTTCAGTATTTTTACAACTGGTATGGCCATGCCAGTATATGGACTAAACACGAGCCTTGTACATGCTATACTGTATTACACTATGTAGTGTGTGTGCATGTATGTATGTGTATATACACATACCACGTATATGTATATATACATAGATAATGCATTTTAGGTATACGACTACATTAGTACATAGAATAACGTGGGTGATAGTCTCAACCACAGATGGTCCTACCTAACCCCAGGGATTACTAGGTTCATTTGGGAAGTAGTAGATCCTAGATGTTAAGGAAGAGGGCTTTTGATTCAAATGACCCAGGTTGAAATCTCAGCTCAGCACTTATTAGTTCTGTGATCTTGAGCAAGTTGCAACCTTGTAGAATGTATATTGTGATTGTCTTCTGAACATAACATTCTTCATTCCCTTAATATTTCAATTTTCAGATAAGAAATAAGGTTGAACCAGAATATTGTCTTGAACAGTAAGATGATCTGGCCTTGGCTCACCTCGCTGTAGCCACTGATACCAACTACTCTCTTCCTCTCCTCCATGTTCCAACCACGGAGCCCTCTGTTCTGCTCCAGGACAGCACACTTCCACCTTAGAGCTCCTTGTCCTGCAAGACTTGGCTCAAATGCTACCAGTTGCTGTCTAGGTCTTCTTTGAGCACCACGCTAGGTCACCTCCACCCACTCCACTCTCTCTTTCTTAGACCCTGGTTTATTTCCCATAGAGCACTAAGCAGTCTTTCATTGACATGGTTATTTATGTATTTCGTTCCTTGTTCATTGTCTAGCTTCTCAACTAAATTATAAGTTCTATGAGGACAGAAGCCATGTTTTTATTCTTCAAGGCTCTATTCAAGGGCTGTGTACCTGTCAAATAAGTAAGCAACCCATACTGTGTTTATTGCAGTTATTTACAATAGTCAAGATATGGCAGCAAGGTAAATGTCAATCAGTACAACTGCATCCAGAAGCTGTGGTATATACACAGTGGAATATGACTCAGCCACAGAAAAGAAAGGAATTGGGACAGCCTGGAAGGACCTTGAGGGTATATGCTTAGTGAATAAGTGAGGCCGAGAAACACAAATACCATGTGATTTTGCTTATATGTGGAATCTAAAAGACAAAATAAGTGAAACAGAAACAAACTTAGAGACTCAGCGAACATACATGTTTATGGTGGCCAGATGGGAGGCAGATCGGAGGGACGGGTGAAAAGGGAGAAGGAATTAAGATGTGCAGATTGGTGGTGACAAAATAGTCCAGGGGACGTCAAGTACAGCACAGGGAATGTAGTCAGTAACATTGTAACAACTATGTACGATGCCAGGTGGGTCCACTGGGAACACTTTGTAAAGTATACAGATGTCTAACCCCTACACTGTACACCTGAAATGAATATAATGTTGAATGGCAACTGTAACTGAAAAAAATTACTACGTGTTAAATGACTAAACCTGAAAGGATGACACTTCAGCTTTTACTAAGGTGTGCGCTAGGCAAAGTTTAATTTGAACCATGTCACGTGTTGCATATTCGTGAAACTCTTAACCTTATAGAAAGTATTCAAAGTTCCGCACAGGCTAGTTAAATGGTAGCCTGGAAACGAGCAGTTCTCTTGCCTTTTTCATGTGGGTTTCTACAAACGGGTGGCCTTGTGTGAAAAGACAGGCCCACAGCTCCTTTCGAAACTGCCTGATGCATAATACAAAAGAAGGCAGATTCTCCTGTTTTCACAATGTGTAATTCATGCTCATTCATTATTCCGTAGCTTGGGAGCAGGTGTTGAATAGAACATATCAACCTAATACCCTCATTACCACGCTGCGGTTTTGCTCTGGAGGCTCGGTTGCCCTTCTGCCGTGGGAGTTAGAAACATGGACACGGGCCAGTGAGCTACTGGAGGGGAGATTTATCAAACCAAAAGGAAAGGGCATTTTCTTAACCACTCCATAGGAAATGGAAGCTTAAGACCAATTACTCTCCTGCAATAAACAGAAAATATTATCAATATATTGGAAGGAAAAAAGCCAGCATCCAGAGATACATGCACAGTATAAGTAATCAGATAACCCAGGACTGTTTTTGGACTTTTAACTTTCTCATGCTGGATTTGCTGCTCTGGTCATTTGGAAGAGATTTAACTGCCCTTCTAGATATCTGAGAGCAAGATGAAACACCTTGGGCTAGACAAATGTTATAAAACCACGAATAGATAAAATGTCTCACAATCTGAAATATAAAAGAAAGAAAAAATAGTCTCTGAGCAACATAAGACAGGTTACCATACACCAAAGCTAACTGATTGGACTACCATAATTTTACAGACAATTCTAACAGGTTTTGTTATCTGGTCTCCCGTCCCATAATACATTCGAAGACAGAAGCTGATCTGCATAGGTAAAGAAGTAAAGATTGAATCTTAGCAGCTAAGAAAACTATTAAAACATACTGGATGAGTTTGCCAGGGCGGCTATAATGAAGTACCACAAATTGAGTGGCTTTCAAAATCAACCAGAGCCAAGCGCAATGGTGCATGCCTGTAGTCCCAGCTACTCGGGAGGCTGAGACAGGAGGATTGCTTGAGCCTACGAGTTCTGGGCTGTAGTGCATTATGCCAATTGATTGGGTGTCCGCACTAAGTTCAGCATCAATATGGTGACCTCCCAGGAGCGAGGGACCACCAGGTTGCCTAAGGAGGGGTGAACCAGCCCAGGTCAGAAATGGAGGAGGTCAAAACTCCCATGCTGATCAAAATCAGCCAGAGAACCCTGGCGGGTTGCTCCATTGGTTAGCATTGTCCTGATATGCCAAGGTTGTGGGTTCGATCCCAGGTCAGGGCACATACAAGAAGCAACCAATAAATGCATAAGTAAGTGGAACACTGAATCAATATTTCTCTCTCTCCCCCTTCCTCTCTCTTGCTAAAATCAATAAATAAAATATTTAAAAATAATAAAATAAAAATAAGCCAGAAATATATTGTCTCACAGTTCTAGAAGCTAGAAGTCCTAAGTCAAGGTGTCAGAAGTGTTCTGCTCCACTTGGACCCTGGAGGGGAGGCTCCTTCCCTGCTTCCTCCTAGCTTCTGTTAGTTTGCTGGCCATCTTTGGCCCTCCTCCATTTTCACATGGACTTTTCCCTGTGTCTCTTCATACCACCTTCCCTCTGAGTATGTTTATCTCTGTGTCAAAATTTCCTGCTTTAAAAAGGACACCAGTTACATTGGACAAGGGTCTGTCTCAATGAACTAATTTTTACTTGGTTACCTCTATCAAGACCCCATTTCCTAATAAGGCCACATTCTGAGATACTGGGGTTTAGTGTCTCAACATATTTGAGGGGGGCACATAATTTAAATCATAACACCAACCAAAACTATTTCTATAAACTAATGTTTGTTGCTATAGGGTAGATAGCACTAAAGAGCTCATCTGAACTTGAGAATGTCTATTATTTCATGAGTGAAACAAAAGGAGCCCAATATGAATTAAAAGAGTAGGTCTTTGAATCATGCAATCCTACTTTAGAATCTGGCCTTAGAATACTAACTGTATGATATTGGGCAGGTTACTTAACCCCATCATGGTATTGTTGACCACCAAAATAGGCAGTATGTGCAATTGCTTCTTGGCTCAGTGCTTAGCTCTTGGTATATGCATAATAAATGATAACTAGCTCTCCTTAAGTCATTATGAAAATGATGTGTGGCCTGACCAGGAGGTGGTACAGTGGATAGAGTGTCGGCCTGGGATTCTGAGGACCCAAGTTCGAAACCCTGAGGTCCTTGGCTTGAGCATGGGCTCACCAGCTTGAGCACAGGGTTACTGGCTGGAGCATGGGGTCATACATGTGACCCCATGGTTGCTGGCTTGAACCCAAAGATCACTGGCTTGAGCAATGGGTCACTCACTCAGCTGGAGCCCCCAGTCAAGGCACATATGAGAAAGCAATCAATGAATAACTAAGGTGCCGCAACTGAGTTGATGCTTCTCATCTCTCTCCCTTTCTATCTGTCTGTCTCACTCTAAAAAGAAAAAAAGGAAAATAAATTGATGTATATATTTTGTAGTATAAGTAAAATGGTTAAAATGTTATTGAGCAGAAAGGAAGGTGTAAACCCCTTCAGGAATGAGCAAAACCTGTCTCCAGATGACTCATTTATTAATACATGGGCTTTAGGAACCTGGGGTGTCACTGTGTCCACAAGTTCATTTTCCAGGAGCTCGTCTGTCATTGAATAATCATTGACAAAAATGAGGAGCTATAGAAGGAGCTTGTTTATTTTCCTCTGAATTATCATCTCAGGAAAATAAAATGTGACTTCCAAGATACGACAGCGTGTGTGAGTCAGACCAAAAGGTACAACTCAGCCTGGGAGATCTCCACCTGTGACAAACTGAAGATCTTGGCTCAAACAAATCATTTTTGTTCACAACTGAATTGCAAGTAAGATCTTGATTAGTAAATGTGCTAGAAGCTGTTTATCACACCTCAGTGTCACATGCTCTGTATGCAGTTCATTTCCATCACACAGGCTTTTTGGGGAGGAATGGAGTGTGGTAGAGAACAGAGGAACAATGAAATCATACTTTGAAGATTGTCCTACCCGCACGGAGAAGAAATCACCCTATACTCTTAGGTATAAAAGAAACATTTTTGATCATTTGACCTCTTCCTTAACGGGAGTTCAAAGCTATGTTTAAAGTCACAGAGGAAACTGGTATCAGAGTCTGGTGTAATACAACTCTTTGGAGAAAGTATGGTGGACAGACTTTATGGTGATGTCATGATCCCCACCTCCTGGCGTTCATGTCTTGTATATTTTTGATTGTGGTATATTATATAAGCTATTTCAATGATATATTCTCTGTCTTACCAGCTGACTCACTCTGAAGTCTTGCTCTCTTCTCCGAATTTGAAAAAAAACAAGCTGCTATTGACCCTAGTTATTAAAAAAACAGTGTTATTTAGATTCAGTTCCATATACAGTGTGTCCGTAAAGTCATGGTGCACTTTTGACCGGTCACAGGAAAGCAACAAAAGACAATAGAAATGTGAAATCTGCACCAAATAAAAAGAAAACCCTTCTAGTTTCTGTAGGATGATGTGGCAGCATGTGCAGATAATGACATAACACTGTGTGTACAGCGGAGCAGCCCATGGCCATGACAGTTGAGATGTGGATAGTACAGAGGAAAGTTCAGTGTGTTCTGTGGCTCGCTAAATTCGAATCCGTGACCAAAGTGCAAGGTGAATATCGGTGCATTTATAACGAAGCGCCACCACATAGGAATAACATTACTTGGTGGGATAAGCAGTTGAAGGAAACCAGCAGTTTGGTGGAGAAACCCCGTTCTGGTAGGCCGTCAGTCAGTGATGAGTCTGTAGAGGGATAGCTACCTAAGGAGCCCTAAAAAATCTGTGCGTGAGCCCACATTAAACTGCATTGAATAGGTATGAAACTGGGAGAGTTTCCCTTTTATTTGGTGCAGATTTCACATTTCTATCATCTTTTGTTGCTTTCCTGTGACCGGTCAAAAGTGCACCATAACTTTACGGACACACTGTATAAATAAATGGTCAAATGCTTACCATGAGGTCTTCACCACATCCTCAGACTTCCTCATTTCTATTATTTGGTTTCATCACCTGGCTGATCAGTTTTAACCTCAAATCCCCCCCCCCCCACTTCATAACAAAGAGTTTATGGGTGCTATCAAGTGTTGCTGCTCTCATTTCTCTGTCCTTCTTGGACTTTTGCTTTATATTGAATGTTATTTCAAGCCTTTTCTTTTCTGTCAGCTTGTCGCAATTGGTACAAGGAGATAGAATTAAGTTATATTGAATCACAAAAGAAAGGAAGAAAGAAAGAAAAGAAAAAAAGAAAAATTCAAGCTGCCATTAGTCCCATAGTCACAGAGAAATGGATTTGGTCAATATTCTGACTGAACATGGAATTACTCTTGCCCAGTCCAAGTTCTAGAAAGGAAGCCAGTCTGGCCAACACCTTGATTGCAGCCTTGCGAGAATCCAGCTAAGAAGTACCAGACACAGAGACTACGAGATAATCCATGTGCATAAAGTCATTGCATTTGTGGCCATTTGTTCTACAGAAAAAAAAAAATTGAATACAGCATGGAGGAGAGCCCCACACACCATGGATATGCAATAGGAACATGCAGAATAAATTAAAAGTTGCTGAGAACATTTCTATAGCAACCTTTACTATCTATGTTCCCCAAGGATTACTTGCATATACCACCCTTTTTCATTTGTTCAGTTCTTGATTTATTCACTCGGGATTAGATTACAAACTCGGGATTAGAGCATGAGTGAAGTGTAGTCTCTACCCATAAGGGTTTAAGATTAGGAGGGAGAGACAGTTATTTTATATAAAAAAAGACATTGTGATCCAGGGGCTACAATTAGAAGTATGGTCATGACTATTATAAAGATGCAACTGATGACATGTATGTGTGTGTGTGTAGCTCAAAACACACCTAACTGGGCCCTGGCCAGTTGGCTCAGTGGTAGAGCGGCCTGGCGTGCAGAAGTCCTGGGTTCGATTCCCGGCCAGGGCACACAGGAGAAGCGCCCATCTGCTTCTCCACCCCTCCCCCTCTCCTTCCTCTCTGTCTCTCTCTTCCCCTCCCACAGCTGAGGCTCCATTGGAGCAAAGATGGCCCCGGGCGCTGGGGATGGCTCCTTGGCCTCTGCCCCAGGCGCTGGAGTGGCCTCTGGTCGCAACGAAGCGACGGCCCGGAGGGGCAGAGCATTGCCCCCTGGTGGGCAGAGCGTCGTCCCCTGGTGGGCAGAGCGTCGCCCCCTGGTGGGCGTGCCGGGTGGATCCCAGTCGGGCACATGTGGGAGTCTGTCTGACTGTCTCTCTCCGTTTCCAGCTTCAGAAAAATACAAAAAACAACAACAACAACAAAAAAACCCCACACACCTAACTGTTTGTTTTCTTTATACTACATGCCACCAAATTATACACCTTTATAATAATATCAGTGATGAAGTATTGACTTGCCTCCCTTTCATATTGTAATATTTTCAGTTCCGAATGACAAGAATTGTCTGTTCTTTCCCTATTGGAGATCATCACTGAGGCTGTTGTCTGGCATTACTCCTAAGTTTTTACTTTCATTATCAAGATGATGACTTCTAGAAACTTCTCACAAATAGCTACTGCAGTCCAAGAGGGGATGTGCAAAGACTAATTCCTGTATGCATCTTACAGAAGCTCTGACGTGAACCTGGGTGTTAGTTATTGGTTCCCATGATTACAGCAAAGAAGACGAAGGCGCTGGATAAAATTACCATTTGTTTTTTAGTGGTCATAAATTTTCTTGTTTCCACTTTAACATAATATTTACATAATATTATGTAATAATTGATTACATAATATTTGTAATCAATTGGAAATAAAATTTTGGCAACTCTCTCTGTTATACTGTAATTATGTATACAAATTTCCTAATTAGATTTTTATCTCATTCCTATAGGAATTTAGAAAGCCATGCGTTATAACTTTATTAGAGCGAGGGTAATTCTTAGGAAAGAGGGAGAAATTATCACACATATGCTCAACTGGTATTTTGATCCAAGACGACTTACTATTTAACTGTCCCATACAAGTCATCTCTTTAATTTAAATTTATAATTGGGTCTTCTTTGACACCTGACAAAGGAGTGAATACAAATTTATCTGTACACTGTAATTACTGTTCATTTCATTATTTACTGGAGGGGCTGCGGCAACCAACAAATTAAGTAGTACTCTCCCATAGGAAGGGTTGTAAGGTTTATTTTTATTTTATTTTTTTAACAAAAACAAATAATCACTTCATCCATATTTTTAAATTTATTCACTGATAGTGTAAGTAAAGGGGAACACTGAATTAGAAACTGGCCATAATTTGAAAATTAAATTGATTTTGAAAGCTGTACTCCTAGAAAAACATTTGACTTCTTAACTAACAAGAAAACTGTCTAATTGTACAATTGAGAATTAATGGTTATTAAGCAATCCTGTGTCTTTCACAAGAAGTATAGAAAAGAAACTTCTAAAATTGAAGAAAATTAGCTAAATATTCTGCATACTTTGGAAAGTATAGAAAATATTTTTTAAGTCTGGATTTTTTTAAAAAAAATCTGTAAATGAATTAAAACTTTCAGGTCTCACTTGGAAATTTTGGCAGGAACAAGACCTATGGTGTTTTAAAAAATAACAAGGCTAGACATTGCTGACAGGAAAGTCAATGTTGATGAAAAAATATTAAAACAGCCCATCTGATGTTACCACAGAGAGATAAACTCATTTAGGTTCCATTACGAAGACTAGACTCTTCTTCCTGCTTTAGCTATTAAAATCCTTTTCAAACACTCTGAGATCTCAAGAACTCGTTCTGTTACCCAAACCATTTTCTTCTCTGAAGTACTTTTGGTCTTTTCTTGCACAATTAAGCTTCTAGTTTTAGGCCGTCCTATAATCTGTTGGTTCCATATATAAATATATGATCTTCAACCATACAGTCGGACCATGAGAACCTGAAGCAGGTGGTCATGCCTTACACATCATATCCTTGACTGTGCTCAATGTCTACAGGGTGGAGAGTGGCTCAGACCTCTGCATTTCCATCAAGTAATGCCTCATTTAAGTTACTTTCTGAGCTAGAGTTTCAACAACTGTAAAACAGAGGCAATACTACCATCAACCTCCTGGGCTATGGGCAGACTGAGTGAAACAATTCACAATTGCTTAGCAGAGTGCCCGGTACCCAGGAAACTCCCAGAAAATGGCAGTTCTCTGCTCCACATACATTTGCTGACTACTATAGATAATTCTGAATCTTCACCATGTCCAGAGCAAAGGTTTCCAATGTGAATTTAGGAATCACATATTTCACAACTGCAGGTTTCTGCAGAATGTCTCTCTTTGGGGAATCTACTGTGTTTTGTCAATTCTTTTTCTTTCTTTTTTTTTCATTCACACTTTAGTATCTTGGAACTCAAGAGGTGTTTTGTTATCTTGGAGTCAGTCAAATCCAGCATACACTGGTTGGTTCTTGTGAAGAAAGATTTTAGAAAGCGAATTATATACTCAGAAGCCTATGCCTCTCTCTCTCTCTTTTTAAGATTTTTTATATTTAGAGAGAGGAGGGAGAGAGAGATAAAGGAGTGTGTGTTGGAGGGGGGACAGAAAGCATCAACTTGTAGTAGTTGCTTCTCATATGTTCATTGAACTGGCGACCTCAGCATTCCAGGTCTACGCTTTATCTACTGTGCCACCACAGGTCAAGTGCCTCTGTCTCTTTTTCTATCTTCTCTTCATGCTATTAACTTTGCCCCATTAGCCCCAACTTCAGAGTGCCACCATCATTATCCTATGTCTGTCGTAGACAAAGTGACACTGCTTATTTTACCATGTACTTGTTTTTTTAAGCCACTTGACACCATTTCAAATTGATACCTCTTCAAACTGATACCTGGTACTGTGAGGGCAGAACATTATGGTTATTAGAGCTCTTTCACAATTAAAATGTCTATTTGGTCACTGCTGTCCTGGAAAACCTTAAAGGTATTGCTATATATCCTGATTTTTCCAGAATATTTTTTAGCTTCTCCTGTTGTCCCAGCATAATTATTAACCCCAACTCCTTTCATCCTCAGGAGTACTCTGGTTTGGATGATGGATCATAGGATCACCCAGTGTAAAGGCCAAGGTAGGTCTAAAATTATTGGTCTTCATGTCCTATTTTTAGTCTTTGTTATTTGTAACACTGGGCTTCTAGTCAACACGTCATTTGTGTGGCTCAGGCAGTCTTCCTTCCTTCATATTTTTCCTGCACACTGATTATCCAATGACAAAGCCCTAACTCATGGAATTTACAATTTAGTATAAGAGCAAACAGATACTGATTAATTAATGCACCATGAATGTCACAACTCCTCAGGAGAGGTACAAGATGCTCTGATTAGTATGCACATGAGGAGGTGGGTGGGCCTCGTAGGTAATAGAAATATACCTGAACTGCTTTTTGATCCCAGGAAGATGTCATCTCATTTCAACAGTGATCAAAATGTCATTGCATTTGCCTTCCATTCATTTGCTATGATGAGGAGATATTTTGGTACAAAGAGGCCTTTCTGAAGACAGGCATGAAGTAATAATTGTGGGTGTGTAAAGGGCAAGGAATAGAAAGTTAATACTTTTGTTTCCTTTAAAAATTTGTTGTTGTTGTTGTTGTTTAGAGAGAGACAGGGACAGACAGACAAGAAGGAAGGGAGATGAGGAGCATCAGTTCTTTGTTGCAGCACCTTAGTTGTTCATTGATTGCTTTCTCACATGTGCCTTAACCGGGGGCTCCATCTGAGCCAGTTACCCCTTGCTCAAGCCAGAGACCTTGGGCTGAAGCCAGCGACCTTTGGGCTCAAGCCAGCGACCATAGGGTCATGTCTAAGATCCCACACTCAAGCCAATGACCCCGTGCTCAAGCTGGTGAGCCCACACTCAAGCCAGATGAGCCCTAGTTCAAGCTGGCGACCTCAGGGCTTCAAACCTGGGTCCTCTGCATCCCAGTCTGATGCTCTATGCACTGCGTCACTGCCTGGTCAGGCTGTTCCTTCAGTTTTAAGAATTTAATAAAATAACATATGAAGAAGTACTTAGCAGTGCCTGGAATGTCATTGTGAAATGGTAGTTGCTTTGACAGTGATTAGGTTCACAATTCTTAGTAACTTGAATGATAATTTCATGTCTCCTAATCATGGTTTTCTCCTATTTAGTACTGTTCTACATATATCTGCCCTGACCACTTATCACAAATTATTACAGAGATCAGTGAGATATCATATAGGAAATCATTAAAACTACCAATTTCTTTACAAATGTAAAGCATTATCTTTTCCCTCTATTGTCTGTTTGGGTTTACAGCTGCTTTGTTACAGTTCACCCTTCACCAACATGGGTTTGAACTGCACAGGCCCACTTATACACGGATTTTTCCCAATCAATACACAGTTGGCCGCTCTTATCACTGGGTCTGGCGCCTGTGGATTCAACTTACCATGGATTGAAAACAGTATTTCTATTTATGGCTGGGAATCCTCAGATGCAGACAGCAGGCTGAATGCATTGTTCTGCACCACTTTGTTTAACAGACTTGAGCATTTGCAAATTTTGGTAGCCATGGGGTTTCCAGAAACAATCCCTCTCGCCCCTAGCCCCTAGGATGCCAAGGATATTGAAGGACAACTGTTGTTAAGTTTTGGGGAAGTCAAAAAATATTATGTGCAAATTTTCACTGAGTAGGGATCAGCACACTTACCCCCCCCATTGTTTAAAGCTCAAGTGTATTTGTTTATCTTTATTTAACACAAATGTCCCAAGTGAATGACACAAACCGCCCCTGCTGACCTCTACTTGCAGCACACACAGTAGGGACTCATTCTAGCGTGGATGGCAGGCAGATGTTAGGAACTCAAATTTTCTTTCCAGAGAATCTTCTTCCCATGAGCTTCCTTCATTTCTATTTCAATTAATTCACTTCATGTTGATTAAGTTCTTGTGTGTCACCTTTCTCCTTTCTGTCTAAACTTACTTATAAGAGAGCACCAATATGCATTGATTCTGGTCTTGGGCACAATGTGCTTAGTTGTTTTATTTTTTATTCTGCAAAATAAGGGCAAAAAGCTACCTCAAGGGACTGTAGTGAGAATCAGGTGAGGGTTAAAGGTCATGTTCAACAAAGACTTGTTGAGTGCTGCGGGTTGCGAATTCTCTCCTGTGCACTCAGGCCGAGGCTGCCCCTGGGACTTGACTGACCTGTGAATGATGCTCTGGCTCTGCAGGTAGTCCAGGGCCATGGCCAGCTCACAGAGGAAGAGCTTCACGGTGTCTTCCTGGAAACGGACGTTCTGCTGCAGGTGATAACGTAGGTCCCCGCCCAGCAGAAGGTCCACCACCATGAACATGTCTTCCTCATCTTGGAAGGAGTACCTGGAATAGATTTAGAAATAAAAATGTATATAATACAGTTACAAACTAAAATGTCCCAGGGGCAAATGACACCCCATAGATCAGAGCAGAGTGTTGTGGAGCTAAGAAGGAGTAGATGGTCTATCACTTGCTCTATGATTCTGGGCTTCCAGTTTCCACATGTCTAAGTTGGAAATACTATGAATAGCTATCACGTTTGATCATAGTAAGGAAGACAGTATAATATCTAAGTCATGCCCAGCATATAGTAGGTACTCATTAACTGTTAGCTTACAAAGCTGTAAAGCTAAGGAAGTCAAGAAAACCCATTTATGCACTTACTAACAATCACATCCTAACCACACTGTTGCAGGAGGTCCATAAAACGTGGGTTACGAGGCCTCCTTGAAGCATTCTCATGCCCATTTTTCCATGTTAACAACTTCATTGCTCAGCAACATTATGGGAAATCATGCACCAACACTAATGATAAGAAAATATATAAATGGGGCAATAAAGAAGAAAGTGCACAGTACAAGGAAGTCATTAACTCAGTCAGGAGGTGGGGAGGGAAGGGGAAGCTTCCCATCAGACGTAAAGCCGGAGCTGAATCCTCAAGGATGGTGACAATACTAATCGCTAAGGTTTTTCCACTGAGTAACTTCCTGGCACAGCTCAGAAACACTAAACAGTGTTGCCCCATTGGTCCCACTACGCAGCTCTTATGCCCCATTTTACAAATGAGGAAATCAAGGCTCGCTGATATTTAAGTAACTCACACAAGGTCAAGCACCCAATAAATGGTTGAGCTGAAGGGTTCTCAACCATGTATTCAAAAAGTCAGAGTTGAAAGAGAAAAGCAGCACATATTATGCATAGACATGAGCAAGAACAGAGTGTGAGTGGGGAAAGAAAACAGTTTGGGTGTTCAGGAAAACAGTGATGGGCAAGCTTGAGCCTGGAGAAGACAGGCAGAGGGCAGACCCCAGGAAAGGAGCACAGAATCGATAGGTGTTGGGGAGACAGGGGAGGGTTTTAGGCAGGACATAAAATCATTGGATGTGGGCTTCACACTTGAAGAAGCACAGACGGGTGGAGGGACAGTAAGAGGACATGAGTCACAGGAGAGCAGGTCTGGCCTCTGCAGTTTGCAGAAGCTTCCTGTAAAAATGCACTCCTACTGCTTTGATTGGTTTTGCTCCCCTCAAAGCAGAGACACGATTTCTTATCACAATAGGGCTCTCAGTATCAACACTGTGTTGACATCATGTCCCTGAAAGTTGTATTTGAACCCAAGAATTAAGTGCCTGCAAGCAGTGTCCAGAGATGCAAACTGACTCCCAGTGACACATTCTTCGCTTAGGAAACAAATGTACAATATCAATGATGGGAAAGCTCTGCTTTGTACATTTTCTTCTTTATAATGATCTTTGTGCTAAAGGATAAGGAAGGGACTTGAAAACACATGAAAAGAGAGAAATTCAATGAAGCACTAATCAGAGGCGGTAACATTCTAATGAGGACTCACTGTCTCCGATGTTCACTTGTTCAATAGATAAAATTGTATTTACTACCGAAGACTGAGTCACATGGAAGATATCAGAAATTAAGCTCTTGGGGGCAGTTCAGACAGAAAGACAGGAAGTGCTTTATAAAAATCTGAGAAACACATCTTTGGTGTTGCCTTTTAGGAAATAATATTCTTCATCTCAGTGCAATGACTGGCTGGTCATCCCTGCCATAGGTTTAATGGGCACCAAAAAAGGTGCCTGGAGCTGGGCTATTCGGCTCACAGTCTTTCCAACTGCAACACTAAAAATTATATTTGCTGTGTTTTACAGTTCTTCCAGTAAGCAACTAGATGCTAGTGAATACGTAATCATGCCTGGGACCTGTTGTACCCTAAGGTCCTCAGAAGAAACATAACAAAGACAATGATTGCTCGGAGGTGTGAGAACAGTCTTTTGGGATGGCTGGTGAATGGGTTAGGGATGGGGAGGTGAATGAGGACTGGGTACCAAAGAAGGGAGAAAGGAGTGCCAATGATAAACATACCTAGATGCCAATGGAAAACATATACACAAACGGTGTTGGCATACAGAGCAGCTGTGACTGCATTCAGCTCTCCACTGGAGGCAGATGGAGGGCAGACATCAGGTGACAGGCCAAAGGGCTCTTTCCCACGACCCCGCTTAACTTGAGGAGGAACAGTGTCTTATGAAACTCATCCTGAATGAACAAACATTTTTGGGGGTGGTGAGGGGTGAGAGAAGGGGAAATAGGCAGACTCCTGCATGCACCCTGAATGGGGATCCACCCGGCAACCCTCTGTCTGGGGCCAATACTCAAATACCGAGTCATTTTTAGCGCCTAAGGCTAAAATGTGCTCCAGTGGAGCTATCCTCAGTGCCTGGGGCCACACTTGAACCAATGGAGTCACTGGATGCAGGAGGGGAAGAGGGGAAAAGTGGGAGAGTGAGGGGGAAGAAGCAGATGGTTGCTTCTCCTGTGTGCCCTGACCGGGAATTGAACCCCAGACTTCCATACACTGGGCTGATGTTCTACCCACTGAGCCACCAGCCAGGGCCAAACATTTTTATTGGGATTTTGGCTAAGCTATTTTTATTCAAAGAATAGACTGAGAAAAGGTGTTCACTGTGGCAAGAGAAAAAACATTCAACCATGCAGGGAATTATTAATCAAAGTAAGGAGAACCTAAGGCAAGAGGCAACATGCTTCCCTTGCTCAGTATGAATATAAATTTATTTAATCATGGAGCCAGGTCTGGCTGTTAAAAATCGTCTTTCTCCTTCAGCACGTCAGCTCTGAAACTCTCAGAGGGAGGGAAGATAAGGATTTTATTTTCTAGACCTGTACTCTGTAAAACATGTGAGTCTAACATAGTTTAGTGATAACTAGAATATGCAAGTTCATATCATGATCCAATTTTTATTTTTAAAGAAGAGAGTAAGAGTATTTTGTATCTCAGTCATTTATCATATAGAATCTCTGTTGCATTTCCATAACTTTTTTTTTTTTTTGGTATACTATATTATGGCTTATTTATTTCTTAGTCGACAGCTCCAAAATGAACAGGTCTGGTCTCAGTGCATGTGGAAGGCATTGCAAAGTGTGTTCAGTAAGCAGAAATAACTAACAAAAGTCCACCACCCAGAGCATCCTATTCTACCATGTTTGACCCAGATCATTGTCATAGGCTATTCACAGTTCTCTCTGTTTAACCTTGGACCCCTCCAGTCCATTCTACACACCACAGTTATATTTTTAAAAATGGGAGTTTAATGGTATATAGCCACGTAAGACCCTTTCATCTCTCCTCATGGTATACAGGACCCTGTATGGTCTGACTCTGTTGACTATTCCAGATTCATCTTTAAGATCTATCTCTTCCTTTCACTTCTCAATTAGTGATTTTTGCCTTCCTCCAGCCTTGGAAGCTTGTGATGTGGTGTGACCTATGCTGCCCGCTGCCTGGTTATTTTTTTTATTTATCTTTTAGTCTCAGGCCATGTGTCACTTCCCACAGAGATGTTTCTCACTGTCCACATTGAATCCTGGCTCCCTGTTACATACAATGCCATACTCTTGTTCACAGAACTGACCCGATTTGAAAATATTTCCCTATGTGCTTTTGGATGAACTGTTTTCTTTCTCAATGTGCTATCATAATGCTTGACTGCTTTTATCCATCTTCGACTCTTCAGCACCTATATACTGTCTGAAGTGTACACTCTACAGATAGTTGTAGAAAAAACTAATAAATGAATAAAAGAACTAAATAAGGGAAAGAGAAAAGCAAGGTTGGTCTCTGATACATCCCCTAGGTTCTAGTTTTATAAATTAGCACGGTTACCAACTAAGCTTAAAGACATCACATTCTTGAAGCTGTCTCATGAAGGCCATGTTGAGATTAACCTGGGCATTAAAAGAGATCTAGAACATTCTCCAAGGCAGTGTTTTTCAAATACTGTTAAGATGTCAATTCCGTCCAAATTGACCTATAGAGTCAGTGCAATCCCTATCAAAATCCCAGCCAGCATTTTTGCTTTTGCATAAATTAACAAGAAGTTCTTAAAATAATAAGAAAAATACTAAATAAACATCTACAATAGCAAAAATAATTTCAAAGAAGAGAAAAATTGGGAGACTCACTTCCCAATATCTAAATTTAGTATGTATAAAGCTGTAGCTATCAAGATAGTGTGGCATTGACATGAGATAGACATATGTCAATGGAACAAAATTTAGAGTTTGGAAATAAATCTTTTTTTCATTACAGTCAATGGATTTTTGATGGAAAAAAAATGCCAGGAAAGAATAATCAGTTTAATAAATGGCGCTAAGATAATTAGATACTCACATTCAAACCATACACAACAATGAACTTAGATCTCTACACCAGATACAACAATGAACTCAAATACTCAATGATATATATATAAGTGCAAAAACAATAAAATGTTTAGAATAAAATGTAAAATCTTTGAGACCCCAGACTAGATAAAAATTTCTAGATATACCACCAAAACCAAGATCCATTAAAAATTTGGTAAATTTAGGTTTATCAAAATGCGAGACGTTTTCACTTCAAAAGATACCATTAAAGAAAATGAAAAAGCAAGCAACAGACTGGGAGAAAATATTTATAAAATGTGTAACTTATAAAGGATTATATCCGGAACCTCCAGAGGACTGTTACAACCCAGGAAGTCAAACAACCTAATCGAAAAATGAGCAAAGATACAAATGTTAGTTTTCACTAAAGAAAATAGACATGAAAAGATGCTCAATATCATTAGTCAGTAGAGAAATACAAATTAAAACCACAAATTTGACACCCGTCAAAATGACTATACTAAAAAAAAAGAGAGATTACCCCCAGGATGTAGAGAAAAGGGAACACTCATGTATTATTGCTGGAAATATAAATGTATAATCACTTTGGAAAACAGTTTGTCAGTCTTTCAAAAAGCTAAACACAAAATTGTTCCATCACCCATCAATTCCACTCCCAAGTATCTACTCATGGAAATACGAATAGATTTCCATGCAAAGACTTGTACACAAATGTTCATTGTAGCATTATTTCTAACTGCCAAAAATTGGAGACAAGCTATATGTCCATCAATTGGTGAATGGATAAACAAAATGTGGTATCCACACAGTATTTCACTACTCACAAATAGTGAATATTCCAGTATTCACAGAATACTAAAAAGGAACAAACTGCTAACACTGATAAAGCCCATAAACATTGCCAGAAGTGAAAAAAGCCAGGCACAAGTGATTACATATTTCTAATTCAATTTATATGAAATTGCCAGAAAAGAAAAATTTATACATACAGAAAACACATCAGTAGTGGCCTGAGGCTCAGGTTGGGAACGGGGATTAACTCTAAATGGGCCCCAGAGATCTTAGTGGGAAGGAAGAAAAGGTTTCTAACATTGATTTATGGTGATGGTTGCACCACTCAGAAAATTACTTAAGATTATTGGGAATGGCTAAATCACATGATGTATAAAAATATCTCAATGAAGTTGTTGTAAAAAAAAAAAGGCAAAAAAGATTATGGTGTAGAGAGAGGTTAAATACGTATTTGCTCTAGAATCACATGTTAGGAAATTGTGAAGGCAGGTATAATAAAATTCTTCCAGTGTAATTATTTAAATGCCCTTCAAGTCAACTCTCGAAATTCAATTTGTATGCTTCCTGGATAGTCTCATTCCAGTGCTGGGAGATTTCTATCTTCAGCCAAGAACCTCATAGAAGTTTTTACGATCAGATGTTGTCCTGTGCACTAGAACGACAGAACAATTATCTGCGTTTTTCAGCCCTTGTGAGAAGAGATGCTTGAGGAATAAGCAAAGAGGAAGTGAGGGCACATGGTCCCATCTGTTAAGTAGAAATTTTAAAAGCTTGTGAATTTAAAAATGATGGGCAGTAGTCCATCATACTTCTCCTCCTGTGGCTCAGGAGAAATTTTCCAGAGTGTATCTAGGGTGAAATTCACAAAGAAGTAAAACCAAGCCTGTATTATTCCACCCAATTAATTTACTATGGCAATACTTAAAAGCCAAGGTTTGTAAAAGTCAGATTTCAACAGTTTATCAGAACTCTAACCAATTGTTGTGTTTTTGTTGTTGTTATGTTTTTAGCTATGTGCCATAGCTACAGGACGAGATGAGGTAAAAGAAAGGTTAATGGCTTGGATAACATTGGAACCAAGCTGAGACAACAAGTCTTTGCTACTGTAAATTTAGAGGGAGGGAATTTACACTCTAAATAAGTATGTTATGACTTCTACTCATTAAAGCATCCGAGTCGAACATTTCCATCGAGGTTTGATGAAAATAGGGGTAAAATGCCAGTGCCGGAGGGGATGTGGAGTAATGGGCACTCTCCTATGCTCTGGGTGGAGGTTAATTTGGAGAAAGCTCCTTTGAGGACAACTTGGAAATAGCTCTTAAAAAACACAGGGTGTTTGAGCCTATGATTTCACTGCTAGGAACTTTCACTGTGGGTATACTTGAGAAATTATACCAGGATGTACTTACAAGGAGACTCATTGCATCATATAAAATCAAAAACCACTTGCCTGTCCATCAGTAGGAGAACATGCAAATAAATTATGGTAAATTTATGTTACAGATTATACAGCACTTTTTAAAATGAGGCAGGTCTCTATTTTGTTATGAAAAGATTTTTAAAATCTATTATGAAGACAATGTGAGGGAAAACAATGTTAAACTATAATATGCATTATAGTATATAATATGCATTATTATATATAGAAGCAATGTTTATATCATACCATACTTTATAGTATATAGTATATAGATGCTTAGAATACATTTAAAAAGGATACACATACAAGCATTAAAGAAAAATAAACATATTACATACATATGCCAATATATGCATAAAATTTTTCTGAAAATAAGATAACCAGTTATCTAAATGGTAAGATTATAAGTAATTTTTATTTATATTTTCATATTTTAAAAGCCTAACAAATATAACCTTTCTACTCTGATATATCTATGTTGTCTCCTTGCTATACGTAGTAAATATGTGACAATAGAAGAGTGGATATAGATAACAGTATTGTATTATAATCATCAAACTTGCTAAACTAGAGCTTAATAATTCTAAGAACTAAAATGAAACAATTATTATGTAACATAATAGAACTATTCATTACCGCTACATGGCAATCATTTTATAATATATAATATTAACATGTATATCTTACAGTTCTACAATGTTATGTCCAATACATTTCTTCTTTCCTCTTTTCCAAGTGAGAGGAAATGAGATAGAGAGACAGACTCCCTCATGAGCCCGGACCAGAATCCACCTGGTAAACCCCACCTGGGGCATATGCTTTGCCCATCCGGGGCCATGATCGCACCCAAGCTATTTTTAGCTCCTGAGGTGGAGGCTCCATGGAGCCATCCTCAGTACCCAGGGCCAATGTGCTTGAACCAACTGAGGCATGGCTGAAGGAGGAGAAAAAAGAGAGATAGAGAAGGGGGAGGAGGAGGGGTGGAGAAGCAGATTTTGCTTCTCCAGTGTGCCCTGACCAGAAATCGAACCCAGGATCCACATGCTTGGCCAATGCTCTACCACTGAACCAACTGGCCAGGGCCATATATATTTCAATAAAAAAATAAATAATATCATATATGTTGTTTCATCAGGAAAGGAATTAACATAGATAAGTCAACTAATCTAGTACTTTTCATCAAATGCCAAATGTTCTCATTTTCCCAATTGTTCTTTAAATGTTCTTTTTTCAAAAAAAATTATAGGATATTTGGGTCTTCTAAATGAAGTCAATTAAGGTTCATATATTACCTTTGGTTTATGTGCCTTTAAAATTCTTTTTTTTTCTTTTATACTTACCTTACCAACTATTTTTTTATTCCTGGTAACTTTTTGTTGAAGAAACCAAATCAGTTTTTCTGTAGTATTTCCACAGTCTGAATTTTGCTGATTGCATGCACGTCATGTCTTTCTACGTGTCCCACAACTCTGTATTTCGTGAAAATTGGTTAAACCTGGAGGCATGCTCAGACTGGGGTTTGATTTCTTGGTGGAAAGACTACTTTGCAGGTAGTGTGGAGTCTTCGATCAGGAGGCAAATAATTAATATAGCATCTTTTCATGGTGTTACCAGCCATTACTCATCTGAATGCCCTATCCAAACATTCCTTAGGGATGGTGATAGTTCAGGTCTATTACTTCTCCTTTATATTTAGCTGGAGGATTTTATATAGAAAATTGGCTTTCCTCAATCATTAATTACTCTCAGGTACAGTTCCTCTTAGAAAAGGTAAAACAATTGCTTAAGTCTTTATTTGCCACTTTTAGAATGATGTGTTGGTTTCCTAGAGTCCGCCAAAAAAAAATCAGTGTTTTTTATTTTTTAATAATGAATTCATGAGTTTGATATTATCATTCTTATTGATGTTCCATTCATGTCTGTTCTTGGATCAGTGGAAACGTAGTTAAGATGGATCATGGGTTATTTTGAAATGACCCTAGGAGGTTTTGATAACTTTATGGCTTTCTGATGCAAGAAGATATTCCTGGCTATGTTGTGCATTTCCTCTTCCAAACTATCTGAGACATGGGAGTGTTTGCTATAGTCTGGTTGCTATTTTGTCACTAGGATTTCTCAGTGGACAAACACAGAAATAAATAAAGCTAGTTAATATAGGTAAAGTTATGATATACATATATATACACATATATAAGCTAAGATAAATATATCCTAAATTCATAATGATACTCAACCTGTCCCCTACTGAAGGACACTCAGGGTGATTCCAGTCTTTTGCTATTACCCTTAGTATAACAGTGAAAATCTCTGTGAATGTCCTTTTGTATTCTGGCCAGCCTGACTTTGGCATGGATTCCCAGAAGCAGGTTCCCTAAGATAAAGATTTTTTAACACTCAAGGTAAAGGCACATGTAATCCTTGCTCAGTATTGCCAGATCATCTCCCCAGAGGGCCTATCATTTTGGATTCCCAACAGCAATACATGAGAGTTCCTATTTCCCCACCTCCTCTCTCTAGAGTATGTTACCAAATTTCCAGAAGTTTCTGACTTCAGAAAAAACCGGCCATAGAGCAAAAAAACATTCAAAACTTATATAGTCCTTTTTCTCGGTCTCATAAGTAGCCTTATAAAGTTCTCTAAGGAAAAAGCACACCTTAAATGCCCCATGAAAACACACAAAGGACCTCATTCACTCTTGTGTATCATGTGGGTACATACAGGTCAAACACTAACACTCATATATCTAGCATTCAAAAACACGGGTAATTTAGAGTTTATGTAGATCTTTTTGACAATGAACAGAATGGAT
Organism: Saccopteryx leptura; assembly: GCF_036850995.1. NCBI lineage: Eukaryota > Metazoa > Chordata > Mammalia > Chiroptera > Emballonuridae > Saccopteryx > Saccopteryx leptura. The sequence goes on along the minus strand of NC_089508.1, from coordinate 169,132,888 downwards.
TTGACGGAACTATCATATAAGCGTTATAATGAATATTTGTTAAAACTTCCTTTAAAGGCAGAGGAAACTTCTGTGTACGTTTTCAGCAAAAGAAACACTTTTGTATAATACATTAACCCCCTTGGTCTCAGTTCATCTTTTTTCTATTTCAGTCTTTCCTGACCTCTTCTCACCAAACACAAATTACAGGCTACCTCTCCATGTCTCTCTCTGCACGTCCCCAGCACCCTGCCACTTCTGTTATAGAACCTTCCAGAAAACTAGCCCTGAAGATGGTTACTATGTTATATTGTAGTGTGACCATTGATATTATTTTGCCCAAATTCCTCATATGACTGAACAACATGAAGGATCTGGCCTCTGCTGATTTCTGCGTCCATCATAATCCCTGGCCTAGACCTTGGTCCAAAATGAGCACTTACTTATTCAGTAGCCATTTTACAAATATTTACTGTGGATTTATTTACTTGTATAAGGTGCTGGAGATGAAGAAATAAACTAAAGAACAAGACCTCTCTCTTCTTGAAGCTAATCATCTAAAGAAGATAAACACATATTTACACAAACAAATACCCGGTTATGACATGTGCTAAAGGCTATGAGACAGGAATGCAGAAGTCCATGAAAACTAACAGAAGAACCACTTTGGTTTTTGCTCAGTTTCTTTTTTTAAAGAAATTTTCAGAAGGACCTCATTTTGATTGTAAGGGGTCATTAAAGCCTCAGAAAAAATAATGAACATACTTGCTTCATTCAAATCATAAACTATGGCCTCAAATAAAAGGCACAAAAGTTCACAATCTATACAGTAAAAAAAATTGTGGGTGGTTTAAAAAAAAATCACACCTAACAGGTTGCTGATTATTTTCCTGATGTTGTGATGGAGTAGGCGGTTTTCTTCAGCCTCGACCCTTCTCTGGACAGAGCTCTGGATGATATTTTGCAACCTGTCAGCTCTTCTGTACTGGCGCCAGAGACGTTATTTATGACGCTCCTCTGGGGGAAATTTGGCTGTGGTTATTTTCTCCAGTCTCCTGAGACTGTTGCCTCAGAGAATTGGATAGCCAGTCAATAGGCCAAGGAGAAGGAAAGATGTCGCTACCCATATCAAAGGAAAAGACAAGACACAAGCTCAGATGATAATGAGGAACAATTAAATCGGATTCTTAACCATGGTGTTTATCAGGGTTTCAGGAAAGTACATTTTAGAAGTTGTGCTTCAGGAGGCTCCTAGGCGGACTGCAGAGAGACAATGTAAGCGGGACAAGTTGGGTCACTGATGGGAAGGAAAAGGCCACTTGTGATTTCGAGAGTGGCTGGGCAGTGCTGACTGGGCCAAGAGAGGTCCAGGATGTGCTGAGTCACACATTTTAATTGGCCATGTTTCCAGAGTGGATGGAGGGACAAAATGCTCATCAGGCACAGGGTGTTGTCTACCCTCTGGCTCGGTAGCCAAAGAGGCAATTCACTTTCTGACCAAGTCTCCACCCAGGTGCAGAATTTGAGGGCAGAGAAAGGATTTCCCAGCACTGCTACCAATTACAGAAATTCTCACTTTGCTTCTCATGATTTCCTAACCTATTTATTTATTTATTTATTATTTATTTTTGCAAGGGAGACAGAAAGACAGACAGGAAGGGAGACATGATGATAAGAAGCATCAACTTGTACTTGTGTCACTTTAGTTGTTCAGTGATTGCTTCTCATGTGTGCCTTGACTGGGGGCTGAAGCCAACCAGTGACCCTTTGATCAGGCCAGCAACCTTGGGCTTCAAGCCAGTGACCTTGGGCTTCAAGCCAGTGACCTTTGGGCTCAAGCTGGTGACCCTGCACTCAAGCTGATGGACCCCCACGCAAGCCGGCGACCTTGGGGCCTTGAACCTGGGATTTCAGGGTCCAAAGCTGACACTCCGTCCGCTGCACCACTACTGGTTGGGCTAGCCTCTCCGTTTGTAATGCATCCCACTTCCCTTCTCCTTACTATTGCTTATACTCAACCTAGACCAACTGCATCTTCAGAAAGGTTTTGATCTTTCCTGCTTCTGCAGTCACCTTATGGGGTTCTTCCATCCATCTCTATTTCTGAGGTCCAATGGCTGGAACTCTACCAGGAAAGCAAGGAATAGGCATAATGAGTTTTTCCTCAAACTGAACTACATTAAGTTACAAGCAATGATTCTGTTTCACTAAAACATTATCATTTATTTTAATAATATGAGCTTGTCACATTTTTCATATGTGTTTCCTTTTTTATCCACACGAATCATGGGATGTTATTCATACAATGGAACATGATAAAGAAATGATAATATACCTTTGCTACTTGTGACAACAGGGATAAATGACAAAACACAGCCCCCTGGTGAGCATGCCGGGTGGATCCCGTTTGGGCATATGCAGGAGTCTGTCTGCCTGCCCCCCCCCCCAGCTTCTCACTTTGGAAAACTACAAAAAAAAAACACCCCAAAACCCACAATAGAACCCCTTTATACTCCCCACCCCCAAATAAAATTATGAGCTTCCTGTTTTACCCTCAAGCCACTCTCTGGTTTTATGTCCTACCTTCGGGAGTTAGCTCTTATCAAGGTCACAATACATATCTTTCCAAGTCAGTAGTGCATTCTTTGTCTCCGTATTCCTCCCAGAAGCTCTTGAAATGGTTTGCTCTCCTTCCTTTCTGAAATACTCCTTTTTCTAGACTCCAGGGTGCCATGCTCTCCTGATTTACCCCTAGCTCGTTGGCTAGCTTCCTGGTTGCTCCTTCGTCTAGTTTCCTGAGTCTTTCCCCTCTATCAGAATTACTGCAGTCCTCTAGGTCTTTAATCCTCAGTTCCTTCCTTCTATCTACTCTCTCTCCAAAGTGCCCCCTTCAAGTCCCTGGTGTAAATAGCAGATATAAGCTGATGATTCTCATGTTGGGCTTGTCATTGGGCTCTTGACTTTGCTAAGTTCCAGACTCATTTCCTGGCCAACAGCTCTATTTGGATAACTAAGATGCCACTCAAAATCAACACAACTAAAAGAGAGTCCTTGATTTTCCTAATGAATCTGCTCCTCTTCGGATCTCCCCACCTTAGTGAATGACACACTCATTCACCAACAATCTAGGAGTCATGATTTAACTCTTTCTTCTAGCTAAGGGGCAGGCATAGTTTCTAAGCATGGATTCTGTCCCAAGACTTTGAACCTTGAGTGGGTGACACAAGTTTAGAAAATTGGTGGCAGCTGATTTATCCCAGGTGAAATAGCCTTAAGAGCCTGTGCATTATTAGTTCCTGCTAATTAGAGTCTGAAAACTGCCTCTGTCCCTCACCTTTCTGAGACTTGGTTCTTTAGTTTTATTTCTGAGGATACAAGCTACTCCCTATCCTTCCAATGATTTTCTTTTCAGCTTTCATTTTCTAATAGCAATTGTATTGTTTGCAATAAAGGAACCCTCTGTAATATGGATGGGTAAATGAATGAGTGAACGTCTGCATTACAAAGACTGTTTCCTGCCCATTAGTCTATCAGTTGGTCAGTCAACAACTATATAATGAAACTGCTACTATCTCCTGGCCACGTAATAACACTGTTCCCTGCTACATTCTTCTTCAGGGATGGCTGTTCCTTCTTTTCCAACTGTCCAAACCCATCAGGGCCATATCCAAGGACAACTTCTTCCTATGACAACACTGGCTACTTTAGGATAACCTACCATTTTCAAGATCCTTCATTTAATCACACCTTTTCCTAAGATAACAAAGCTGGACTCTAGTTACAGTAATAAGAACAGTTTTATTGCAATAGGAAAAGCATCCAGAGTGAATTGAACTTAATTTTGATTTGTACAGAAGTGACTGGGTATCTTATAGGGAGAATGAAGTGATGAGGGAGGGGCTAGGTGGGGGCTCAGGAGAGTCAGGGAAGTGAAAAATTACTAAAGCCAGGAAGGCAGAGTTAGTCCATGTGAACCCCAACATGGTTGTTAAATAGCATGTATGGAATCAGGCTCCTCCCACACAGCAGTGGGGAGGCAGGGGCCCCACCTTCCAGTGTTGGCTGAAATGAATAGTCAATTCTTTGGGCAGCCTTGAGTTTTCTCACGCGGGCACTTTAAGGGGAGCTACGGTCATCCAAGGAATGCAGCCCCGAGCTTTTTGAAACTGTGTTCTGTTCAAGTCTTTATAGAATAAGGCTGAGGCCTGGTGGAGAAGAGGGCTCCAAGGGGCCTACCTAGAGTTTGGTCACCAGGTGGACCCAACAGAATCATAAGAGTCCCTAAAAGATGGAAGATGGAGGCAGAAAGTCAGGGGCAGAGAGAACTCTGAAGGTGCTGTGCTGCTGGCTTTCAAGATGGAGGGAGGCACCCTGAGCCAAGAGATGCAGGCAGCCTCAAGGAGCTGTAAAGGCGGAGAAACACTCTCCTTAGAACCTCCAGAGGGAACATGGCCGGCTGGTGGCTTGATTTTAGCCCCGTGCATGGGATTTTGCACTTCTGACCTTCAGAATTGTAAGATAATAAATTTGTAGTTTTAAAAATGTTTTCATTTTCTTTTAATGAGATGTCATTCATTTACAGTAAAATGCACAGATATTAAGTGCATAACTTAATAAATTTCTACAAATATAATAGATGCCCTCACATATTATAATTGACATGGCAGTAAAGGTAACAGAGTTTCAACTGCTTCAAACGTTTGCCATGTGCTACCTTCTAGTTAAGCTATCTGTCTCATAGGTGATCATTGTTCTGATTAGTTTTGTCAGTCTGTGAATGTTCAGTGCAAATAACAATGCAAGGTGGAAGGGAAATAGTGTCTTCCTCATATTATGAAAGTGGCTTTAACCTCCAGCACTCCAGTTCGTGTTACGTCACTAAGTTTGTGATCATTTCTTACAGCAGCAGTAGGAAAGTAGTACAGTTATTTGGGTGATAAAATTTCTGTTTTTGTGAGAACTTCCTGTAGTTACCCATTTTATACAAAAATATGTACTATTTTATATTCAAAAGAATTATTTAAATGTTCAATATTTAAGAATAAGACAAAAGACTTTTTAATGACCAGGCCAGTTCAAGGCCAAGTGAACTTGTCCACTTAAGATTCCTCCCTGGCTATGAGAACTGAGGGGACATTCCATTTCTGGGAGGGGCCTCATGGAGTTATTTGTGTAAAGTCATTTATTACATACCTACTATGTGTGAGCTGCTTTATATATGTATTCATAGCAGTACCTTCAGCCATGGGTATTGCTGTTATTCCCAATTATAAATGAGAAACCAAGCAGAAAACATAAGGTATCTTGCTCAATTCACATAGTTAGCAAGCAGTGAAGCTGGGAATCAAACTTGGGTCTCTCTGACCTCAGGGCCCATACAGGTCCTGGAGTGGAAGTAATTACATTAAAGGATGTTTGTGAGTGTGGAAGTGGTGGCAGTGGTATGATGGAAAAAGAGAAAACACCAGGAGCTGGACACCTGGTCTCAACACTAATTCATTTCATTCATTCAATCATTCATTCAACAGATATCTTTGAGCACTTATTGTGTGCTAAGCACTATTGCAGGATTTGGGAACTAAGGCAGTGAACTAAACATTCAAACAAACCTGCCTCATGGACTTTCAATTCTTGGGAGGTGTGCAAGACAATAAACAAAATAAATTTGGTTTCCTTGCCCAGAACTTTGTAAAGGAACTTCACAGATGTCTGTAGAGGATGGTACAGGATAGCTGGAAGAGCATGGGCTTTGAGGTCAGGACTTCTGGGTTTGAGTCCTGGCTCTGCCAATTCTTTGCTGTGTGACTCTGGGAAAATTACCCAACCTCTCTGAGCTTCTGTGTCTGCAAGTGCAAAATGGCACTAATAATCCCTATCAACCTAGATTGTCAGGATGAATAAATGAGATAATAATACATGTAATACCCAAAGTCATAGAATGCCATGGACAAGGATACTTATTATATCGATGCTGTGCCTGAGTTCTCATAGTCTGTGATTCCTCAAAGAAACTAGTTTCTGAGTCACAGCTGATGGTTCCCCTCCAGGGAACCTGCTTCTGCAGCTCTGTTCAGCCATTGGACAAGCCTCCTTTTTCACAGTCCCAGTACAAGTGGTCCTTTCCACTTTAAACAGCTTATCTTGTCTGCTAATTTCCTGAAACCGCATGTGGACCCTTTATGCTCAGAGAAACAAGAGAAGCGGGTCCAGAAGACAGCTGGGTTTAGGGGAAAGTGGAGTCCTAGCAGCTCTGTGCAGCTGCAGGCTTAATCTCAATTAACAAAAGCCACCTGGGGAACCAGCAGCACTGGGCAGAGACTGGGGCCCATTTGTTTGCAGGCTTTGGGTTGCCAGGGCTTTGTTAGCAGCCCTCAGGAAGATTTTTTTTTGTTGCCAGGAAGATTGTATTTGCTTTCCTGGATGCCAGCCCTGTCAGGCAGCCTTCACTCTATAACCTGGTCTACATCTGATGACTGTGTTCTGAGTGGGGCCGGGTTCCAGGTTTGTAGAGGGAAGGTTGAATTTTTAAAAAACGTCTGTTCACCCTTAATACTGCTGCTCCCAGATTAGTGAATTTCCTTCCCTGAAACTCCTCAACACAAACACACCCACACTCACTCCTCTTTATACTTTGTCCCTTCATACCTTTCTCACAGTTCAGATATTCATGTGCCATTTGACCAAGTCAATTCTCGTGGCTAATGGTAACGCCAAACAGGTCACTGGCTCTGCTCACTCCTGCTGACCCTGCATCCGCACACTGTGGGTCCCTGTTACAATCAGGGGGCTAGATTTAGCAAATAAAAATGCAAGATGCCCGCCTAAATTAGAAATTGGAATAATAAATTATTTTCAGTTAAAATGTGTCCTGTGCAGTGCTTGGGACATGTACTAAAAGTTATTGGTTGTATATCCAAAGTTCAAATCAAACTGTACACCCGTATTTTATTCGGCAACCTAACTACACCTTGTCTGTGATGCTTGGTAAATATATACACGAATGAAGAAGGGAACAAAGCTACTGAATGATCACAAACAGAAAACCAAATGTAGATATTATTCTGGAAAGTACACACCAACATCTTAGGAGTGATTATTTCAAAGTGATGGATTATTAGAGAATTTTTATTTTTCTATGCAATTGTTTATGTTTTGCAATTTGACCGCAATGATTAGAAAAGTTTTCAAATATCAAATATGTATGTACCTATATATACACACACTAACTTTAAAAAATAATAAACCTGTTTAAAAGAGAAACTATTTGTCTTTTCCCTCAGCTGGAGACCCAGAATTTTCTGAAATCCCCACACTAAGGGACATCTTGAGCATCCATGAGAAGATGGTTGAAATCAATATCACATCACACAAAGGAGTTCCAAAAATATTGCTGCTACTTTATTAAGCATGCTGTACTTCTTAAGAAAATCGATTCCTGACACTCTGGGGATGTAAAGATAAGTCTAGTTAAACCCAAGACACAAATCTTGATTATATTGTATATAATATACTGAGGATTCTTTGATATTTTCCCCCTTTAATTTGCAAAATAAGGGTGGAAAACAAAACAAGATGGAACATAAGCTCTTATAATGAGTTGAAGACCCAATCCCCCTATCACACAACAACTTCCCGTGATGCCTTGCAGGCAAGCACCATTCAGATATGTCTTTTGGGTGGCCAGTGGTGGGCTGGTTCAGAATGCTACACCTTAATGGAGCAAGAAAAGAAAATACTAGAGTTTATAAGATGTTTACTACATGCTAGGCACTAAGCGTAGATCACTTTGTCTCATTTCACTCATAAAAACAACCCAAGTTACACTCATTAAGTCTATCTTAGAACAATGTCTCTTAAAAATGATTAAGATTGCTCATAATCACACCTATAAAAGTTTTGCAAAGTGCTTCATAGTTGTGGAAAGAGTCACTTACATTTACTATGCTATACTTCCTAAGGCAGAAAGCATTTATTAGAAGGAATATGCTTTCTGAAGATCTTTAGCTCAGGGTTTGAAAGACAAAAGGGCTTTCTGATGTACTTTTAGGAATTGACCCCTCCTGGTTTTCAGTTCCGAATGTGGTGCTAGAATTATGGGGTGAGGGTGAGCTATGAGGTACCTCTTCTCTCTCCTCTATCAATGTTAATTGTGCCTAATGATTCACTGTTGAGATTCATCGTGGGAAGATGGGAAGGACAGGATGGATGTTGTGTTGTCACTAAGTCAGCACACGTGAAGAACAGAATGTCGTCGGGAATAGCACCACGTGGCAAATAGCAAAGTCTGCAAACTTTGGCCAGCTTAAAGGCTCATAACACCCATGTTGTAGAAAAAGAAATGGGACTAGAACAAAATCACCCTTGCCTACTCAGTGAAGAGAGACAGCAGAAAGGGTAAAATTCTAAGTCTGTCTTTATGGAGAGCTCCTGGTTTTAAAAAGAGAAAATTAGTTGGTTGAACTTTTGAAGAAGGAAAATGTGACTTTGGACAAAAAGAGCCTGTGAAGTGAGAGCAATTCCTCATTCTCGGGGTGGGGAGAGAGGGGGAGGGAAGCAATTTGATGATTGCTAAGGAAGAGGGAGAAAGAGCCACTTCCATTTAACTTCTTACTCAGCAGCATTTTGAATAGGCCACTCTAAAATACTGATTAAGTACACTGAGCCTGAGCCCCGATTAGATTCGGCCATGTCTCAATAGTGCATAAACTATAATAGATCCGTTTCCAAGTCACCCTGAACCATCTTCTTTTCAACAATGGCATCAAGTGTTTGAGCAAATTGTATATTAAGTGAAGCATGTTAATTAAAGATGGAGGAAACGGGTTTAATGCACTGATTCCTCCACAAGAATGTCCCTCAACACACAGTGGCATTTCAATTATTTTTCCATTAGTATTCACTGAATAAAGACCTTTTTTTTCTTGCCTTTGCTAGAACGTAAGCACTGCTTGGTATGCATATTTAAATAACAGTCACACTGAATTAGCATTAAGACTCGGCTCTTAGCATAATGGTTGCATTAAAACGTACAGCAAAATGACACAGCCACAGAAAGACCTCCGCACACAGAAAAGAGCAGGACATAATAGATAACGCAAGCTTCCCCGTTTCCTAAGCCTTCATGGTGACGGTGGTTTGAGAGCAGATCACCTAAGTTAGCTCCAGCTTTGCTAAAACCTGTTGGATGAGAAAGGCAGCACCCATCTTGGCTGCAAGGAAACCAATTTTACTGTCAATCATTTTAAGGAGAAAGCACTTTGTTCAAGTTCTAAAGATCAGCCTCATTCCAGCCACTGACACCATGCTTTCTACCCAGAGTCTCTGCCCCATGGTTAATGGGGAAAAAGTATCTCACAAGTGAGATGACATCTGAACTCATTCCTTCAACTTATTTAGTTATAACGCTTTAAAAAAAATAAAATTTGACCTCAAGGGCAAGAGAAACTGACAACTGGACCAAGCAATATTCACTGATGACAAGAAAACAACCATTTTGTTTCATCATCAAGTCAAAGACACCAAGGAGAACAAAAGTCCTCGAGGAGTGCCCTAATAAGGGCATGGCAAATGCACAGCGAGAAATCAGGGAATGTTTATGTCACAGTAGTGGGGGTGAGGGCGGGAGTGTGCCCATTAGGGGTGCCATAAAGCCACTCACCACAGATTGACCAGGAAAGGGTGCTCCAAACCCTGCATGATCTGGAGTTCCTTGAAGACGTTTCTCACTTCATTGCGCTCGACACACTTCTGTTTGTTCATGTATTTCATCGCATACATCTTCTTGGTATCGTTCTTCTGAACGATGCAGACCTAACGGGGCAAACCGAGTGAGAAAGTGCTTAGGGAGGTGACGGACCATAGCAATGAGCGACAGAACAAGACTTGTTCTTTAGCATGACTTGCAGATTCTCTGGTGCTCAAGTTCTTACTTACTCCTGATTCCACAGTAAAAAATTTTATTTCCTTCCTTTGCACCAGGTCAATTCCTAAATCTCTGCTTTCTTAAACAACTTTGCCTGTTTTTGCTTTGGAGCTTTTTTTTTTTTTTTTTAACAGCAGTTTGGAGAAAAAAGTAGCTGCCTCCTTGTCAGGAATCTTTTCATAGCAAAGACATCCTTATTCTGCCTTTTTTTTTCTTTTCCAAGTGAGAGGAGGGGATATAGACAGATAGACAGGCTCCCGCATGCACCTCGACAGGAATCCACCCAGGAACACCCATCTGGGGCTGATGCTCTGCCCATCTGAGGCTGCTTGCAACTGAGCTATTTTCAGTGCCAGAGGCAGAGGCTCCACAGAGCCATCCTCAGTATCCAGGGCCAATGTGCTCAAACCAATTGAGCCATGGCTGCGGGAGAGGAAGAAACAGAGGAGGGGCGAGGGGTGGTGAAGCAGATGGTCACGTCTTCTATGTGCCCTGACTGAGAATTGAACCCAGGACATCCACACATAGGGCCGACACTCTACCACTAAGCCATTCATCCAGGGCTCCTTATTCTGCTTTGAGTGACTTAAATAAATAGGCTAAACTGTCAAGCTGGACAATATTGTACAAAGAATTTGTTTACAAGCATAGGTGATATATCTAACCAAAAAGGGCTTTCATCACTGGGACAACACAAAACACAATGTCCATATTTTTGAATTTTTTTAGAGGTTCATATAATGCCTGATAATGTAGACAGTGAATAATTTGAAAATGCAAGTGCAACACAAATGATTTTAAAATGCAAGTTCAGTATGAAAAATGAAATAGTCTCAAGATTTATCTCCTCTTAGAAACTAATAACCAGGATTTGAATCTAGTCATGTGTTAACCCCCCAAAAAGAAAATTAAACTGAATATGTATATTTTTCATGGTAGGATTTATAAAAAAATACAAATGTAATACAACTTAGGAAAACAAATTAGGTGGTGTCTTTCCCATGTGAATAGCTTTAGTGCTTACATTGACGAGATAACTTACTGAATGTACTGGTACAGCTTGAAAATGATTTTGCAACCTTGTTCTCTCTATTAGAGTACAGAGAAAGTCCTAAACTCCAGTGAGAGTAAACGGATTTGACTTTAAAATGTTTCTGAGATGTCCTTTATGTATGCTTTCCTCAAACAATGATGACAATCTCATAAAAATCCATTACAGAAACATCTCTGATTTATCATTCCTTGTGGTCCCAGTAGCTCAGGAATCTGAACATTTTTGGACAGTCTGTTTGAGCTATCACCCTGCTGCTGGTGGTTAATCATTTGGATTCTCACCTTCCCAAAACTGCCTTTCCCGATGGCTCGCAAAATTTCAAAGTGGTCAAAGGTGACTGAAAGACAAACAGAAGAACATTATGAGTGATTATCAGTTCTCCTTTAGTAGCTAATAATAAATAAAGACTGGGCTAAAACAAACTATCTTGTTTAAAACAGTATTCCAGACTACTTTAAAATGAGCATTCATTCATGCAATAAATATTTCTTAAACATTATATTAGTTATGCCTTAATCACAGTGCTTCATACTGGGGAATATAGTAATAATAAAGTAGAAATCTAATCTCTACCTGTACAGAGCCTGTAGTCTAGTGAGGGCTCTATACAGAAAGAAACCCTTAAGGATTCAAGTCACAAAATAAGTGGACAATTAAAACTCCCGCTGAATGTTGTGGTGCTCTAAGAGCACACAACGGGATTTCACATAGGTGACAAGGTCGAGGAAACAGCTCTGAACACAGACAATTATAGAGAGATCTGGTTCTTTGTGGACCTGACTTTCCTAAGGATCAGCACTTGACCTCCTCCCTGCCTATTTTTCCCCAAAACCACTGTTATGTATCTTAGTAATTTCAATTTTCCCAAGTAGGAAACTATTACATCCCTAAGTTCACAGAATGAGGTCCAAGGTCCATATCGAAGAGATTAGCATGAATATGCACACAGAGGTCTACTGCATGGTGCTGGGAAGTCAAGATGACCTTCCACATCTGCCATTTTAACATGTCAGCTCCGAGAAGTCAGAAGCGGTAGGTGTTCACTGGTGGCACAGTCTCTCAGGCCAGTGCTCATGGAGTGCTTGGTGATGAGCAAAGCAGAGGAGAGATTCTCTCTGGTGGCAAGGCTTTGGTTTCTTGCCTTAATGATTTTGAGAAAATGTTCCACTTTGTCTCCTGGTGTTTGAACCAAGGATTTAAATGAGTAAACTTCCCAATGAGAGATTATAGAGTTCATTCAGAAAAGGTTGGGAAACACTAAAAGGTACTATGCTTCTCTTTAAAATATGTATTCCCCCCCCTCCACCTTTTTTTGGAGAACAATAAGATTAGATCTACCTGGAGGAAGAGAAATAAGTCAAGGGACCTCTTAAGATTTTTCTAAGCCTCCTGAGGGTTGAAACATTTTTATGGCTTGTGGATGATAAAAAGGGCCACATACTAAACCTGACAAGTTCAGGAGAGGCCTGCATGGCGGCCTTACAAACTCAGAGACCCAAAGTAACCACATAGGATGGGCTGAAATGAAACTTCCTGACTCAAAGCAAGTCATGGCGGGTAGTCATGTCCTAGGCCAGTAACTTCCCTGACAAAGGTCAATCTTTACCTTAACTGAGCATATCTGTTGTTGTTTTTGCATTTATGATAATGCAGTTTCGGAATGTCAGAATAGTTCCCTTCTGCCAGACCCCTCAAGGCACAATCGCTCTACCAGAGCACAGACCACAGGACGCCCCGTTATTGTCTTCTTCTCCCGCACACCCTCTCTATGTGCTGTAGGTTTAATTGTTAACTAGCCTATACCCACCAACGTAAAAGCTATGTGTCTCTCTGTTTTACTTTTCATCCAATCCCGGAAATTTCCCCACTGTGCTTTCTTCTGCTTCCCTAATCTACCACCAGTGGCTTTCTTGTAACCCCTTTACATCTTCCTCTTTGATTCTGATGTATAAAATAAGTGGTAAAACGGCTATTTTCTCACTGCATTGAGATTTTGCTTCCTGGCAATTGTCATCAGTTTGGCTCAAATAAACTCATACAAATGCTCTAACAGCTTTGGACGTTTTTATGTCAACAGACTTAATAATCACTTCCTCCTCTGAACTTCTAAATCACTTTATTTCTAGCACAAAAGCCATTTAATTGGGTGAGGCAACCTGTATATGACAAATAATCCTGGATTTAGACTCAAAATAATCATGTGAGTTGTGATTAAAAAACAGACTTGCTGAGTCTCTACCTTCTCATCAGTAAAAATGGGAGTGACTTTCCTAGATAGGAAGAGAACATGTTTTCTTCATAATGTGCTAATAAAGCTATTCACTTATTTAACAGTCAATCAATGACTTACCTTACCTTTCCTTTTTTTTTAAGTGAGAGGAGGGGATATAGAGACAGACTCCCACATACACCCAACCAAAATCCACCTGGCAACCCATCTTGGGTCGATGCCCGAGTACCAAGCTATTTTTAGTGCCTGAGGCTGCTGTGCTTATACCAACCAAGCTATCTTCAGTGCTTGGGAGCACACTCAAACCAATTGAGCCACTGGCTGCAAGAGGAGAAGAGGGAGAGAAGGGGTTGAGGGAGTAGGGAAGAAGCAGATGGTCACTTCTCCTGTGTACCCTAACTGGAGATCAAATCCAGGATGTCCATATGCTTTATCCACTGAGCCACCGGCCAGGGCCAACATAGCTTTCAAAACTCGAGTTCTGATTTTCTTTCATTAACTAGATCATAAGTTCTGTGAGAGCAGAGATAATGTGTCCTTTTGCTTATTCTGGTTTCTCCAGCAACTCAGAAAATTCCTCTTTGTATTTGTTTTCCATAGAGCCTAGTACAGTGATTTCCATGTGGTTTTTCTCAGCAAATAAATCAAACTAAGCTGTATGATCCACAAGAACCTCCAAATGATTGCATCTTATACATATAAGCAGAATGAGCATTTGGGGTTTCTAAGGAAGTGTTTTTTAGATTGAGTCAAGAACCACTAATGAGTTAGGAAATAAATTAGCAAATGAGACACACTTTAACCATTTAAATGCAATAGAATAGATTAAAAATATCAGAAACAGTGCAAATGTAGTAAGAGTAGTATTGCCTCTGGAACTTTTTTTTGAGGAAGTTTATGTATGTGTATACATAGGTATAAACTGGATCATGATATAATTTGGGGGGTATATTTCTTACTGTGGATTATGGTCAAAATAACTTAAAAAATACTTCTGTAACTTTTCTCTTGAGTTTCAAACTGACGTAACCAAACTAATTCTTTTCTCATACTCATTCCATGAGGCTGAGTTATAACATTATGTACCATGGAAGTGTTCCAAAAAAAAATCACCAAAATTTATTTCCAAGTCCAAGATTTGACCTTGAGCCAATCCAACAGCACTGTGATTTCTCCACAAGCAGCCTAGCCTTATGATGCTGGGCTGACAGTTTGAATCTCCAGGCATCTGCACAGCAGGTATCCACAGAGCATGACGCCCCATTGTGAGATTATCCCAGTTCATGAACTATGTCTCTTTAGAAGCCATTTTATGCTTGGGTGAGAATAATAACAGCTTAGATACCAGGTTACTGATACATTTCTACTAGCAGAGCTGCCTTTATTAAGGTCAGGTCAGGTCCCCAACAGGTGACGAGCCTGAAGTTTTAGAGATAATGCATCTTATTTATGCCTTTATTTCAAGTCAAAGAAAGAGCAGACTAATACTATCTTGCCTAAGGTCACTTCTGTGTACAGTAATACACTCAGGAGAAAGCCAACGCCAGATAAAAACATGACAGGGGAGGAGCCCGTATCCATCCTTTCTTTCTTTAAAAAAATTTTTTTTCAGTTACAGTTTATATTCAGTATTACTCTGTATTAGTTTCAGGTGTACAGCATAATGGTGAGATAATCATATACTTTATCAAGTGTTGCCCCTGGTATTTCTAGAACCCCCCGGCACCGTACACAGTCACCACAATGGTACAGACCATGTTCCCTGTGCTGTACGTCTCAATCCCTTTATCTCACAGTCCTTTCTTAAATGTCCGACTACGGCATCATGAGTTAGGAGGGAGACTGATTGAAAGCAAAATGAAACCTCTGAAATTCAGACAAAATGAGAAAGAGAGAGAGAGAGAGATGTAGTCAAAATTGTAGGTTACTTTGTCAACAGAAACCCAACTGTACTGCAGGCACCTAGGATTTTCCCACAGGGAGTGTGGACTAGCATGCCCAGTGTGTACCTAAATCTTTGATCAACATGTCCGGTATTAGTCAGCAGACTGTGTATGACCCAGAGGCCAATGTGGGTCAGCAGCTTTTATTGGTAACACCTATGAGCAAATATTGGCTTTTACATTTTTAAAGGATTGTAGAAATGTAGTAGCAGTAATAATAATAATAATAATAATAATAATAATAAAACATGCAACAGACCTATAAAAGCCAAAATACTTCCCAGCTGGCCCTTTAAAGAAAAATTTGCCTACCCCAGGATTAAGCACGCAGGCTTGGGAGACAGACTACTGGAGTGCAAATCCCAGCCCCTATGACTAATAGTTGTATAATCTTGGTGGTTTATTTCTACACTCTGTTCCTTCATCTATAGAATGGGGGTGGGCAGAATGCAGGGTGGGGAAAAGGTAGGTTTCAAGTTATGAATACATGAAACACAGAGTTTATTCTTGTATCATTATTTATTATTGTATTATTTTCCATACCAACAGCGGTAAACCCTGTGGGTACCTCATCGGGCTTATCACAGAGTGTGAAAGAAGTTAACATGTGTATCAGAACCAACTACTTAGGGAATAACAACTCAGAGCTCCCAGCAAGTTCCTTCAGTGAATTATTTAAACTGCTGTCATGGCACATGGAAATCATCGGGCAACACGAAGGCAAATGGCAGCCCCTAGTGTCATTTCTATACGTCTGGGGTTTGCACAGTCTGCGGTTTGATGTTTTGCGATGTTTTCTCCAGTCTCTGAAGCATGGTAAACCTTTGTCATGTTTACTTCTGTGTCTTATGCCAAGAAGACAGAACAGCCGTATGGTACAGTTAGACCCCGGGTCTTGGAAGCGGGCGTGAAGGTGGCATTGAGGGTAAGGAGGGGCAGAGCCTGATTCTCACCTATGCTGATGGGCACTGGCCCAGGGTAGGTGGTCTGCGGGACAACCATCAGGCCAAAAAGGTGCAATCTTTGCTACTTTCCTTATCTGCTTCAGAATCTTGCTTTCATAGAGGCCTTCTAGTCTAGTTTTTAGCAACCATCATGTCAATACAATATCCTTAAAGTTGCCTGGAGGTGTCCCAGGTGAACAAAGTTGAATGGGTCCTAATGGTATGGTATCACCTGGACTATCACTGAGTATCTTAAGAGGACTTATCCTGGCATTTTTCTTTTGAGTAGGTGTCCTTTCTCCACTAATAAACCAGATACAGAAATTCTATAGGCATGAGGGATCTGTTTATGTAGAGAGTGGTAGGCATTTCATTTTTAAATCTCATTTTATCCTCACAACAACCTTATGGCCTATATAGATAGGTGCTTTGGCTCTGAGGGCTAATTTGCCATGTTTATAGGGACTAACATACTTTGTGGTTAGGTTCTAAAGTCAAAGATACACATGAAAATCTTCTGGAAAGGTATCCCTTTGAAAACCAAGAGTTTTTCAAAAAGTCCAACACAAGTTTGTTTCTCTTGTGTGAGCACCCAATGAGGCTCATGTAATTGCATTTAGGGGCTATCATAAGAAAAATTTTAAACACTAGCATCACACTTAGCTCATTAGCAGGCTCAAATTTATTAAAGTCATGTGACACAACTGTTGGACAGTTGTCACAAAACCACACCCAACATTTGAGTGGAAAACTCACCTGAGTTTGCTTAGTAGTATTAGGTAAATTCAATCTACGCCTTTCTGATTCTGGATCCAGATTCTTAACCATTATTTTTATAGTAGTCTTAATATTATTCTTATCGTATCTCTATCTATCCCACAGGTAGAAGCAGGGGGAACAAGGTGGGATTTCTTCATCTCTCCTAGAATCATGAGTCAAGTCAGGTTTTTCTGAGTCTTTCTCTAATATCATACAAGCGCTGATTGTGGAAATCCAGTACTAATGTTTTTAGTTCCTTTGTTTTACTTCTCATACCATCTCTCCAGCCTCAACAGTCCATACAATAAACAGTGTTGAAGGAAAAGAAAGGGGAAACCTTTTTAACAGTTGATTGTAAAACCCTAACACTTGGAATTTGGGAGAAGAATATTCTAGAAGGTAGAGCTGATACAATGTGGTAGTTCTGAGCATGAAATTCTGGGATTGGATTTTGGCTGTATTACCTGCTAGCCATGAACTTGAAGTGAATTACTTAAGCTTTCTGAGTTTCAATTTCTTCCTGTGAATAATTCTGACCACAGATCATATCCCTTCTAAGGTTATCATGAGGACTAGGTGAAATAAGACATATCAGAGGTTCTTAATTAGGTATTTTTGGCAGAGAATAAAAACTCAATAAATATCTCACTGTTTTTGGCTGTTTTTGTTATTATTACTAGGTGAGTCATTATTAGTATCAGCCCAGAATATCATCTGCCAAAACATTAGGCAAAATGATGTTGGACTTCACACAGGACAAATTGCCAAGAATGTCACTTCCCTGAAGACAGACCCTGGCTGGCCCTCTTAATCACTATATCTGCATTGCCTTGAACCATGTTGGGCATGTAGCAGGCGCATGGTAAACCCTTGTTACATGGAAGAAGAAGGCAGTAAAATATCATCACCAAAGTTTTAAAGAATATAGATGGCTCTGGAGAAAAATTTTAAAGATTATTTTTCATGTTGATGTCCTTAGCACGTCATCATTTATAACAGGTAAGAAATGTCTTACCAACAACTTACTATCAGAAGACTTCTTAATGTGCTAGGCAATGAAGTGCCTCTCCATTGGGATGCTGTTACAGTGTTACAACTTCAAATTCCTCTGAAGACAATGGATTACCTTAAGAACCTCAAGGATTGACTTATTTTCTGAGCTCAGAAGCGTGGAGAACTGCCATTCTCCACCGCATCAACTTCAAAATGACCAACTATCTTAAGTGAGGACATAGATGAAACCCCCTGGGAACTGCAAGATAATTAGCAGCAAGAGAAAGAGGGTATTTGCTTTGTCAGCATAGCATCGTCTCTGAAAAGAAATCAATGTATCACACTATGCAAAGGAAAGGGACCCACATTAAATGACCATCTTCCATATACTTTGTCTCAATGAGGATAGAATTAGTGCCTCTTCTAGATCAAGTCACTTTACCTATTTTTAAGAATGGATATTGCATGATTGGCCAATAAAGAGAAAAAAAGGACAGAAAAAAAAAATCGAAGATTTCATTGAAAATACAGATCTTCCAGTAGATTTTACAGTCTTTCATTCATTAGATGAATATTTGGTCATCTTGATATATTCCCAAACAGAGAAACTCTCACTAATACCCTTTTAAGACAGTCACAGTAAGAGGGGAAAGAAGCTAAAATCACTTCTCCAGATGACATAACTTTTCTTGTAAGTCAAATCAACAAATATTCATTGTGCATCTGTGTGCCCGGGACTCTGCTAGGCACTGATGAGAAACACAAGATGCTTGGGACAAAGTCACATCCTCAGAGAACTGCATGTGACTCACTCACCAGTATTTGTGAGGATACAAAACCTGGATAATCAAATACACCCTGCCTCATTTTTATTTTATTTTGCTATAGTATATAATGTATGTATCTTTGGAATCCAGTCTTCCCTCTTCCTGGAATTAGACGTGTATAAATAAATAGGTATATAGGCAAATAAGTATATATATAAAATCAATAGAGTGTTAATATTTGTGTATAAAGAGCCTCTCTGGATTTTCAGAGAGGGGAAAGAATATTATGGCATAAAAATATTGTTTCTTGGTTTTTAATGTAGATTGAATGCTATGATGAAAGATAAATATTATTTGGGTCAGACAGGATGGCATTAGAATCCTTGCTCTACTGTTTACAAGATAAATAAAATTTACTGTTTACAAGATAAATAAAATCAGGACATTTTCCTGACCTTTCCGAGTTTCAATTTCTTGTTCACACTGAGGATTATTTTTTTAGATAAAACAAATATACTTTTGCTATACAAAAATATCCAGAAAAGTAGAAAGAAGAAAAAATCATTGAAAGATAACCATGATTAATATTTTGATTAATTATTCTTTTTAATGTTCTTATTTTTATCAAAGTTATATGTCTATATATACATTTATATACAGTTTAAAGAGGCAAATAGATCTAAAAGGTTTATTATAAAACACTGATATTAGTTCTATGATCCATTTGTCTTGCTTCCCAATTTCTTCAAGCCAAGAAACAAACACTTTTACCTCTGCTTGCTAATAGTATATTTGGTAGTTTCCACCCTATTTTCTAAATAATATAATATTGTTGTTACTTTTCAGTTTGGGGCATTACTTACTGAATTTCCAAGAAGGTAGCTGACAATTTGGCTCACTTTCCTGCTCATTTGGTCTTATCCTGATATGCTCCTATCTTTCCAATATAACTGTATCTGATATAATAATTTCAGTTAGGTCAATATTCTCATTATTATGAATATGGAAATGGTATGTACACCCGAGTGGTTTACTACTCAGTTTCCCTGGAGTTGATAATTTTCTTAATTATACATGAGCTTATTTTCCCATTTCCTTTTTCCTAATTCAATTTTATATTCTTATCCAGTTGACTAAATTCCCTTTCAGTATGTCCAAGTGCATCAGTCATATTGTCAGCTTCTTGAAAATGTCTGTGTCAGAACCCTCTGACCTAATCCAATATCTGTACTATTTATCTTTTTTGCTTTACAGCTGTTCTCCTGGGGCTCCCCTTAACCATTATTCTGGGAACTTCCTTCACTCCCCTTTAATGCTGGATTCCCTCTTTATTGCATGCACTGTCTCCGTCTTTTTTGTTTTACTCCTTTGTTTTTATGGTGTACATCCTGCAACAGTTTTGTAAGAATGACTGCCCAGGAAATAACTTTTTGAAGCCTTGCATATATGAAAAAATGTTTTTATGTTACTCACACTCAATGGAGAGTTTGGCTGGGTATTAAATTTCAGGTTGGTAATTATTTTCCTTCAGAATTTTGAGGCATTGTTCTCCTTTAATTTCTAGCCTTTTATGGTGTTGCAAAGAAGTCTAAAGCTATTTTAAGTGCTGGACCCTTTGATGTAACAGTTTTCTTCTCTGGAACCTTACAGGATTATATATTTGTGTTGAACAGTTTAAAACGTCATGATGGTATGGGCTTATTTTATTCATTGTGCTTGGTACTGAATAAGCTCATTCAACCTGGAAACTTTGTCCTTAAGTTCTGGGCCTTTCTTTTTCCTATAAATTATGTAATAATGATCTCCTCTCTTTTATTTTCTCTTTCTCTATTACTGTACCTCATAGTATTTAGAACTAGAACTCCTAGGTTGGCCCTTAAATTTTCTTGCATTTTCTCTTCTGTTTTCTGTCTCTGTCTGTTTGCTCATTATTCTAAAAATATTCTTTAAATTTATCTTCTAAACTTTTTTCAAAATTTTCCATTCATACTGTAATATTTTCCCCTCATGCTGATCTTTGCTCTCTGAATGTTGCTTTCTCGCTTTTCTATTTTTCCCTACTTAAATATTTTTAGTTTGCTCATACTTAAGTGTGGTAACCTATACTCCCCATTTGGAAGTTCTGAGCATGAGGGTGCCTCTTGTCAACAGTAAGCTTCACTCTAGAGAGCTATGGTTAGGATGTTGAGTTAGGAAAACTCTGCTGTTGATAACTTTAGCTCTTCCTTCTTATGTTGGTCAAAAATCTTCAGAGAAAAACTCTATCTTCCTCTTGTCTGAAGGGTGAAGCCCCAGCTGCCAGTGTCAACAGAGCCAAATGGGAAAAAGAGGGCCAAGCACCCAGTATGCATTAACTTACTTAATTTATCCATTTCCCACATGCAGCCCCTCCCTTGGTGTGGCAGGTCTTTCTGGTTAAGAGACCCTCATTTCCAGAGGATAAAGCACAGTATGGGGTAGAGATACCCCCTTTCTTCTGAGAGGTGATACAGGTACATGACTAACTTGCTTATATATATATATATATATATATATATTGTGGAGACCTGAAGATGGCAGCAGAGTAGGCAGATGCACAGATGCCCAGCTCTCACCACCAAACTGGAATACAAATCAATTTAGGAAAAATCAGCGTGAAAAACCAACTCTAGACTACAAGAACAGCTCTCAAAAACCAAGGAGCAAAGAGGAAGCCACAAAAAACCTGGTAGGGAGTGCCTGAATCTCCCCTGCTTACAGAAATGGAGGGGGGGGGGTGAGGCTGAGAGCCCAGAGGGGATCTAACTCTAGGGAAAAGAGCAGAAAATATTGCTCACAGCCGCTTGCTTGGCGACCAGGGAGCGAGGTGTGTTGAAAAGACCAGCTTATCTCCCAAGTGGAAAGGAAAGAGAGAGGGACAGACTGTGAGGGGCTAAGGAATGCAGGAAATGACCTAAAGAAAAGCTGACTCATTCATGCTGGAGGTGGCCATAGCTGGGGGAGGGACTGATCTTTCCCCACAAAACAGTACTGAATTGCTTTCGGATCAGAGATCTCCAGACATCTCTCCAGCTCCAATCAGCGCAACAAGACACAGCTGAAAACAAGAAGTGGGGAGGAGAGGCAGTAACTCAGGTCTCCATGGAGATCTGAGATACAACTCTCCCTACTGAAGCTGAGAAAACACCCTGCCCCAGAGACATTAGTTGGTGGAAGAGGCCTTCAGAGTCTCAGGTTACACCCATCACATTCCTGGATACAGTTTCAAGGAAGCCCCCTGCTGAGATCAGTAAACAAGATTATCACCTGTTAAGAAAACAAACAAATCAAGACTTCAAAGCTGCCCAAATCCAAAAGTGGATTACAAATAATAGCTGATACCAACCCAAGAAGACCTAGAAATAACACAACTGAAAACAAGGCAGATAACACCAAGCCTAGACTCAACCAGCTCTATAAGCAAAACACCCAAACATAGACATAATGCGAAGACAAAAAAGTGCAATCCAAATGAAACCACAAAAGACACCTTCAGGAGATGAACTGAGTGATATGGAAATAATCAAATTTCCAGATGCGGAGTTCAAAATAATGATTGTAAGGATGCTTAGGGATCTTAGAACAACAATGGATGGTCATTATGAACACCTAAATAAAGAAATAGCAAGTATAAAAAAGAATCAGTTGGAGATGACAAATACAATATCAGAAATAAAGACCACAATGGAAGGAATTAAAAACAGGATAGATAGAGCTGAGGATCGAATCAGCAAGTTGGAGGACAACTGGAATGAAGGCATGAAAGCAGAGAAGAAGAAAAAAAGACTCAAAATGTCTGAGGAAACTCTTAGAGAGCTCTGTGACAACATGAAGAGAAATAACATCTGCATCATAGGGGTTCCTGAAGAAGAAGAGAAAGAACAAGGGATAGAGACTTTGTTCAATCATATCATAGCTGAAAACTTCCCTAAATTAATGCAGGAGAAACTCTCACAAGTTCAAGAAGCACAGAGGACTCCATTAAAGAGAAACCCAAAGAAACCTACACCAAGACACATCATAATTAAAATACCAAAGCTAAGCAATAAAGAGAAAATATTAAAAGCTGCTAGAGAAAAAAAAGCTATCACCTACAAAGGAGCCCCCATAAGGATGACATTCGACTTCTCAACAGAAACACTTGAGGCCAGAAGGGAATGGCAAGAAATATTCAAAGTAATGCAGAACAAGAACCTACAACCAAGACTACTTTATCCAGCAAAGCTATCGTTTAAAATTGAAGGAGAAATAATAAGCTTCCCAGACAAAAAACAACTCAAGGAATTCATTACAACCAAACCAATGCTGCAGGAAATGTTAAGGGGCCTGTTGTAAACAGATCAAAGTGGGAAAAGAATATAGCAAAAAAGGAATACAGCTTTAAGAATAAAATGGCAATAAACAACTACATATCAATAATAACCTTAAATGTAAATGGATTAAATGATTCAATCAAAAGATATAGGGTAGCTGCATGGATAAGAAAACAGGACCCGTACATATGCTGTCTACAAGAGACACACCTTAGAACAAAAGATATACATAGATTGAAGGTAAATGGATGGAAAAAACATTTCATGCAAATGGAAATGAAAAAAAAGTTGGGGTAGCAAGACTTATATCAGACAAAGTGGACTTTAAAACAAAGGATATAGTAAGAGATAAAGAAGGCCACTACATAATGATAAAGGGAGTAATCCAACAGGAAGATATAACTATTATAAATATCTATGCACCTAATATAAGAGCACCTAAATATATAAAGCAGACTTTGATGGATTTAAAGGGTGAGATCAACAGCAATACTATAATAGTAGGGGATTTCAATACCCCACTAACATCACTAGATAGATCCTCAAGAAAGAAAATTAACAAAGAAACAGCAGACTTATTGGACACACTAAATCAACTCAATTTAATAGATATCTTCAGAACCTTTCACCCTAAAGCAGCAGAATATACATTCTTTTCAAGTGCTCATGGTACATTCTCTAGGATAGACCACATGTTAGGGCACAAAAGTGGTCTCAACAAAATTAAGAAGATTGAAATCATATCAAGCACTTTCTCTGATCACAACGGCATGAAACTAGAAATGAACCACAACAGAAAAGCTCAAAAATTCTCAAACACATGGAAACTAAATAGCAGGTAGTTAAATAATGAATGGATTAGGAATGAGATCAAAGAAGAAATAAAAAAATTCCTAGAAACAAATGACAATGAGCATACAACAAACAACTCAAAATTTATGGGACACAGCAAAAGCACCACAGAGAGGGAAGTTCATAGCACTACAGGCACACTTTAAGAAGCTAGAAAAAGCCCTGGCTGGTTGGCTCAGCGGTAGAGCGTCGGCCTAGCGTGCGGAGGACCCGGGTTCGATTCCCAGCCAGGGCACACAGGAGAAGCGCCCATTTGCTTCTCCACCCCTCCGCCGCGCTTTCTTCTCTGTCTCTCTCTTCCCCTCCCGCAGCCAAGGCTCCATTGGAGCAAAAATGGCCCGGGCGCTGGGGATGGCTCTGTGGCCTCTGCCTCAGGCGCTAGAGTGGCTCTGGTCGCAACATGGCGACACCCAGGATGGGCAGAGCATCGCCCCCTGGTGGGCAGAGCGTCATCCCTGGTGGGCGTGCCGGGTGGATCCCGGTCGGGTGCATGCAGGAGTCTGTCTGACTGTCTCTCCCCGTTTCCAGCTTCAGAAAAATGAAAAAAAAAAAAAAAAAAAAAGAAGCTAGAAAAAGCTCAAATAAACAACTTAACCCTGCATCTAAAAGAACTAGAAAAAGAACAGCAAGTAAAGCCCAAATGTAGTAGAAGGAAGGAAATAATAAAGATCAGAGGAGAAATAAATGACATAGAGGCTAAAGAAACAATACAGAGGATCAATGAAACTAGGAGCTGGTTCTTTGAAAAGGTAAACAAGATTGATGAACCTTTAACTAGACTCACCAAGAAAAAGAGAGAGAGGACTCAAATAAATAAAATTAGAAATGAGAGTGGAGAAATAACAACTGACCCAACAGAAATACAAAATATTGTAAGAAAATACTATGAAGAACTGTATGCCAAAAAACTCGACAACCTAGATGAAATGGACAAATTCCTTGAAACATACAATCTTCCAAAAATCAATCTGGAAGAATCAGAAAACCTAAACAGACTGATTACACCAAATGAGATCGAAACAGTAATCAAAAAACTCCCAACAAAGAAAAGTCCAGGGCCTGATAGCTTCACAACTGAATTCTACCAAATATTCAAAGAAGAACTAACTCCTATCCTTCTCAAGCTATTTCAAAAAATTCAAGAGGAAGAAAGACTTCCAAGCTCCTTTTATGAGGTGAGCATAATTCTGATTCCAAAACCAGGCAAAGACAACACAAAGAAAGAAAATTATAGGCCAATATCCCTGATGAAGTTAGATGCTAAAATCCTCAACAAAATATTAGCAAACCAGATCCAACAATATATGGAAAAAATTATACACCATGATCAAGTGGGATTTATTCTGGGGAGGCAAGGCTGGTACAACATTCATAAATCAATCAATGTGATTCATCACATAAACAAAAAAAAGGAGAAAAACCATATGATAATTTCAATAGATGCAGAAAAAGCATTTGATAAAATCCAGCACCCATTCATGATCAAAACTCAGCAAAGTGGGAATACAGGGAACATACCTTAACATGATAAAGGTCATCTATGTCAAACCCACAGCCAACATCATACTCAAAGGGCAAAAATTAAAAGCAATCCTCTTAAGATCAGGAACAAGGCACGGGTGCCCCCTTTCACCACTCTTATTCAACATAGTTCTGGAAGTCCTAGCCACAGCAATCAGACAAGAAAAAGAAATAAAAATCATCCAAATTGGAAAAGAAGAAGTAAAACTATCATTATTTGCAGATGATATGATATTGTATATCAAAAACCCTAAAGTCTCAGTCAAAAAACTACTGGACCTGATAAATGAATTCAGCAAGTTAGCAGGATATAAAATTAATACTCAGAAATTAGAGGCATTTTTATACACTAACAATGAACTGTCAGAAAGAGAAATTAAGAAAGCAATCCCCTTTGCCATTGCAACCAAAAAAATAAAGTACCTAGGAATAAATTTAACCAGGGAGATTAAAGACTTGTACTCAGAAAATTATAAAACATTGATAAAAGAAATCAAGGAAGATATCATACAAACAAGTGGAAGCATATACCATGCTCATGGTTAGGAAGAATAAACATCATTAAAATGTCTATATTACCCAAAGCAATTTATAAATTCAATGCAATACCAATGAAAATACCAATGACTTATTTCAAAGATATAGAACACATATTCCAAAAATTTATATGGAAGTAAAAGAGAATGGCACTCATCAACAAAACAACACAAAATAAGTACTGGCGAGGATGTGGAAAAAATGGAACCCTCCTGCACTGCTGGTGGGAATGTAGACTGGTGCAGCCACTGTGGAAAGCAATATGGAGATTCTTCAAGAAATTAAAAATCGGCCTGACCAGGCGGTGGCGCAGTGGATATAGCGTCGGACTGGGATGCAGAGGACCCAGGTTCGAGACCCAAAGATCACCAGCTTGAGCGTGGGTTCATCTGGTTTGAGCAAAAGCCCACCAGCTGAACCCAAGGTCGCTGGCTCCAGCAAGGGGTTACTCAGTCTGCTGAAGGCCCGCGGTCAAGGCACATATGAGAAAGCAATCAATGAACAACTAAGGTGTTGCAACGCGCAATGAAAAACTAATGATTGATGCTTCTCATCTCTCTCTGTTCCTGTCTGTCTGTCCCTGTCTATCCCTCTCTGACTCACTCTCTGTCTCTGTAAAAAATATAAATAAAATAAAGAACAAGTAAATTTAAAAAATTAAAAATCGAACTGCCTTTTGACCCAGCTATACCACTTATAGGAATATACCCCAAGAACACCATAGCACTGTTTGGAAAGAAGAAATGCACCCCCATGTTTATGGCAGCATTGTTCACAATAGCGAAGATCTGGAAACAGCCCAAGTGTCCATCAGTGGATGAGTGGATTAAAAAGCTTTGGTACATATATACTATGGAATACTACTCAGCCATAAGAAATTATGACATTGGATCATTTACAACAACATGGATGGACCTTGATAACATTATGCTGAGTGAAAGAAGTAAATCAGAAAAAACTAAGAACTATATGATTCCATACATAGGTGGGACATAAAAGTGAGACTCAGAGACATGGACAAGAGTGTGGGGGTTACGGGGTGGAAGGGAGGAGAGGGAGGGGGTTGGGGGAAGGGAGGAGCACAAAGAAAACCAGTTAGAAGGTAATGGAAGACAATTGGACTTTGGGTGATAGGAATGCAGCATAATCAAATGCCAAAATAACCTAAAGATGTTTTCTCTGAATATATGTACCATGATTTATCAATGTCACCCCATTATAATTAATAAAATTTAAAAAATATATAAAAATAACAAGATTTAAAAGTAAATAAAATATTAATTGCTTTAACAATAAAAAAAATATAAAACATTCTCATGTATTACAATCCATTCATTTCCTACTGCTCATGTTCATGGTTGCGGGTGGCTGGAGCCAATCACAGCTGTCCTCTGGGACAACACCAAATTTTTATTGGATAATACATAATGTACATGGGTCATTGTATGGCTCTCATGGAATTACATTTTAAAATATGTGGCATTCATGGCTCTCTCAGCCAAAAAGTTTCCCGACCCCTGGTCTAGAACATTTTTCCTGGTACGGTAGTACCCAGGATAGAAAACAAAGTTATCTAAGTAGCAGTGATTTCAATATTTTATAAAATAAATCATAATTTCCACATAAGGTATCACACAAATGAGGTTGCTCTGAAAAAAGTTTGAGGAGTGAGCAATGATGATAATGATGGTAAAATGAATTGTGAAAAGACATGGATGAAGGTCACTGAATTTGTCCTTGAAATTAAAATGAATAGAAGAAGTCAATCAAAGCTCAGGAGTGGTGGTGGAGCCGCATAATTAACTCCAGAGAAGAAAAGGTGTTATATGTCGAATCCCTAACACTTCAGTCGTCTGGGATCTAAGGGACAGGTCTGTGAGTTACATCACAAGTGAAGATGAGTGTCCCTGTGAAATGGAATGACTCAGCTTTCTGAGGGCACAATTCAATGATAGGCACATAATGGGTGTCTGATGTATTCTTATTGAAAAGCAATCCCCTACATTTATTTTTTTTCATTTATTAATGACTATCAAACTACATTTATTTAATTTTATAAATCCATTAGTTAGTCATCCTGAAAAAATACATATAACTGAAATAAAAAAGATTCATTTTATAACAAGATTCAGGGTCTACCATGTGGCTCTGATTTCAGATCAGTGGCTTAATCTTCCTAGACTCCAGTCCTGCCATGTTTAAATTGTAGACTTACCTAAAGTTAAAATGTATATGGTTGTTGGATGTCTCCATCACCATCCCTAACTAGAATGTTACTGTGTGGTGAGTACATCTTCACATCATTTGCTTCCAAACCAAACTCCACGACATACTCCATATCTAGATGGGAAGGTGAGACCCTAAATGGTAGTCTCTATCTGACCACCCACCAGACACACTGCCACCCTGGGGCAATGATGGCCACCACCATGCCCCATCTTGGGATGTCATGGGGGTACTCACCCCCAATCATCCCTGCATCAGAACCCAGACCCATGATATACACAGAAGATGGGATGGACCAGGGTGGCATCAGAAACAACCGACTCAGAACCCTTCCTAGGGGGCAGCAGTGTGTGAGCCCAGGCTCCAGCCTCTGGAACAGGATCCACTATCCCATCAGATCTCACTTCCAAATTCAAAGATAAAATGAGGAAGAATTTAGAGATAGTATCTGCAGATCGTTAAATCCACAATGTAGGGCCATTCTGAATTCACCACCCTGTGTCCCTGCATTGCTCCCACACAAATGAGGCCAGGCCTGGTTCCTGGTCACATGATATATTAGTCTCTTCCCTTTATATCAGTTAATTCCTACCGGCGTAGAC
This sequence comes from Saccopteryx leptura, assembly GCF_036850995.1. Classification (NCBI taxonomy): domain Eukaryota; kingdom Metazoa; phylum Chordata; class Mammalia; order Chiroptera; family Emballonuridae; genus Saccopteryx; species Saccopteryx leptura. Next base: position 169,104,228 of record NC_089508.1, on the reverse strand, counting down.
TTGCTCTAATATCTGCCCTTTAAAACAAGAAAAATGCCTCTCTTAATATCAGATTCAGCTCTAGCTATTGACTCATTCCTCTGCTTCTCTTTAGATTAAACTTCTTGACAGTTGACTACACTTGCTGTGTCTCTGACCCCAGCTTCCAGACACTCCTACCTCCCCAAAGTCTGGCTCATGCCTCCACAACCCCCCTGAACGGCTCTGGTCAGTATCACCAACATCCTCCAGGCTGCCTAATCCCACAGATAGTTCTCACTTTATGCAACCACCCGGGAACATTCAACATAAAGGACCGTCCCCTCTTTCTTAAAACACTTTTCTCAAACTGCTGGACAAATGTTTTCCTTCCTCACTGGCTATTCCTCCTCCATTTCCTTAGATGAACTGCTTCTGCCTGTCTGACTTCTGAATAGTAGGGTGCTTCTCTTTTGTTTCCACCTTCTCTCTCAATGAAGACCCACCAATCCCCATGACTTTATATCTCGGCCATCTTTCCCACTCATCTCTGGCCACTCAGTCCTACCCTCCTACTTGACACTACCACTTAGATGTCTCACAGTCATTTAATGCATCCAAAGTAGGACTCCTGACTACACTTAAACATGTCCCCAACCCCTCAAGGCCCTCTCTTCTCCATCTCAGAAAATGTCACAGCCATCTACCTGACTACACAAGCAAAAATCTATGATTTGTTCTTGACTTTGTTCTTTTCCTCGTACCCCACAAACCATTTTATTTTATGTTAAAAATATATGTTGAATAAACGCTCAGCTTTCCATCTGCATTGCCACTCTGCCAGCCCAGGCACCATCATCTTTCCCGTTAATAGATGATTGTCCTAGTTAAAACAGGTCACCTCTGGGTTTTCCCCACATTTCTGCTACTTAAGTAAGTTATCTACGTAGCACTTACTTACTAAAAATTACAATTTATAGATCTCAATTTCATCAATCAGAAAATCCCATCCCCCTAAAAATAAATCTGGGACAGAAAAGAAAAACCAACATTGGATAGCTTTTTTTTTTTTTTTTGCCAAGTAAGGACATTAAAACCTATGATAATGGTAGTAATAACAGCTAACATTTATTGACTAGTTCCCATGTGCCAAGAGCTATGCTAAACACTTTTTATGGATAATCCCTTTCTATTCCCACAAAAAGGATGTGAGGCAGATACTGCTATGAGTCCCCTTGTTATAGATGAGAAAGCTGGGAATCAGAGTGGTGAGTCCCGTGTCTAAGTTCTCACTATGAAAAACAATTTGTTTCTCTAATCCTTGAATACTAAGCTCACAGAACAAGAAAGGATGTCCTTTTAGAATGAAACATTTTAATAGTTTTAACTTTATGAGAAGCTTATCACATCGTCTTCCTTTTTTGCGTTGCACCACAAACTAAGTGAAACATAGCCATCACTTGGCATTTGTCTACGGAGGGTGTCCGGGAACCACTGACTGAACCTCTCTGCCACCGCAGTACTAGTTAAGGTTGGAGGTCAGCTCTAGAGCATGTCACTAATGATCTTCTGGTGAAAAATTATTGAGCTGGCTCACTAGCCCTTTATTATCCTAAATGGTTGGCAGCAAATGGTTGCCCGTAATACATGTGGGTCTTGGCAGGTCTTTTAAGAAAATGTTTGGAAATTCTCCAAAGAACAGCCTCCGGAGCCAGTTGGTGCCATCAGTTCGCATAGTCAGCACTTCCCTTTTATGAAACCCAGTGCCCCAGGGAGGCTGGGATTTATTGACATCTACTACTGGTGCCAAGAGCAAGCAATGGGCACCAACAGCTTCCTTTCCTGCTGCCTGGACCCCACTTAATAAATTTGCCCAGAAGTCAGAAATACACTGGCTCTTTCTAAAACAAATTGAAAAGTAGAACAGTGGGGCAGGAAGGAGGGGGGACCCAATCATTGGAGGCCCTTCAGTTGAATCAATGCCCCTCATTGGAAATGAATTCTACCTAGTGATATTTCAAATGAATTACAAGTTGTACCTAGTTAACAAAACCCAGTCTGTGTGGCTATAAAATTATATATATATATTACAAGATATACCTGTATATCATTAGATTTATTGATCCAAATATTTCTAATGGATCATGATGATCAACCAAAAGAGGTTCAGTGAGGAGTAAATTTGTAGTATTGTGATAGTCGGGTATGGTGCTGGGTGGGTGTTGGAATTGTCAAGTTTGAGGGGAATGACTTCCTAGCATGTATAGATGTGTGGCCACTCTGCTGTACACCTGAAGCTGATGTAGAAGAGTGCTGAATATCAACTGAATTAAAAATACTTTTAAAGTTCAGGTTAGAAAAACATTTGAACACATATACGAACACAGATAGTGAATCTGTTAAGCATCTACTGAGAAGAGTCAGTCTCTTGCCCAGCCTCTCACTTATGGCTAGTGGGTGAAGGGTGGCTACTAAAAAGGCCCTGATTCACGTACAGAAATGTCTGCAGGATGCATTACACCAGGGGTCAGCATGCCACGGCCCGCAGGCCAAATCCAACCCACCATCTATTTTTACATGGCTCGTAAGCTAAGAAGAGTTTTTATACTTTTTAAATGCTTGGGGAAAAAAAGAAAGAAAAATATTTTGTGACAATGGAAAATGATATGAAATCCAAATTTCAGTGTCCATGAATAAAATGCGCTTGGCACGTGGCCACGTTCATCTATTTCCTCATTATCCATGACTGCGTTCATTCAGGAAGGACAGATCTAGTTGGGACAGAGACAGTGTGAACTGCAAAGCATAAACTATTTACTATCTGGGCCAGAAAAAGTGTGCCAACCCTGCTTTAAATCATTCTCAGAAATAACAACCAAAAATACAGGCTACTCAAGTATAAAACAAGGTTAATATTATTTATTCTATTGTAAAAATGCCTCCAGAAATGAAAGAAGAAATCATTCAGGAGGAAAAAAATGCAGGCTGTGCCACTCTATTGAATTTTCAAAATCTGCAACCATAAGTTGTACAGTCCTTTTACCATATAAACTGTGCTTAGTGTCCTATTTTGATAAGAATATTATTCCATCATTGGTTCTCTGTGTGTGTTCCGAAATGAAATTTCCTTTAGTGGTCACATAGCAATACATCATTGGAATCACTGTCTGTATATTTCATAAGACTTGAACTGGTGAAATGATGGCTAGCAGGGGTTATTGTAATTAAGTTTACCCTCAAAAGGCCATACAACAGAAGCTGGGTCCCCTGAAGGCCTTTACTCCCATTCTCATTGAAGTTAGTAGTAGGCTTAGAATATCAATCACATTGTCGGAAGTTACTGGCTTACAGATTTAGTATTTTTTTTTGTTTGTTTGTTTGTTTTGAGAGAGAGAGAGAGAGGTAGGGACGGACAGACAGGAATGGAGAGAGATGAGAAGCATCAATTCTTTGTTGTGGCACCTTAGTTGTTCATTGATTGCTTTCTCATATGTGCCTTCACTGGGGAGCCCCAGCCAAGCCAGTGACCCCTTGCTCAAGCCAGCGACTTTGAGCTCAAGCCAGAGACCTAGGGCTTCAAGCCAATGATCTTTGAGATCAAGCCAGTGACCATGGGGTCTTGTCTATGATCCCATGCTCAAGCTGGCGACCCTGTGCTTTACCTGGTGAGCCTATGCTCAAGCCAGATGAGCCCATGCTCAAGCCAGAGACCTCAGGGTTTCAAACCTGGGTCCTCAGTGTCCCAGGTCAATGCTCTATCCACTATGCCACCACCTGGTCAGGCCAGATTTAGTTTCTTAATCTAGGTAATTTTCCAAATTGAGATCCACAGACTATTATGTGCCACAGGTATTAAAAGGATTTCCATAAAAAAATGGTTTCATGTTGAAATAAATTTGAAAAATGTCAGACTACTGAGATTTTAATATTGTAGAACATTTCAAAGCCTTTAATATGCTAAGGAGTGTTATGAATCTCCAAAGGCAGGATGTAAATGCTTAATATGCTTGAATAGATTTTCTCAAACATGTACTCATAACTCACTGCTCAGGGAAAATGCAAGTCGGAAGCTTTAGCTAAGGCTTCCAGGTTGCTTTCTTAGCTGTCTAACTTGTTTGTTTCTCAGTCTTCTAATTCATTGGGATGGGGCAAATAATGTCCCCAAAAGTTCAAAGTGCTTGGGGCTATAAACTGTTGGATCTGAAGTTATTTATGACAAATGTTGCAACTAAATAATAGACTTCCAGATGACTTAACTTTTTAAGAAGCTAATTCTTGCTAGCGACTTTTTCTGTTCTCAATCATTTTAAAGCTAATTAGTAAATAATAGAAGACAATTACCCAAGGTTGAGAGGGGAAAGTCTGAAATCTGGCTACCCGAGTGGGTACCAGTATGCAATGCTTGACAGTAAAATAACAAAGGAGATTCTCAAAGTCCTTCACTGTTGGAATCAATTCAGTAACCTCCCATTTCTTTTGGATTGCACATCCGTGGCCAATTATTTTGGCCCAAGATTTTGAAGGACCCATTGCCCCTGTCACCAAAGATGGAGGAAAACTGGAAACAGTCACATATCCTGGGAGACGAGTGTTGCCAAATGCAAAGAGAACATTAAGTTTTCAGCAAGTCCCGAGAATAATGCAATAATTGAACTCTCTCTGCAAACTCTGGGCACAGATGAATACTCCGCAGCAGCTTTGGAACCTAAGGCCAACTTTTCCTAGTTACAGCGCTCCAGAAGAAAGTTGTCTTTTGGTTGAACTAAACCAATTCACCTCCATATTTGTTTGTATAAGCTTAAACACACAGGCAGCTTATCATGTCCACAAGACCCCCTTCTGTTGAGTAGATCCTGATTTATTAACACGTTGACTTTCTCCTTTTATTAAATAATTTTTTTCTAAATTAGCATGAAAATCGCAATCATTGGACTTTTAAATGTTGATTTTTTAAAAATAAAACAAGCCAAAAAAAAAAAAAAAAGAAAAAGAAAAAAGAAAAGGAGGAAGCTCAAACCCCACCGAACAAACAAAACCACTGCAATGACCGAGGAAAATAAAACAGATGCAAGAAAAAGGGTTATAAACATTAAAAACAAGTATCATTTGCTCTCCTTTTCTTTCAGAAAACTTAAAATGTCTTCTCGTATCGCATTTCTCAGAGTATCCACAGGGTAGTTGGGTGTGGAAGGCAATTGTCACTGTGTCTGTTGATCCAACGGGGTTACTTAAATAGGTAGCTTTGGGTTTAAATTAGAAAAAGTAAAGTTTATTGATTTTCCATCCAATGAGTTCTTGATGTTGCCTTAAATAAAAACACAGTCACCTCCAAGGGTATAAAAAGAAGTCAGATGAGACTGTGTTTTTGTGCAGTTGATAACTTAGCTTCTTTTTAGAGGGCTTTTATATAGGTTTTCTGCCATTCTGTTAATCCAGTTCCATTGACAGAACTGTGAATAGGTCATATTGACCATAGTATCTACAGAGTTCCATTTAATCAATTTTGTTTCTAGAAGTTGAATTAGTTCAAAGAGTGCATGCTAAGAGACTCTGATGCTAGTAACTAATACTATTATCAGCATTAAATTAATTTATGTGAGACACCTTGCTGAACGTTTTACTTGTGTTATTTTATTTAATCCTCACAATGGCCCCATGAGGTATACCCAATTATTACTTGCTTACATAAAGAAACTGAGTAGACTTATTATCTTATACAAAGAAGTCTGTCTTTGTGTTTTTTGTTTGTTTGTTTGTTTCCCAAATGTTTAGGCTTGGGGACTTTTTTCATGGTATTACAAGTCCCTTCAAAACACTTTATAATTAATCAGGTTGACTTTAGTGTTTTATGATGGTTGATCGAGCGATGCCCCCTTTGATTTTCACATTGCTAGTCTGTGATACAGCTGATATTTGAACCTGTGCATGTCTTTCCAATACCAGAGCCCATGCTTTTAGCCTAGCATGATGTACTAGGTGGTTTCCCATTACTAAAATACTAAACGTAATTAGGTGGAACACAGTCTGGTAGTTCCTCAAAAAAATTAAAGAATTATCATAGGATACAGAAATTCCACGTCTGAAATAATTGAGAACGAGGGCTCAAACAAGTATTTGTTCACTAATGTTCACAGCAACAATGTGCACAATAGTCAAAAGATGGAAACTATCAAATATCCATCAATAGATGAAAGAATAAACAAAATGTTGTATATGTGTGTGTGTGTATATATAATGAAATATTATTCAGCCTTGAAAGAGAATTAAATTCTGATACATGCTAAAACATGAACAAGCCTTGAAAACATTAGACTGAGTGAAATAAGCCAAACAAATACTGTGAGAAACCTAGAATAGTCAAATCCATAGAGACAGGAAGTAGAACAGTGATTCCTCGGGCCTGGAGTAAGGGAGGAAGAGGAAACGGGGAGTTATTATTTAACGGGGACCGAGTTTTAGTCTGGGAAGATGAAAAAGTTCTAGATGGTGTATGGTGGTGATGATTGACCCCAAATGTGAATATACTTAATGCCACTGAACTGCACACTTAAAAATAGGTACAATGGTATACTTTGTTACATATATATCTTACCACAATTTTTAAAAATGTAATTAGGGCTTAGGTTTGCACTAAAATATAAAAGCTAGAGCCACTGAACAAAACAATATTATAATTTGAGATCTACTTTGTGAAACTTAACATTAATCCAATAAGCAAACCTTATTGTGCCTGACAGGACTACTATACATCTTATACTTTGTTTTCATTAAGTCAAGATCAACATAAGTATGATAACAAAGAGAAAAATCCTTTCAATATCAGTATCAGCTGAAACAACACAAAAGACAAAGTGTCACGAAGGATTCTAGCAAGAGCACCTTAGCTCAAGGGACATCCAATGATTTTTTATCTTATTCCTTAATTACCTTCAAAATGAACCAAAACACTTTCCATTGGAAAGACATCTTGAAATATTACTTGGGAAAACTGGTTTGAATTTGCTTCAAACCAAGATTGGGACTAGTAAACACTTTGAATGAAATAGTAAATACTTTTTCATCACATACTGAGATTCTCTTTAGCAATATTTTTGCAATAATTGAATTGGTTCCTTTTGGTGCCCTAGATTATGGCCTAATTTGATTATTGATATTAAAATATGGAGATCTAAATGACACAAGCATTAATGTTAATTGCTAAGTCAGTGCTTTTTGTTTTTCTTTGCTGTTTTTGTTTCTTGGTCGGAAGCTTCATAGCAATCAAATACAATTTTTCCTTGTGCTCAATCCAGAGCTATCAAAGGAGCCAAATCAACTTGAGAGGATGTACTGATTTGAAAAAATGACAGTTTTATAACGTACAAACTCGTACTCATCAGGACATTATGCTATCAGCAGCTCTTTGTTCCCAATTTTGTCATTGTTTGGACTTTGGATTTGCTGTCTTCCTGTGCTTGACATATCCTCCTGTCATTGCATGGGTGGCTTCTTCTCATCTTTCAGGTTCCAACTCAAATGTCACCTTCTCAGCAAGGTCAACCCTGACCGTACCCTATCTAACACTGTCTCCACAGTCACCCTTCATAAGGTCCCTCAGTTATTTCCTTGGTGACACTTTGACATTACCTGAAGTCACCTGGATTTGTTTGCTGGTCTATTGTTTGCCTTCCACCATGAGAATATGAGCTCCCCAAGGGCAGGACAGGGCTATCTGGTATTCTATTCTATTCTATTCCTCCTGTCTAGCAGAGTGACAGCTCATAGCAGGTGCATTTGTCCTTCTGTTTCTGCTTTGCATCTGTGTATACCAATGGACTCGGAGCTCTACTCCCGGGAAAGCACAGGCATACTGCTTTGCTCAGCTCTCCTCTTTATGTTACTACAGTGGGATCATCTCATTGCGCTGGGGGGTTGGATGACAAAAATAGTGGCAACCTAGAGAGTGTTAAGAAAGAACTGCTTGCCCTTAAACCTAACTCTACCCTAGCCTAGTTTTCCCAGAATTCCTTGAAGGTACCTATGATGTGATACCTTATTTCCCATTGGGCACATTTGGCTCTGTAACTTTCTTGGGCACCCCATGAGAGAAGAACAGTTGGCTAAATTGAGGATTTAGACCAGGGGTCCCCAAACTTTTTTCACAGGGGGCCAGTTCACTGTGCCTCAGACCGTTGGAGGGCCGGACTACAAAAAAAACTATGAACAAATCCCTATGCACACTGCACATATCTTATTTTAAAGTAAAAAGACAAAACTGAAATAAGCACAATATTTAAAATAAAGAACAAGTAAATTTAAATCAACAAACTGACCAGTATTTCAATGGGAACTATGCTCCTCTCACTGACCACCAATGAAAGAGGTGCCCCTTCCAGAAGTGCGGCGGGGGCCGGATAAATGGCCTCAAGGGACCGCATGCGGCCTGCGGGCTGTAGTTTGGGGACCCCTGATTTAGACATTTCTGTGCTTTCTCTTTCTTTTTTTTTATTATTATGTGAAAGGCAGAGAGGCAGAGAGACAGACTCTTGCATGTGCCCCGACCAGGATTCACCTGGAAAGCCCCCTACTGGGTGAGGGTCTGCCCATCTGGGGCCACTGCTCCATTGCTTGGCAACCAAGCTATTTTTAGTGCCTGGAGGCAAGTCCAAGGTGCCATCCTCAACACCCAGGGCCAACTTGCTCGAACCATTTGAGCCATGGCTGAGGAAGAGAAAGAGAGAGAGAAGTAAGAGGGAGAGGGGGTAGAGAAGTGGATGGCCATTTCCCCTGTGTGCCCTGACTTGAAATCAAACCTAGAACTTCTATATGCTGGGCCAAAGCTCTACCACTGAGCCAACCAGGCAGGGCCATGTGTTTTCTCTTTTTAATGCTATCCTAATACCTTAAAAATGACACATATGCTTAACTGTTTATAAGCATGAAGCTGGCCTCTTTTCCCTACTCTGTTCTCTGAAGAGCAGCCCCATTTACAACATGAGCTCTGAATCCATTGAGAGCAGAGTGAACTAAATCAATGAAAGCCAGCCCTACCTGTCTTCCCATTTTAGAGATGAAAGAATCAAGTAGCATCACTGATCAGACCCTTGCCTTTACCACTTGATAAAACAAAGCAAGGCAATAGAAATAAGAGTGGAAAAAAGTTTTCTTAAGACCATTTCCTAACTACATAATCACAGGATTCCTATGCAATATTTTGTGTAGGGAGTAGAAGTGTGCCTCTAAATTAATAGTGAATAACTGGGAGAAAGGTATACTGATCAGTCAGATATTTTGTTTTTAAAAGGGTCACCCCAAAGTCTCAAACACTAAGATTGTAGCAGGCATCTAGTTGGTCCCGCAACCATGGCAAACAGCTAGTTCTTTTTTTGGTAACAAAACAGAACTCTCTTATTTTTAGAAGGTTCATGACCATAGACGACAAACTTTAATTTCTCCATGTCCCTTGTATGTATGTGTGGGTGTGTAAATGAAAGTGACATCCAGATCATGTGCCTAAAAGGAGTGGGCACAACCTCACCTCCCCCACCTCCCCCCCACTGGCTGGAATTTGGAACTGGTGGTCAGCCACCCTGAGGCACGGGGGGGGGGGGGGGGGGGGCACTCTGGGGATGGAGAGAGAAGGGAAGAAGCCAGCTTGTCAGAGCCAGAGTTCTTAATCTCCCTGTTACTTATGCCTAGATTGTTACATGAGAAAGAAAAGCAGGCCCATCTTGTCTAAACCACTGGTATTTTTACGCTTCATTCCAGCGATCAAATGTACATTCCAACATGTTCAACTTTTCTTGATGATTCTGATGTTGCTTCATCATTTTTGCAAAGTGGCTCTAGGATTCAGAATCATAAACTTTTTTATTTAAGAAAAGACTTTCAAGGTTAGCCTATCCTTCCTTTTATTGATGAAGACATTGAAAATTGATTAAATCTACTTCTCGAGCCACACAGTAGCTGGTAATAGCCCTGGTGTTCAGATCTCCTGAATTATAGTTAATTGTTCTTTTCTTTTTTCATATTTTTTTCTGAAGTGAGAAGCAGGAAGGCAGAGAGACAGACTCCCGCATGCGCCCAACCAGGATCCACCCAACATGCCCACCAGGGGGCAGTGCCCGGCCCATCAGGGCTGTTGCTCTGTTGCAACCGGAGCCATTCTAGCTCCTGAGGTGGAGGCCATGGAGCCATTCTCAGCACCTGGGCCAACTTTGTTCCAATGGAGCATTGGCTGCAGGAGAGGAAGAGAGATAGAGAGAAAGAAGAGGGGAAGGGTAAAGAAGCAGATGGGTGTTTCTCTGTGTACCCTGGGCAGGAATCAAACCCGGAACCTCCACATGCCAGGCTGATGCTCTACCACTGAGCTAGCTGGCCAGGGCTTTTGTTCTTTTCATTTTAGATATTAGCAGAACTTCCTGGAAGTGACTCTGGGGCACCCTCTGGGAGGCCTGGACAACTTACTAGCTGGGATCTGGAGCCTTCTTTTTCCCACACAGCGTGTAAACAGCTCCCCACCTGCATATACTGATGAGGCTGTATGAGAACTTCCTCTATGAGAAGAAAGAGTGGCCAGGGGAGGTCCATGTCTGGTTCTGACATGCCTCAATATGGGCTGACAGGAGAATATGGATCCATGCTTTTGCTTCTTTTCTTGCTAAGCCTGGCCTTGGAAGTTTCCCACTGATTCTTTTTTCTATGACCTATTATTATGGAATTTGTCTAGGACCCTGGATCATGCCAGTTGTAGGCTCAGACAGTGCCTACCTCATGACTTCATTCTATAATACTATGAGTATCTGTTATCATTCTTGTGCAATTAGATAATATGAGAAATTTTCTATAACAACTAGTATTCAATGGGGGTAACTTCAACTGCCAAAGGAACAGCACAGAAAACAAACTAATCATTTAATTTCTAGGTCCTCTCATGACCAACAAAGAGCTCCCTTTGGGAAAAGGGCATTGGTAGTCATGACTGAAATAGCCGCCCAAAGTCCCATGGAAAGTGGCAGGTAAAATCCAACTATTAGCATACAAGGTTCTCGGGCTTACCCTTACAGTATATGACAATTTATTTTACTAAGCACTTATATTTGAATTCCGCAACATTCTATATTTTATGCACAACTATCACGCATTTCTTACCATCCTCATTTTCATCAAAAACTGGGGGTTTGCTTGAAGTATTGGCTCCCATGGTTGTGTGCCCAGACCTGGATCCTCCAGTTACATAATCCTGGCAGAGACATTCATCTTCACTCAAAAGAGGTCTAGAGGCCTGAGCTAGATATCAGGAGAGAAAAAGAAATGAGAGCCTTTTAAAACCTTACAAATGGCGCACTTGATGAGCTGAGCACAGACTATAATGGAAACGTTCACTAGAGCCATGGTGGTGGAATATTTTGTACTTGAAAGTGATCATTTCCACAATAACAGAGAACATCAAGCACTTGGGGGAATCCACCGCGTGTCCTCATCAGTGGTACACCTAGGCTTACAAAGAGGGAGAGAAGCAAAATAGTTTCTAAATATGAAGACACATTTAGAATGAGATCGGCAATAGTTGAACAACTATAAAATAAACATAATATTTAGTTGTGACTCTCCATATTTTTGAGAAAAGTCAATTTTAAACATTTTTTTTCTTTGGATGTGTGACCAACAACTTTAATTTTTTTCTATAAAGATGTACTCCCTATCTCTTTTCTCCCACCCTGGAAGGTACTGCAATGTAAAAAGAACAAGGTCTGAGTTTGGGCTTTACCATCCCAGCAAGTTGCTAAATTTTGCTAAACATGTTTCTTTTTCTCCTTCCCCTGAACTTGATCATGGTCCTTACTGCAGAGGCAGATTAAATGTTATTTAATTAGATAATCTGTAAAGTATTTTCACTGTGTAAGGGCTCAATACTTGTTTTCTCCTCAGAAGCTCAAATTAAATAATGAATGTGAGAGCTAAAAAGCCCTGGGAAAAAAATACCTTCATGGATTTTTTTTAAAACCTAATTGTAAAGAATTTTTCTTTCCCCAACACTGGTAAGGAGACAGAGCATCCAGACTTCTGGTTCTGGAACGGACACTGATAATGGCTTTGGGCCAGTGGCTTCACGGCTCCCCTGTAAAATGGGGGAAAGAACAGATCCTTCCCCGGGAACCACAGCTCAGATGCCTACAAGAGCCAGACAGAAATGCAAATGAGCGAACCAGACCAGGAGAAGACATTAGTGCCTGATGGGGACATTGGTGACCTGGAGAATCCAGGTGCTGTTTAAAATAGGTCTCTGCTCTCCCACCTAAGACATTGCTGAAAACATGGACCCAGAAGCCAGATCTTCAGATCTACCAAAAATGAGTCAAAATTGAGATTTTATACAAAATCTTCAAAAATATGGCTCACAGGATATAGTTAATTAGACAATGTATGGAAGGCTACTTGTGAAATGTTCAGCATATAACATGCAAAGAATAAATGTCAGCTACCGCTCTTTTTAATAGCAGTACTTCCTTATCATGCATTCTTTTTTAATTTGACACCCGCTGACTGATTTCTTCTGGGACTTTTTTCACATGAAGGAAATACAGATTAGAGGCATCACTGAAGAAAGTGTCCCAAGGGAACCTGGCCTAAGGATGTTATTGAAAAAGAACTTGAGAAGTCCTAACAAGCCTGGAGAAAAGCTTACTTTCCATTAGGCAAATGTAAGTACAGCCTTCATTTGGAAGGAAGACTCGTTAAGAAAACGTTGCTTTTCCTACTAAAAGCCAACTGCTGGCAAAGGGCCTTATGAACTTTAGGAAGAATCATTAAAATAAAGAGCAAAGCAAGAGTCAGCAATTAGGAAGCAACCAATTAAATGGTATGGGAGAGGGGCAGGGCGGGGCAGGTGCGAACAGGTAGCTGGAAGAAGTCCCGGGGGATTACTGAGATCAGGGGAATAGAAAGAGCTCTACTGTCTCTCCAGACTCAAAAAACAAAGGGCTTTTAATTCCCGTGGAAAAGAGGGTAGGAAGAAGCAAGTTAGATAGATGCCTTAGTGTTTCACTGTGGGCCAGGAAGGGGCGATTAAGGTGCCCTGTGTGTTCCATTCTTGCATTTAGAGTCCAGAATAAGTGGGGACGAGTTCAAGGCTGAACCACAGACAGCATTAGAGAGGACTGGTCCTAAAGAGAACGTTGATTTTAAGGAACTGCAATTGTTAGCGGACAAACGGTGGGCGGCAGCGGGGTAGGGGCGACTACATTCCCTTTCTTTTATACAGAAAGCCTCAGTCCACAGTTTTCACACCACACCTCAATCCTGTCATTCTTATATATTTTCTTCACACCTCAGGCTTCTCTCAAGTAGCCTGTCTTCCTGCCACCAAGCGTTGACCTTGCAAGTTGTGAAGTCAGAGAAAGAGGAGTATAACCGCAATTTACCACATTTCAGGATTTCATTCTGATGCGCAGACAGTTTTGCTCACCAAAGTTCCAGTGATTTTTTTTTTTTTTTTAGCAGGAAGAAACAACGTGAATGGAGGAAAAGGTGGACAGAACCATTAGGTGGCAGCTTCTCCATTGCACCTAATGCACCTAATGCAGCTAAGAACAGTCTTTCTCTCCTTCTCCCCATGTGTATAACCAAACTAGACAACTTCCCACATATCCGGAAAGAAAGCAACCTTTCTCTGCTAGGAAAATGGAGACACATTTTCCCCCCATTCTGCTGAATGGGACCGAGCATAGATATCAGACCCTCAGCTACCAAACCTAACACCCTCCTGACCTCCTGGTACTCGGTATGCAGTGTCACGTAAGTATTATTTCAAGATGTCAAGAGGATAGTCGCCACCCATGGAAGGAACCTCCTAAACACAGACAATATAAGAGAAGGATATGTCTTTTAAGAACAGAAAATTTTCAGATTCTACCCTGAGCCAGGCAATTGTCAGATTATTAAGAGCAGACTCCTTCTCTCATGCCAACATTTAACCTTTGGCAGAGCCTTTTGAGGACTGTCGAAGGTAAGCTTTTTTCAATAGCTAAGGCTCCTTAGGTAGAGAAGTGTCATCTTTGAAATTGAGAAATCTAAGTTGTGGTGCAAGAAAGTTGCAACTTGTGACAAAACTGTTTACCTTTCATTGCAGCAGCAGGTATAGAGGCATAAGATATTTCATTTGCATTTGAAAAATAGAACTTTTTAAACTGAGAAATATTTAGAACCATAGGGAAGAAAGAAAATATAAAAAAAACAAGTCAACACTACTCTATTACATTGTTTGTATCTCATCATCTTTGCTTCATCCAAAATTATAGGTGAATATTAATTACCTCCACCTTAACCCTCACTCCCTTTTCATATGTCCCAGACAGCCACAATCATGAATCTGGGACACATTTTACAGTCCACTTTCGACGATTTTACAACGTGGCGTGCTTTAAAGCAAGTCACCTAAATGACATCCTAGAGTAGATATATTGTACATCCTGTGATCGATCATTCACCCTTATACCTCTGCTGCCTGAGCATGTCGGTCTCTATTTCTGATTTCTGCCTGTTACGTGCCGCCTAGCAGACCATTGTGTGAATGCCCCCTGTTTTATTTATCTGTGTTCAAATCCTTCAGCTTTGGGGGGGAAATCCATGTGGAGATGAAGCCAGTCATCAAAGGCAGTTTTTGTTGGATTAAAAGCTGAGAAAGAGAAACAAGCAGAAATACCTCCAGCTCTAATCTCCACCCAGCAACTATTTGCTGAAGTCTGTGTGTCTGGACCTGAGTCAGTGGGAGGCTGGGGGACCAGATGGGGGACAGAAAAGCTTAGGAAGCTATTGATCTCAGCCCTATCTGGTTGCGTTGGGTTTTCCCGACTGCCCGCCTTTGTCTTATTTCTCTGTCCTTTCAACTTCCTAGCTTCCCAACCACCGTTTCTTAAAAAGAAAAAGAAAATCGAGGCCACCACTCACCTAGATCGTGGTTATCCCTTCACGCCTTCCAGGAAGCTTTGGTGCTTGCCACCGGGGAGCAGGGGCTAACAAGGGCACTCCCAGCAACGTGGAGAGAGCCGGCAAAGGCACCTACCTGCCCGGACGCGGGGCGGGGCCGGGCAGCCGCGGCGGCACCTGCAGCTGCAGGCCGAGGGGTCCGAGCGCGCGCCGCCCGAGCGCGCAGCTCCCGCCGGAGGGGCGGCCCCGGGGCTGGCCCAGGGGCAGGCGGCTGGGGATCAGGATGGGGAGGGAAGAAGGGGAACCGCTAGGCAGCGCGCGTCTGGGGTCCGAGCCGTCCCCAGGAACCGCGAGCAGTCTGCCGCCGGGGGTCCGAGCGGGAGGGAACACGTGCTGCGCGCACGGGCTCGGGCTGGGGGCGGAGATCCTGCGGCGCTGTCCCGAGCCGCCGGGACACAGCGCGCCCCAACTTCCAGGACTGAGACCCAGTTCTCCTGAAGTGACTCCCTCCTTTCCCTCCAAGAGGTCCAGGCGGCGCAGCCGAGTTTGGCGGATACGGGATGGGGAGTGAGCGGTGGGGGTGGGAGGGTGACGACCACAGGTATCAGCCTGAAGATCCGAGATGGAGAAAGGCAAGATTTTCTTTCAGCCTCCCTCGGGGTATTACGGGAGACCCAGGAGAGGGCTGAGAATTGTGTAGGTCCCATAACAATTAGGATCTAGCAGACTTCCTCGGTTTACTTCTGGAGAAACTGCAGCGCAGAGACGGAAACTAGTGGCCCGGTATAATGGAATTAATAGAGCCTCTTGTGGACCCGGCCCCCTGCCTCCCAGTGCCCCTTCCCCGTGCGCCTTCGTCACCGGCTCTCTGCTGTGGGCCAGGCGTCAGGAGACGGGCGCAGAGCTGAGGGCAGCCTCCCGGGGAGTGTCTGCTCTCCCCCGTGGCCGCGCCCTGTCCTGCCCCTTTGTAACAACCCACACATTGGAATACCTTCCTACCATTTTCCTTCGGTCCCGAGCCACACACACTTAAGCCACTGGAGCACTCGCACGTAGGTTACTTACTGAAAGGGCCCGGTTGTGTGACTGTGGGCGGCGGAGGGGTTGAAGTGGGGACAGCTTCTCCTCAGCTCCAGCATTTCCCTGCCACGTGGAAATGCCAGCTCGGGGTTGCCAAATACTCAGATTTTTAAAAAAGAAGCTGAAAATGGAACGTCTGCGTGAAATCTCCCATTATTTTTAAACATTGGCAAGTTTTAAAAAGTTTTAAACTATGTCGGATGAGATGCATCTGTGGCTGAAATGTCTTTTTCCAGCTCCCATTTTTTGATCTGTCTAGAGCTCAAGTTCCACCCAGTGCAGGGACCAGATTGGTTTTGTTTACCCTTTACCCAGCTCCTCGAATGGTGTCTGATGCATCTCTAAATATCTGCAGAAATTGTTGAAGATATCAGGGGTCACCTTATGGTCAAGAGCCCCATAATTTATTCATCAACTATTTCACAGTAATTCTGTTATATTATGACCTAATCCTTTCTCTTATCTCAGCTACGGGCAATATTCAACCCCAGTACTTTACAATTGGAATAACCTAGACCTTCAATGAACCCGCTCTCTCATTTTGCATTTGGGGTCCTGGGGAAGGCATTTGCCCAAAGCCACAGAGCGAGTTAATAGCAGACTCAGTAGAAAGTTACCTTGTTTTCAACTCCTGTTTAAGAGACATTCAGGTGGTATAAATGAACACTTAATATAGGATTTGGGTCAAGTCCAAAAGCGGACAGCCAAGTTCAGGAAGAAGAAAAGAATTTTTAAGGGGTTTATTTTGGGGAGAGGGTATTTTTGTTAAGGCAAAAATCAGGCACCTGGCTAAAAATCCATTGTTTTTGTGTAACATCTGGTAGTTTACAAAACACTTGGTTCCCTTCATGGCCTTGGGGATGTTCTGCAGATTTGTGATAAAATAGATTTATCCCTGGGAAAACTGAAATGGCAAGAAAATGAGCCAAGACTAGAGTGGAACCGTCTGGAACGCTGTGTATTTTAGTGTCCTGGTTAGCATGATTGTCTTTGGAGTCAGGCGGTCTTTGGTGCAAATGCCGGCTTCACCATTTAATACCTCTGAGATGTTGGGCAAGTTACTTAAAGGCCCTGAGACTCAGTTTTCTAACTTCAATAAAGGGCATAATGATCATTCCTAGCAGCTATTATTGATGGAGGATTAAATGAAATTGTGTATATAACAGTACACTTAACCTGGTGCTAGGCAGCATAGAATAAACACTCAGAAACTGTCAATGTTATTAAAGTTGTGATTAATTAGCAGGTTACCAGGCTCTCTGCTCCAGTGATTCTTAGGTCTGTTCTGTAGATATTTCTTCTGTTCATACAATCACTTTTGCTTAAACTAAAACTATTAATCAGTCCTAACGTCTTTAGTCATATAAAGGCTTGGCATCCCATAAGTTTTATGGAGACATAGTGATTCTTATTACTGTATCATATGCAGTCTATCAAAGGCAGACATGTTTCAAAGAGCATATTGTGTTATATTTTATTTATTCAGTTGCTTATACTCTCTTGCCAGTATTCTTATCTTCAACATGGCTTTTGAGGAGACCCTCACAAAGACGTTATTTAGGAGACGAACCAGGTTAGATCCCTATGACAATCTCTGGTGCCCTCCAGTGGAAAGGAGAATAAAGTGAAAAGTAAACCACTGAAAAAAGTGTCCAGATAGATATCCAGAAATTTTTTAAATTAAAAATAAAATTTTAAAAATCGTCTTACAGCATAAACACGAATGCCACAGCGAGCCAACCACAACCATTCGTGGCTTGATGTTGTGCACTGGGTTCCACTATGTTTAGAATAAATGGACACTCTACTCCAAGCGGACAAGGCCTTATACCGTCTATTCCCTGCCAATTTGTCCAACTTCATCCACAGTCAGCGTTCTTTGCTCACTCCACTCCAGTACACTGGCTTTCTGCTCTTTGCAGGTCATGCTGGCCCTGTCTCCACCCCAGGACATTTGAATGGCTTTTCACCACACACTTATCATTTCTCCCATCTTACCATTTATTGTAAATGTAATTAATTTGCCTATGCCACTTCTTTGCTGTTTCCTACCATTGAATGCAGGCCTCACAAGGACAGAAATAGCACCTCTGTATAGCCAGACATAGACAGTGTTTAATTAGATACATAAATATTTGCCATTTCCAGCATCCTTTTCATTTCTTAATTCAGGAGGAACATACAAAGAAGATAACATATCATACCTCAAAATGGTAACCATTCAGTGACATAAGTGAAATTTTGTTGGCTGTGTTTAGAAGGATCACAGATCAATAAATGATCATTGGACATTAGGATTTTGGGGTTTGGGTGAAAGCAGTAATTACAGACTGAATGGGACAATGGCCAAGTGGGAGCCCCTGGAGAACTCTGGCTGAATCTGTTAGTTCTGTCTGAAGGAGCCAGAAGCCTTAGTAATATTTGATTAGTGTCTTGAGGGATGAAGAAGGGTCACTAGACAGAGAGGAGGGCATTCCAGATCTGGAGACTGGTGGAAAACAAAAGCATAACATTTAAGGACAAATAGAAAAGTTTAGTGTGACTAGTGCAGTGGTCGGCGAACTGCAGATCACGAGCCACATGCGGCTCTTTGGCCCCTTCAGTGTGGCTCTTCCACAAAATACCATGTGCAGGCGCTACCTTGATAAGAAATGTACCTACCTATATAGTTTAAGTTTAAAAAATTTGGCTCTCAAAAGAAATTTCAATTGTTGTACTGTTGATATTTGGCTCTGCTGACTAATGAGTTTGCCAACCACTGGACTAGTATATAAGGAGTATAGTGTGTGTGAAAGAGAGGGTGCAGGGAAAGTTGTAGAACCAACTATATAGTGGAAAACAGCTTGAAGTTTACACGTAACAGCAAGAGGAAGCTCTCAAATGTGTAAAGCAGAAAAATGGACCTCATTAAAGTTGAGGTTTAGTTAGTTAGATCCCTCCGCCCTCTCCGCACAAGACAAAGCTTATTTTCTCTTGATCTGATATAAAATTAATCTAGGTTTCTTAAAAAAAAAAAAAAGAGTTCTTTCTTGTAAAATAAGAACAGTCTCCTTAGTTATAAAATAAGTAATCAGATCCAAGCACAGTGTTTCATATTTAGGAAGTTTACAAATATTAGTTGGATTCAAGTTTGTGTTCAGTTTTACCTAGTTTGGCCATTCCTACCAATATGATCCCTTTTAGAAACTGCATGCCATAACCTCCTGAAGTTTTCTTTGAGGTACTGTCTTTGCAAAGACCCTGAAATTATTTTAAAATTTTTATTGAATGATTGCTGTTCAGAGTTTCTAAACCCATAATGTTGTTTGAAAGCCAGAAGATGTAAACAATGTCAGCTCCTCATATTATTTGACCAAAGAATTGGTGAATGACAGCTCAAAACATACCACTTCATTTCTTAAACATTTTCTGCATAGTATCAGGACAGAAATCACGTACTCAGATCTTGACTGTTCTGTCATTCATTCGTTTCCACCTCACTCTTATGAGAGATCGAATAGAGAAAGGAGTGATCTTATTCACCCATAAACAATTTAACTTGACTCCTGAGGTCACCGGTTCCCTCCCCAGCCCTTTGCTCTTAAAACACACACGCGTGCACACCTGCACACACACATACACGCGCAGTCCTATGTTAGCAGATCCAGGGACATGTAGGGGGAGGAGGCAGTAGACTTGATACTTACCTAGATAGCTCAGCAAACTAATAAGCTTATCTACCATTTCCCTTCTCCTTCCTTTCTCTTAGTTTTTAAAAAATTTTTTAAAATAGGTGTTTCTTTGTACATGCTGACCTTACATGTGACCCAGGAATGAAGGGAATGACATGGCTTTGTACTCTGACAATGGAAAAGCACATCTGATAAAATTGTATTTTTTATTGCCTAGGGAGATATTTTCAAATATGTATGTATATTTCATGTTTAGGGTGAATATCAAGTTACATTGACTTAATGTATATGTTTTGTTTACTTTTGTTTTTTGTCCTGGAGGCTTGTTCCTAAACTTGTCATGTTCTTAGATAGTGTTTTTTTTTTCCTTTCTTTCTAAAAACATCGCCCTGTTTAGCACCACATTGTTTCTCACTCTAGCCTTTTCATGCTGTAATTAGAAATATTGTCTCCCAGGCTTGTTGCAAATTTTTGGAGGATGTGTTATTGAAAAATTTAGAAAAGGCCAATATGAAACACACCAGGGTAGCAGTGAAACCAGGAAATTGTGAGCTAGTTTAAGGTGTCCGTGAAATTAGGGAGATGCTGGTCTTTGCTTGTCTCAGAGCAGATCCCCGTTTAATGCACGTCCCAGCCAGGGTGCCGTGGTCCTCAGAGGCACCTGGCCTGGTTTCCTAAAATTCTGTTTAATCCATCACTTTGTACCTTCCACTTTCATTTTAACAGATTACAATACTAACCAATAAGAGAACAACAACAAAAAAAGAGCAACGGGGCATTTTGTTATTTTGTGTCTCAAAGTAGGCCAGATCTTCCGAATACTAGTTAAATTGGTGATGCGTTACTTCTGAATCAAAATTTCTTTCTGCAGACCCTGTTGTGTGATGGCTGTTGAGGGCATTTCAGATACACTGTATTTTAGGACGTCCATCCTTTGCTGAGTGCTTTTTAATAATTTGGCTTCCATAGAAAATGGCTCAAGACCAAGAAGATGGTGTTGAAGACCCAGCATTTTGAAAGGAGCCTTTTAAAAGAACCCAATGTAGCACCTTGAAGCTGAATTACTAAAGCAATTTGCGTGTTTTTGTCATAGTCAAAGAGGCATTTTTTCAAAAAGTGGCTCTGCATTGTTCAGATCAGCGTGACACAGTTTGCAATGACTTACTTTCAGAAATTCCAAATGGGGAACACTGTCCTTTGGTGTATGTAATGTCCACATGATTTTAGTGACTGGAGTCTTCCTTGCTCTAAATAGCAAATCATAATAATAATTATTATAATTATAATAATAATAGAAAGAAGAGAAATAAATGAAAATGCCCTCAAATAATAAAAACTATGTAGTGCTTTTTTGTGCCCAGGACTGAGCCCAATATTTGATTTGCACTGTGTTCAGTTGCACTGGTTCAATGCTAACAATACCAAGTTTCAGCCAAGAGCACTGGGGCTTAAAGAGGTCAGATTGTTTTCCCAGAGACACAGGAGAGAAGGCCAAGCAGTCTGGGAGCAAAGTCTAGCCCTTCTACCACAGCAGAATTCTTTGTCCTGTTATGTAATTCACGAATCTGGTATTAGAATAGTAGAATTAGTTCACCTGTCATCTGAAACACCCTTTGGGTGGAGCTCTGTACCCATGAAGATGTCATTTGGCCACACCTGGGCTATGACTTTCCATCTGTTGAACAAAGCAGTTGAACTGGGTGGTGTCTGTGGTTCCTTCTAGTGCTGCTGCTCTATAATGGTGAGACATGTCCTATGACCTAAGGTAAGGTTAAAGTGACCAACCATCTCTCTGCCTGCATGTGGCACTTTCAGGGCCAACATCAGGACAGCCTGGGACATACCTGGACAGTTAGTCACCAACCACATTCCCTGATACATTATTATTATTATTATTATTATTATTATTATTATTCCAGGCAACAACCCTTTATTGGAGAGTTCTTTGAACTCCTTTGACTGGGACTTCCTGTTTCTTGGATGAACTCCTGAAGAACTGGAGTACAGTGTAGATTATTTGAAAGGACCTGACACATGCTTTTCCCACCCTTTACATGTTATGCTCGAGTTGTTGGGACAGTTTCACCTTAGTTCCTTTCCCTTCAAACTAGTGGTTTGGTTTATTCTGTCAAATTTGCCTTTGTCTTTGAAATAATCTCCACGGATGATGACTAAGGTAAATCAACGGTTTGCTCATCCAAGGAAGTCCTCAGAAGAATAAAGAATCTGGCTGTTTACTGCTGAAAGTCATTGAAATGTCCTTTCTGGTAGCCTGAAACTAACCAGATCCATGGAAATAGTTTTTTCAACTTCCTACTGACATTTTCTGTTTATTCTAGTGATAAAAATACATCTTTGTTTGCCGTGGTGCCTCTGAGGACCACGGCACCCTGGCTTGGACGTGCATTAAACAGGGATGTACTCTGAGACAAGCAAAGACCAGCATCTCCCTAATTTCATGGATACCTTAAACTAGCTCACAATTTCCTGGTTTCGCTGCTACCCTGGTGTGTTTCATATTGGCCTTCTCTAAATTTTTCAATAATACATCCTTCATTTTACTGAACACCTACTCTCTAAAAGGCACTTTTACACACTAACTGAATTTTTCTTTTTTAGAAATTAAATGTAGTGGGGTGACATTGGTCTATAGGGACACACAGGTTTTAGGTGTACATGAAGTGTTTCTAGGTAACAGTTATTATCCACACTTTAAGGATAAGGAAACTGAGACTCAGAGAAGTTAAGTAATTTATCGAAGTTAAATCAACCTAAACTGGTGTCCCTAAATTCAGTCCCTATTTTCCCCATAGAAACGGTGACTTCTGCAGTTCAAAACACCTGCAACTTCTAGTTTAGTTAAGTATGAGGGCTGCTTATGTTTTTGAAGATTCCATTGAATATGAATTTAGATGTCTGGTTTCTCACTTTCAAATCCCTTCTTCCCATGCAGAATAATGGGATCATTTCTTCAACAGCTATGAAACTAGTGTCTTATATATCACTGTAATTTTCCCTGCTTTGTAAGGTCCCTTCTTTATAAAAACACAGTTGTATTTCCAGCTCCTGTTAGAGTGAACAAAGATGTATTTTTATCACTAGAATAAACAGAAAATGTCAGTAGGAAGTTGAAAAAACTATTTCCATGGATCTGGTTAGTTTCAGGCTACCAGAAAGGACATTTCAATGACTCTCAGCATTAAACAGCCAGATTCTTTATTCTTCTGAGGACTTCCTTGGATGAGCAAACCGTTGATTTACCTTAGTCATTCAAATGTCTGTATTGAGTGTTCACCCTTGTAGCAACCCTACAGAAATGGGTTCAAACAAACGAGTTCAACCAATGACCCTGAACTCCAGTGATATAAACTGATCCAGGCCCTCACTCAGGATCAACTTCACTCTGTGTCTAGTTATCAGCCTATGATCATAATGATCACAATTTATGTGATCGTGAGTTACTCCTGCCATTTTTTTAAGGGTCAGCATCGCCTCTGTCCTTAGGCAGTTAGTTACCAAGCAGCGATGGGACATATGCAAATGCAGGTTAAGAATTCTAAATACAATTCCCCTATTCCCAATTTTTGATATTTCTGTAAAGTCTTTGAAAAGTACAGAAGTGGCATATCCAAGTAAAAACTGGAGTATTAATCAGGGATTCAAGATACCTGGTGGTTTTTTTCAGGCTCTGCCTTGTGTGGTGCTTACAGTCAACGTCTCTTTCTTATCTGGGGCATAAAGAGACTATTATATCCGTCTCTTTTGGTACCAGAGAGCTACAAAAATAAATGATATACTGTGCTTCTATATAATTTCTTATTTAATAACAAATGTATCTAAAAATTATGATAAACATTGGTCGATCATGATTATTATTTGTGGTTTATGGCAAATAGGCTTATTTTCCCCAATTAGTTCTAATTCACCAACAGATACCCTGTTCTTACAGCCCACAATTATCTGCTAATGATATTCTTCCAAATTATTGGTTGGGTAAGAACAAAATATCCATTGCCCTTGCTGTATAGTGACTTGATAATCTGGCACAGATAATCTTTGTATTATAAATAGTCCCCTTTCATCCCAGATGCAACTAGAAAGTCAAAGAAAATGATGTTATAAATGAAGAGACGTATTCTTCCCATTCTTGGGAGCAAACACAGTACCGCCAGTGTTCAATTCTTTTTTTCCTCTTCCACAACTCCCGCTGACACTGCCTGATTGTGAGGCCCTGATGATTTTCCGCAGGGCCTGGGTAACATGTGAAAGGTTACACTTTCCTGTGATAAAGAGACACAACAGCTCTCTTTAAAACCTCAAACATCTGTAATTCCTGACTTTGTGTTTTTGAAAAGTTAACGAGAGAGGTCAAGGTAAATGTCTTTTTGAAATCTTAGTTTTAAGTTAGTTTTTTTTTTATTGTCTTAAAAGAAAACATAACATGACCTCCAACCTCTTAACAAATTTGTAAGTGTACATATAGTACATATCAATAGCTATACTCACAATGTTGTAGATCCGAACTCTAGAACTTCTTCATCTTGTGCGATTGAAACATTGACCAGCAACACTCCATTTTCCCTCTTTCAGCCCATGGTAACCATCACTTTCCTTACTGCTTCTATGGGTTTAGCTACTGTACATTAGATACTTCTATATAAGTGACAGCATGCAAAATCTGTTCTTCTGTGTCCTACTTCATTTAACATTATGTCCTCAAAGCTCACCCATGATGGAGCATTCGACAGGATTTCCTTGTTTATGGCTGAATAATATTTAGTTGTGTGGATATACCACATTTTCTTTATCCATTCATCTGTTGGTGGGTGTTTAGGCTGCATGCATGTCTTGTCGCTTGTGATAATGCTGCAATGAACACAGAAGTGCAAATATCTCTGAGATCCTGCTTTCAACTCTTTTGGATAAATACTCAGAATTGGAATGATGGAATCACATGGTGGTTCGCTATTTAATTTTTTTAGGAAATGCCATACTGTCTTCCATAGTGACTGTTCTATTTTATATTCTCACCAATAGTGCACAAGAATTTTATTTTTTCTACATCCTCACCAATACGTGTTACTTTCTGAGGTGGTTGTTTTTTGTTGTGTTTTGTTTTGATAGTGGTCATTCTAGCATGTGTGAGGTGATATTGTGATTTTGATATTCATTTTCCTGATGATTAATGACATTGAGAATCTTTTCATATATCTATTGGCCATTTGTCTGTCTCCTTTGGAGAAATGTGTATTCAAGTCCTTTGCCATTTTTTAAAAATAGGTTATTTTTTTCACTATTAAATTGTAAAAGTTCCTAATATATTTTGGATATTACCCCTTTTTCAGGTAAATTATTTGTAAATATTTTCTCCCATTCTGTAAATGAACTTTTCACTCTGTTAATGGTTTCCTGAGCTGTGCAGAAGCTTTTAAATTTGATAAGAGTCCCACTTGCCTATTTTTGCTTTTGTTGCCTGTGCTTTTGGTGTTAAAGGCAAGAATTCATTGTCAAGACCAATGTTATAAAGCTTCTCCCCTGTTTACTTTTAGGACCGTGATGGCAAACCTTTTTATAAAAACCGCCCACTTTTGCAGTGCTGGTCAACTTGGTTCCCCCACACACACACACACTAGTGGGCATTCCAGCTTTCATGGTGGGCCAATTGTGGTGCCATTTGGTTGCTCCGCTACCACCCACCATGAAAGCTGGAACACCCACTAGTGGGCAGGAGGGACCAGGTTGACCAGCACTGCAAAAGTGGGTAGTTTTTATAAAAAGGTTCACCATCAGGGTTCTAGGACTTTTAGAGCTTCAAGTCTCACATGTCAGTCTTTAATCTATTTTGAATTGATTTTTGTTTATGATGTGAGATAGTGGTCCAGTTTCATTCTTTTACCTGAACGTTTTTTTTTGTTTATTTGTTTGTTTGTTTTTTTTGAAGAGACTATTGTTTCCCCATTATGTAGTCTTGGGACCATTGTTGAAGATCATTTGCAAGGTTTATTTCAGAGCTTTTTTCCCCATTAATCTATATATGTCTGTCTTTATGCCAGTGCCATAAGGTTTAGATTACTGTAGCTTTGTAATATGTTTTGAAATCAGGAAGTGTAAGGCTTCCAGCTTTGTTCTTTCTCAAGATTTTATTCAGAGCACTTTGGAGTTAATATGACATTTAGAATTATTTTTTCTATTTCTGTGGAAAATAGCATTGGGATTTTGATAGGGATTGCATTGAATTTGTAGGTCACTGTGGGTAGTGTGGCCATTTAAACAATATTAAGTCTTCCAATCACTGGACATGAGATATAGTTACATTTATGTCTTCTTTAAGTTCTTTTAGCTATTTTTACAGTTTTCAGTGTATAAGTCTGTTGCCAATTTGCTTAATATTTTTTCTACATATGTTATTCTTTCTGATGCTACTATGAATGGGATTGTTTTTGGATTGTTTGATATTAGTGCATAGGAATGCAACTGGATTTCTGTATATTGATTTATACTCCATAACTCTGCTACATTCATTTACTAGTTTTAATAGGTTTTTTTATGTGGTAACTTTAGGATTTTCTACATATAAGATCATGTCTTCTGAGAACAGAAATAGTTTCAATTCTTTCTGATTTCAGTGACTTTTCTTTCTTTTTCCTGCCTAATTGCTCTAAGTAGTACTCTCAGTACTATAATAAATAGAAGTGGTGAGAATGGTCATCCTTGTCTTATTCCTGATCTTAAAGGAAAAGCTTTTCATTTTTCATCAATGAATATGATGTTATCTGTGGGTTTTTCATATATTCATTTTATTATGTTGAGATTATTTACTTCTGTTCTTCTTGAACATTTTTATCATGAAGGGGTATTGAATTTTGTGAAGTGTTTTTCCCTACATCTATTGAGATGATTATATGATTTTTATCCTTCTGTTAATGTGGTGTTTTACACTGATTGCTTTACATATGTTGGATTATCCTTGCATCCCAGGGAAAAATTCCACTTTGTCGTGATGTGGGATTATTTTATTATTATTATTATTATTATTATTATTATTATTATTATTATTTTAGTGAGGGAAAGCAAGGCAGAGAGAGTTCCACATGCACCCTAACAGGGATCCACCTGGAAAGCCCACTAGAGGGCAATACTCTGCCCATCTGGGGCCATTGCTCCACTGCTCAGCAACAGAGCCATTTTTTTAGTGCCTGAGATAATGCCACAGAGCCATCTTCAGCACCCGTGGTCAACTCGCTCGAACCAATCAAGCCATGGCTGTGGGAGAGAGTGAGAGAGAGAAAGAAGAGGGAAGAGTGGAGAACCAGATGGTCACTTCTCCTGCGTGCTCTGACCAGGAGTCAAACCCCGGACATCCACACGCCAGGCTGATATTGTACTTTACCACTGAGCCAACTGGCCAGGGCTGCATCATCATTTTAATGTATTGTTAAATTCTGTTTGGTAGTATTTTGTTGAGAATTTTTGCATCTATATTCATCAGGGATACTGGCCTGTTATTCTCTTTTCTTTTAGTGTACTTTTTGGGGTAATGTTGGTCTTATAAAATGAGTTTGGAAGTGTTTAAAAAGCATTTGGCATTAATTTTTCTTCAGTATTTGAAAGTGTTGGAAATGATTACTGTTATTATTCTTTGAATGTTTGATAAAATTCCCCAAGTAAAGTTATATAGTCCTAGGCATTTCTTTGTTGGGAAGTTTTTATTACTGAGTCAATCTCCTTACTAATTATAAATCCATTCACATTTTTTAAAATTTTTATTTTTATGAAGTGAGAAGCAGGGAGGCAGAGAGACAGACTCCTGCATGTGCCTGACCGGGATCCACCCAGCATGCCCACCATGGGGGCGATGCTCTGCCCATCTGGGGTGTTACTCCATTGCAACTGGAGCCATTCTAGAGCCTGAGGTGGAGGCGGTGGAGCCATCCTCAGCACCTGGGCCAACTTTGCTCCAATGGAGCTTTGGCTGTGGGAAGGGAAGAGAGAGATAGAGAGAAAGAAGAGGGGGAAGGGTAGAGAAGCAGATGGGCGCTTCTCCTGTGTGCTCTGGCCAGGAGTCAAACCCAGGACTTCCACATACTGGGCCAGTGCTCTACCACTGAGCCAACTGGCCATGGCCTGTTCACAGTTTCAATTTTTTTATGATTCAGTCTTGAGAGGCTATATATGTTTCCATAAACTTATTCATTTCTTTTAGGTTATCCAATCTATTGATATGTATGTAAGTGTTCATAGTGGTCTCTTATAAATTCTTTTATTTTTAGTTGTAATGTCTCCTTTTTTATTTCTGAATATATGATATTTATTTGTATTCTCTTTTTTCCTAAGTCTAGCTAAGAGTTTATCAATTTTGTTGATCTTTTCAAAGACCAACTCTTAGTTTTGCTGATATGTTTTTTTCTTTTTTCATTCTCTATTTTGTTTATTTATGCTCTAATCTGAATTACTTCCTTCCTTCTGTTAACTTTGGGCTTAGTGTGTTTTTTCTCTAGTTTCTTGAGATATAAAATCAGATTATTTATTTGAGAGCTTTCTTTTTTTTAAATATAGGATTATTGCTATAAACTGTCTTCTTAGTACTGACTTTCACAGTATTCCTTGAGTTGATAGTTGGTTAGCCTGAGAGGCTCAAATTTTTTCAAAGCTCTAATAGAAAGTAGCTAGCTTCATGATTCTTCTAATGGCCATTCTTCTTATATTGTTCACCTACACTACTGTGACATGAGCCAATGCTCTTGCCTCTACCTCCACGTAATCCTCATCTACCATAGGTGAGAGTCTTAGTAATTGGGAGGTAACCCCTGCCAGGGGTTCATTCTCTCCACCCATTCACCAGCAGCAAAGAGATCCTGATTGCTGTCTAGTAGGTAAGTGAACAATTTCTAAATTTTCATTTTGAGGGTCTAATTTCTAGGGTTATTTTTTATACCAAATGACGAGCCAGATTCCTCCCAAAAGCAGAATCTAAGATAAGAGTTTGTGTGCAGGCAGTTCATTTTGGGAAGTGACTCCAGGAAATATGAAGAGGGGAGAAGATGATGGACAAGACAGAAGTAGGGAAAAGAAAGAGAAAAGGAGGTTATTGATCTGACTTTACTGTGACCAACTGATGTTAGACTTTTCGGGAACTCTCTGAGGAGCCTGTAGAATATTTCTTAGAATTGTCGACTCGAGGACAGAGGAGGGCAGCATTTACTGCTACATGCTACTTCTGGGTTTTAATCCCTAGTAATTTAATTCCCTCTCTAGAGTATTTCTTAAGAGCATGGTTCAAGTCTTATATTCACATGTCTACTACAATACTTTGAACATAAAATGTACTTAATGACAATTATTTATTGAATGAACCAATCAATAAATGTGCTCTGCTCAGTAGTAGTTATTCTGAGCAGAGAAGAGAGTTACTGAAATCTATGGTGTACATTGAATCTTTCCCTAGGCAAAACCTATGAGTATTAACTGTCTTAGTTCATTTGGGCTATTATAAAATACCACAGACTTGGTAACTAGTAGACAGCAGGATTTATTGATCAGAGTTCTGGAAGCAGGGATGTTCAAAATCAAGGTGCCAGCATGGTCATCTTCTGGTGGGGGTCCTCTTCCTGGTTCAAAGCTGTCACCTTGCTTTCTTCTCTCATGGTGGAAGTGGATAGGTAACTCCCTAGAACTTCTTTTATAAGGCACTAATCCATTCATGAGTACCCCGCTCTCATGACTTAAGCACCTCCTAAAGCCTCACCTACTATTACCATAACACTGAGCATTAAAATTTCAACATATAATTTTGGGGGGTGGGGTGGGAGGGGACACAAGCATTTAGACCATAACATTAGCCTATGTCTTCAAAAAAGTGTTCACCAACTTTTCTGCTTCTTAACCAGGGGCGCCATTGGTTAGGTGAGAGTTAAAATGTCTTCCATGCTTTCTTTTTTGAATTATGAATATACATCATTGCTCTATATATAGTTTCTTGTTTACTTTAAACTCATGTACACAACATGATCCACATACATACACACACACACACACACACACACACACACACATACACACCCCTCTTGCTGGAGTCAGACTGCCTGGGTTTGAGACCTGATATCTCTACTAATTCTCAGTATGACTTTTGGAAAGTGGCTTAATTTTCCTGTTTCTCTGTTTCTACACCTACAAAATTAGTAATTCTAATACTTGCTTCATAGGATTATTGTGGAAGTTATAGGTGATAGACCATGCAACATCCTTGACAAATAGATACAAGCACTCTCCTCCCCTATGAGAGATTTTATTGAGAGTGTGTAGTAACAAAAGCACTGTTTGGAGAAGTAAAACATTCTCTGTGTATCTCACAGCTACCGGCATCATCTGAGAGCATCAGAGGCAATGTTGAAAATATTTAATGATTGTCTGGCATTGGCACTGACCAGAGTGGTCACTGGTCATTAACAATCATTATGGCAATACTATGTGTACAGGCTGAATACAAACTCGCAACCCCTCAGGACGTTCCCAGAATAGAGGACTCCTCTGGTACCCTCTTGATTGTACTCCCCGTGTGCAGGGCTCTCGCATCCTGGGGAGGTCCAGGATTGTGCATTACCCCTTGAGGGCACATTCACACAGGACATAGGCTGTTGAGAGGTTGGTACTGGGTGATTGATGGTTGCTTCTGGGCAGCAGTATTGATTATGGCTAGGAGGAGCCATCACGTGCCACTCTTAGACTTCCCTTCTGTGGTTTCAGGGAATCAGGTGCACTCTGCTGTTGGGAGGACTTGGGCCTCTTTGCCCATGCACAACACCAGAGCCACCTAGGGTCTGCTCACCACCTCTGCTCTCTCATCTATCAGTAGGGCACCAGCACACCCAGGAACTTCCACCTCCCTATTGTATGAGAGCCAGGTGTGAGAGCAGCTACTGGGCTCCTGCTGTGATGGTTTGACTTATGTGGCTGTCAGCCTGACGAAGGAGAGTTTATTTTTATTCACCAAAACAGTGACTACATGGAAGGCTTATGGACATCTGGTTTCTGCATGGTGGCAAACTGCCTCAGCTTATAAAACCAAGAGCTAAAATACAATGACTCCCTCCCCTATCACTGCGGGATAAATGGATGCCTTTGAAAAGAGAAGGGGCACACTGTTTTGTATAATGTTTTTGCATTACATAAGCTTGGAGGTGCTCATTCATCATGGAAAAGTTGATCTTTTTTTTTTTTTTTTGTATTTTTCTGAAGCTGGAAACGGGGAGAGACAGTCAGACAGACTCCCGCATGCGCCCGACCAGGATCCACCCGGCACGCCCACCAGGGGCTACGCTCTGCCCACCAGGGGGCAATGCTCTGCCCCTCCAGGGCGTAGCTCTGTTGTGACCAGAGCCACTCTAGCGCCTGGGGCAGAGGCCAAGGAGCCATCCCCAGCGCCCGGGCCATCTTTGCTCCAATGGAGCCTCGGCTGCGGGAGGGGAAGAGAGAGACAGACAGGAAGGAGAGGGGGAGGGGTGGAGAAGCAGATGGGCGCTTCTCCTGTGTGCCCTGGTCGGGAATCGAACCCGGGACTTCTGCACGCCAGGCCGACGCTCTACCACTGAGCCAACCAGCCAGGGCCGGAAAAGTTGAACTTTTGATGTTATAAATGTGAATCCCCAAACACCGTTCAGGATCTGTGCTTCTGGATTTGCTAATACCCCTCAGACAAAGCTTATTGCATCATGAAAGGGGATGAGATGTAGTGGAAAGACTATGCAACTCTAAGAGCTGGTTTTGTCTCTGACTTGCTGTGTTCTAAGTGTGGGAATGTCAGCAAGGCATGTCACCGTTCTGAGAGCATCTGCTTCTACATCTGTATCAAGACCTTCCTTATATAGTCCATGGCCGCATATTCCAACTGGTGCACTGGGGGGGGGGGGGGGCTAGAATGCAAATCTAAAATGGACTGATTCTAAAGTGCATGATTGCCTGACCTGTGGTGGCACAGTGGATAGTGTGTCAACCTGGAGGTCACCCGTTCAAAACCCTGGGATTGCCCAATCAAGGCACATAGGGGAGTTGATGCTCCCTTCTCTCTCTCTCTCTCTCCTCTCTAAACAAAAAAACAAATCTAAAGTGCATGGTCTTTTACTGCACAGCACTGGCCATAAGTGGCCAGGTTTCTTTCACTTAAGACATTGCCTAATGGCATAGTGGTTGATATTGTTATATAATTATTTAAAATGTCATCAAGTCTCAGTTGAATATTCATGGTATTTTGAGGACTACATATTATCTTATAAATAATGCCTTTTTTCCCCTCTGAGATTATTCCAAGTGACTTGCTAACCCATGGGTCAGCAGGATGCTTGCTCCCTAATGAAATGAAGCAATGTCTGCAGTAAATTTCCTGTACTCTGGACCACAGAGACATGCAAGGAGAAGATGGGTAAAAAAAAAAAAAAAAAAAAAAAAATGCATGTGGTTGGAAATAAGAAACTAATTCTGGGAAACCAATCTAATTGCTTCATTGGAAGCTATCCCAGGGTTTTGAAAGTTACCCTCTAAAATCAAAGGAAGAGGCTCTAATAAATGAAATGGCTGCATAGAAACCAGTCATTTCACCTGTCATCTCAGGAACGACAGGCTCTGTTGTATAACAGGTTAAGTTCTCAATTCAGAGTCATTGCCAGGCAAGCCATGTATCAACGTCTGCACATGAATCCGTTTCTTCACGGGGTAGGAGTTGTCTGAATATACTCTGTTGTTCATATTATCAGGTCTAGTCAGTTCTATTGTGCCACATACAATTCTTATATTATTTCATTTTGTTCTCAAGCAACCACATTTCTCCTCTTTAATGCTGAAATTGGATCTTTGAGAGGAGAAATGACTTACCCAGGTCACACAGCAAATAGGTGTTAGAGGTGCCACTCAGTCTCATAAGGTGTAACTTTAGAAACCACACTAAACCATTCCATTCCATTCCCTTCTCTTAAGGAGCACTCTAGTATGATGCCGTGCTCTCACAGTTGAGAAATGGGTGGACTCTCTTTAAATGAAAAACAGAAATCTTACAGTCAGCTAGCTCACTTAATTTATTTTTTATTATGATGTTGTTTACCATAACTAAAGACATAAATCTAGGTATAGGTTTCTTCTATTTTCAGTTCATATAAAACTATAAAGTCAAAATCTATTTCTAAATTAAATATAAGCCAAGAACCAGCCAACAAAATTCAAATTAACACATTTTAATGGGGGAAATTAATCTTGCTTCACTGAAACTAAGCTGCCACTCCCAGCAGGGACAAGGCCGTGACTCTGTGGTGGTGATTCTTTTTGATTCAACATGCCTCTTGTCCTGCAGGCCATGACGACTCAATTCTACCACCACTTTCTCCATGAGAAGTACCACTACACTGTTGTGTGTGATAATCGTTTGATCTCTCATGGCTTGAACATGACACTGACCCATTGCTCTTCCTCTGTTCTTTTCTCATCAGCCTGCAACAGTTAAAATAATGTCATCAGGTGCCGGCGTGAGCATAAGTAGATGTGAATATAGGCATTGCAATCATGTGGCAGTACTTGCTAATCTGAAACTAAAAAGGTCCTTCAAAGTGAGAGGCAACAAGCATTTACTGGAGATTAGAACTCTCTGGGAATAAAAATTCTCTGGGAATCATTAATTCAGGCAGAAGCCCAAATAATGTTCCAATTAGGAGAAAAAGGCAATGGGTAATTTTGGGAAAGTGAAGGGGAACAAAATATACATCCACAGAAAGAATGAATTTCTGTTGGTGCAGATAGCAACATAGCATGGGGCATTCTAAATAATGTTTTCAATTTTCAGTCCCTGGTCAGTAACTAGCTTCTTGTTATTTTTGCCAATAGTGCTTTGGGAAATAAGATTGCTTAGGGCTAGTCCAAAGGTAATTCTGCCCTGTTTTTAACATCCCAAGCTTTGAAACATAAGATATTCAAGGCATTTCCTCCAGCAAGGCAGCTCTGGCTTCATTTAAAGGGCCTCTGTTTATGTTATTGTTTACAGTGGTCATCCAGATACTTAAAAAATGCCAGCCCTGGCCAGTTGGTTCAGTGGATAGAGCATCAGCCTAATGTGCAGACGTCCTGGGTTTGATTCCTGGTCATGGCACACAAGGGAAGCAACCATCTATCTGCTTCTCTCTTCCTCCCTCTCCTCCTTCTCTCCCTCTTGTCCTTCTGCAGCCAGTGGCTCAATTGGGTTCAAGCATTGACCCCAGGCACTGAGGATAGCTCAGCTAGGCTGAGCGTCACTGGCCTCAGGCACTAAAAATAGCTCGGTTGATTTGAGCATTGGCTCCAGATGGAGGTTGCTGGGTGGATCCCGGTCGGGGCACATGCAGGAGTCTGTCTCTCTATCTCCCTTCCTCTCACTTAAAAAAAGAATGCCAACTGTAAGTGTTTAGGATATCAAAATGAATGCAAAACTTAAAATTTTTTTAGAGAAATTAAAGACCTCAAACTTATGTCCCTGGCAACTCCAAGACTCTGAAGACCTCCGTTGAGTAACCTTGTCTGCAGGTAAATCTAGTTGAGGTCAAATGATGATACATATTAATTTACTAACTGTCAACTGGGTACAAGTAACTTAATTCTCTGGGCTCTGTTTCTCCATCTATATAACAAGAATAAATAGATTGCTGTTCTCCTAGAGTTGTTGTGAGTATTAAGTGATATGTAAATTGCTCACCTCATAGATAAAGGGTAGGATAATTTTATAAATGTTTTCCAGTGTTGTTAATATTATTAAGTGACCATGGTGTGTTGAAGAGAGCAGACATGCTTGCAACAAATATGACCCAGGAGGAAATTGCTTTGCATCTTTATACACAAAGTGCTCTTTTGGCTTGGAGAGGATGGTGACAATAGCAAATTCACACTGGTGATAAATGGCAAAG
Organism: Saccopteryx leptura; assembly: GCF_036850995.1. Lineage (NCBI taxonomy): Eukaryota > Metazoa > Chordata > Mammalia > Chiroptera > Emballonuridae > Saccopteryx > Saccopteryx leptura. Next base: position 169,069,700 of record NC_089508.1, on the reverse strand, counting down.
ATGAAATTCTAACCAGGGCAGTCTGACTGTGGAATTGGGTTGTGCTTTTGGAGTTCTTGAAAATAATCTAAAGTTAACAGGGCAAAGGAAGAGAAATGTTGATAATCAACAGAGCTGGTCTATCAGACCCTTAAAATCCACACACAGGCCCTGTTCACACTTGGGCCAGTTTCCCCCTCTTCCCAGCAAATGCGGCTATTGTGCTGGGATTCCTCCCACTTTATGCATCAGACATTTTAAAAGGGAGATATGTTCCCAGTCCATACTGACACAAGCCACTTGGTTCCAGCAGCAGTGAGCTTGAGGACTCAGGCCGGTCTTCTATTGCTTCTTACAAGGGTTTGCTGGATCCTACACAGTTAAAGAGGTTAATTTTTTTGTCCACACTTAAATACCAGGGGATTTTATATAACAATCCAGGTTTCTGTCATCTCTTGAAAAATCATAATATCCAGGAACCTTGTGCCTGTATTCCCAATGATGGCAACCGAGTGGAACCTTCCACAGTGCCTCCCTAAAAGCATCTTTTGCCGTTGGTGGTAGCCTGGTTCCTGCAGGCCACTGAAGGATGACATTGAAAGCACTCAGTATGTGTCTGCTACCATCATTGAGGCTTTTTGGTGGTCAGGGACTGGCTTAGATTTCCCAGCACTTTTCTAGGAATCAGTTGCGTGGTAGATGGCAAAAAAAAGTGGCTGCTTTTCTGCATCCTATTCAGCACATCCCTTTGCCATATGGCTTTGTGGCTCCTCTGAACAGGACCAGGAGCCCATCTTTCTGTCGCATGTTGGCAGGGCGTGGCCAGGGGACTGGCTTTAGCTAATGGGCCTTGGAAAATTTGTCAAAAATAGAGGCTTGAAAAGTGTTTGTGCATTGGGGCCCCTCCCTTCTTGCTGCTGGGAACTCTTAGCCACCACGTGACAAGCCCAACTATATAGCCCATTGGAGGATGAGCTACTGTGTGAAGGGAAGGGAGTTGCCCCGCATTGGAGCAAAGACAGGTAGATCAGATGAAGAGCTAGCTCAGCCAAGCCCCAAATCAGGATAGGAAGTTGTTATTTAAGCTACTGAATTATGCATTGGTTTTTATACACAACAGCTAACTAAGAGGGAGGCAAAGGCTTAGAATGCCCCCACACAAAAGTTCCTACTGTAATTTTCGGGGGGGGGGGTCTTCAGATTATGCATTCTCTCTCCACAAATAAGGCCTAAAGCAAGTGACTGCTTAAATTTTTATTGAACTGTCACTGATAAAAAAGGACAACTGAAAATCAATAGTGAGAACTTTTTTAGGGTTTTTAAAAGTGGCAAGTGGACATTAAGGTAAATTTAAGGCAACCAAGGTCAAGGCAATTGAACCCGCTTATAGAAGTCACAGAACATATTTTAAAATGCACATAATCATACCATTCCAAGATAGCACCTTGATAACTTTTCCTAATTGTCAACATTTTATTAGTGTGCCTATGAGTTTATTTTTTTTGCAAAGTTATTAAGGCAGTAATAATAAATATAACTATACAAAGGAAAATAAGAATAGCTTCTAGGTACTGAGCTGTTACCTATCCAGCACTTTTCTAAGGACTGTTATATAGACTGTCTTCTTTAACACTCACCACATCCTAAAGGGGATGTTCAATTACTATGTCCATTTTACAGATGAGCAAAATGAGTCACAGAGAGACTGAATAATTTCTCCAGAGTTCTAGAGCTGGGACTGAACCTTCAGTTTTGCTATATGCACATGTTACTAATGCCTACACTTTACTATCTTCTTGAGACGATAATCATAGTCATGAAAGGATTTACAACAATAGAGCTGCCCAGAGAATTTGAACAGGAAGGAATCTGACAGTTTCAGTTCACTTTAAATTTACTCACCTGTCAAGCTGAGCAGAGACATTTTTATTCTAAACCACTTGAGGGCAGTGTGAGGCAAAGTTTGCTTCTAAGGTCAACTTTGGTCTCCACTATAGTTTTTTGTGTAGGTTTTCTGATTGTTTGTTTATTTGTTTGTTTGTTTAAATGCTTAGAGATGCCCCAGACTTTCAGAGCACTATTCTTTCCAACTAAGCAGTGTAAGGCTGTGTATAAGATGCTGGAGTATTTGTATGTTTGTGGTCCTGCATTTGTGATTCCCTGATCTTTGGAGAATACCTGGCTCTCTGGATCTGATTCATTTACGTAATGAGATGAAGTAGGATGAGTTTTAGGGATCATGCTAACTTTCACATTCTACTATTGCTATTGTAGAAAGTGATAGGAGTCTTAACACTGAAAACAAGGGTATGTATGACATGTTTTTATTGTTAATAAATAGAATTAAATAGGAATGAGTTTCTACTGTACCAGACTGATGAGAAAGGTACTCTGTCATTATTGGGGAGCCCCCCAGATCTCATTGCCCCTGATTGCCCAACAGTCCCGTGAGTATTAAAGACTATCAAAGGGTCAAGGAGTTGCCCACTCTTGGGGCGTCTGGCAAATAGTACTTGTGTTTCTGCTTGGAGGACCCTTATCTAGTTGGGAACCTGGCATCTCACTTCTCTGGGTAGGTCTCAGGGATGAAGAAGTGGACAGCTGTCTTACATTGACCTCTGCTCCTGCAAAAAGTCCTAGGAAGAGGAAATACGTAGTTCCTTGCTGTCTCCATGGAAAGGGGGCGGGAACCCACATGTAAATGTATAAATAGTGTCCTGCCACTCTACAGGACCAGAGCCTTGGGGATCGACAGTGTCTTGACCTAAATTGTATTCTCCATAGTATCAGAACTAAGAAGTTGCTCAATGAATATTGGGTGGTTAATTTTCTTCTTCAGCCTGAAAGAAAAAAAGCAAAATCGGGCAAGATTAGATTTTACTACAGAACAACGGGTATTTAAACCGTGAGCTAGGCAGGGCTGTGAGTCCTGGCTCCACCACCACCTGACTGTGGGACCTTGGAGAATATTGACTCTTCCTTCTGCAACATGGAGGTGTATAAATTCTGGATCCAGTTTAAAGAAATTTGCTGACTGCTTGAAATTGGTTTATAACCCCCACCCTTGGGAGAGGCTGTGGACATGTCCATGGAGTCCTGTATCCATACCGAAGAGAGATTTGGGAATTCCCTCCTCCCTTTGGGAGAACCTTTGGCTCTGTCCCTCTGTTCAACTGTATAGCCCTCTGGGCCCATTCCTGGTCCTCAGCCCTCTGTAGAGCCCTGTGGATTGGTGATCTTCTCAAAGGTCTTTTACCTGGACCCCTCTTTATCCCTGGATACAGCTGTTTCCATCTCATATGTTGCTCACTTTGTAAACTGAGATCATACTCTAGATTCAAAAACCATAAACCAGATCCACAGCCCCAGGGGTCCAGAAATGGCCCATTAATACAATAAAGGTCTTCTGTACTAAAGTGCATTCCCTTCAGCAGTGCCTATGAGTTATCAGTGCCCCGTCCTCATCATCATTTGGGTTGGCATCCACAGACTTATATTATTTGCCACTGTGGTGGGTGTGATGCTGCTTTTCATTTTGTTGTTGTTAATTTGGGTAAAAAAAAAATAACATGAAATCTACCCTCTTAAATTTTTTTAAATGTGCAGTACATTTAATTTTAAATAGGTTTATTATGTTTCTTCTTCTGTGTGTGGCCTATTCAAAGACTTTGCCCAAGTTTCTGGGGTTTTTTTTCTCTATTTTATTGATTTATGAGTTCTTTATATGTTCTGGATATTAGTCCTTTGTCAAGTATGCATGTGACAAATGAATACTCCAGTCTATGCTGATCTTTTCATTTTGTTTATAGGGCCAATTAATAAAATTAAATGTGTTACAACTATCTTTTTTAAAAATTTTGTGCTCTTTATATCTTGTTCAAGAAATCCTTTCTACACTTAAACATTGTGAAGGGTCAAATTTTAAAGAGTTTTTGCATGCCTATGCCCCAAAATCATTTATAAGATCTCTTTTGGGTACAAAATTCCAAAAATTAGCAACGTCTACCTTAAGGCTATTAATTAGGTATATACCATTGGGAGAACTAGTTTCTCACATGAATGACAATAAAGTTAAAGATTTCTACTTCATAATACACAGAAAAATCAATGCTAGGGACTTTAAAATAGTATATGTGAAAAAGAAAATTTTTTGAAAAAACATATAGAAAAAATAACTCATTTTATTTAAAAGGTATTTTTCTTTTTCTTATTTTTTTTTTTAAATTTGGTCCTATTCTTGTCTGTCAAAGATCCAATATTATGACTGCATTGAATGTGTGGAGTACAGCAGAGTTATGTGACAGGAGTGTCCAGATATGGCTGTCCATGTGTCAGGGCCAGATCATAAAGGGTCTTAAACACTAGGAAATGGAGTTGAAATTTTATCATGAGGATAATGGACTGCCTTTCAGAGACTTTATGTAGAAGAGTGGTGTGATGATCAGATTGGCCTTTTAGAAGGATTGCTCTGATCCCCAAAATGTCTAGCAACTGGTGGAAGGAGAAACAGGGCAGTAATCTAGGTGAGACGGGTTGGGCCTGGAACTGGGGCTTTAGCTGCCATGATGAGTAAAGATGGAGTGGATTTGAGAGCATTTAAGGACACACATTTGCTGGGAGCTGGTTAATGCAAATTAGCTTTTTCCTGGTTACAAGAAATTGGCCACCTGGAAGTACAAAATTGGGTAGGGGCGCACATGGAAGAATCCCATGACCGTATGAGATGGAGGAAACCATTCCCAGCTATCCATGCCCCATCTCAGAGCTCTTCTTTTAAGGAGAGATATGAAAGGTCTTTTTCTGTGGGCATTGGTGTGTAATTCTTTGACAACAGAATTTTAATACTAAAAAACAAATTAATTTATTTTTTTAGTGAGAGAGACAGACAGACAGACAGAAAGGGAGAGAGAAGAGAAGCATCAAATCATAATTTCTGCACCTTAGTTGTTCATTGATTGCTTTCTCATATGTGCCTTGACCGGGGGCTCCAGCAGAGCAAGTGACCCCTTGCTCAAGCCAGTGAGTGACCTTGGGCTCATGCCAGTAACCATGGGGTCATGTCTATGATCCCACGCCCAAGCCGGTGACCCTGTGCTCAAGCTGGTGAGCCTGCACTCAAGCCACGACTTTGGGGTTTCAAATCTGGGTCCTCAGCATCCCAGGATAATGCTCTATTCACTGCGCCACCACCTGGTCAGACCAAATTGTCTGATTTTGATAATATTTTTTCTTTTACATGGAAAAATAGAAGCTTAAAATGTCAGTGGCACTTCCCAGTGAAGGCAAAGATACCTCGAATTCACAAAGTCAGATGAAGCTTAAACAAATCGATTTCGGGGATGTATGCTTAACAAATGGTAATTAGTGAAACGCACCTTAGTTCTTCACCTGCAGTTGGGTGACTGTTCCAAAAGAAAAGAGAACTAGGATCTCCTTACCTGTGACAGGAAGTGCCCCCAGCCCCCCCACTGCCTGTAATAGGCATAGAGGATTAGTGCTTTAGAAAGTGACACTATAACAGGGTAAAGAGGAGATTGCCTTTTCATACAAATTACTTGGGTGAGATATTATTGAGGACTTCTCTAGCAGGGATTTAGAGACTGAATATGCAAATTTAAATAAGAGGTCCTAAAAATAATTACCTATGAGAAGGGAGTAGAACCACCAAACTTTTAACAGAAACTGTCAAAAAAATTTAGAGCAATGATATTGGTAGCTTTATGAAGTTCTTAACGCTTCCAATGGTGTTAGTATTGTCCAATGACGGATCTCCCTTTTGGTGGATAATGGCTGCCCTGGTTTCAGATTCAGGTCTGGACAGCAGATCATCAGTATACACCTCATTGGCCCAAAGTTAGTCAAATATCACAGTCAGGGGAATGTGTGTGCTGCTTGTCTGAAGTCAAAGTTAATTGAAGAAATCATGATGTCCAGGGGATGGAGATTTCTTTGGTTTAGGCCTTTGACCAGGAGCCGGAGTCAGCTTAGCTTTCAAATGCATAGAAAAGGTTGTAACTAGCTGAGTCCTGCCATAATTAGAAAATAGAAACTGTTTTTTTTTTTAATAATGTTTTGTTTTTCAATTACAGTTGATAGACAATATTATATTAGTTTTAGATGGACAACAGAGTGATTAGACATTTATATAACTTGCAAAGTAATCCCCTCAATAAGCCTAGTACCCATCTGACACTTATTTCACTCAGCATAATAACCTTTAGGACCATCCATGTTGCAAATGGCAAGATTTCATTCTTTTTTACCTGACTAATATCCCATTGAATGCACATGCCACACCTTCTTTATCCATGCATCTGCTGACAGGCACTGAGGCTGTCTCCATATCTCGGCTATTGTAAATAATGCTGCAGTGAACATACGGGTCCCTATATTTTTTGAATTAGTGTTTTGAGTTTCTTTGGATAAGTACTCAGAAGTAGAATTGCTGGGTCTTTCTTTGTCTCTTTTTATAACCTTTGTTTTGAAGTCTATTTTGTCTAAGTATTACTACCCCCATTTATTTGTTTGTTTCCATCTGCATGAAATGTCTTTTCCACCCCTTTACTTCCAGCCTGTGTGTATCTTTCAGTCTGAAGTGGGTCTCCTGTAGGCAGCATATATATGGTTTACTTACACCCCCATGTCTTTTGATTGGAACATTTAATTCATTTACATTTAAAGTATTTAAAGTATTACTGATGGGTATGTAGTCATTGCCATTTCATTATTCATATATATATTTAGATTTTATTTATTCATTTTTAGAGCGAGAAGAAAGAGAGAGAGAGAGAGAGAGAGAGAGAGAGAAGGGGGAGGAGCAGGAAGCATCAACTCCCATATGTGCCTTGACCAAGTAAGCCCAAGGTTTCAAACCAGTGACCTCAGCATTCTAGGTTGATGCTTTATCCACTGTGCCAATACAGGCCAGGCTCATTACTCATACTTTTTATCTTTAAAAAAATTCTTCTTAAAAAAGATCCTTTCAGGCCCTGGCCAGTTGGCTCAGTGGTAGAGCATCGGCCTGGCGTGCAGGAGTCCTGGGTTCGATTCCCAGCCAGGGCACACAGGAGAAGCACCCATCTGCTTCTCCACCCCTCCCCCTCTCCTTCCTCTCTGTCTCTCTCTTCCCCTCCCACAGCCAAGGCTCCATTGGAGCAAACTTGGCCTGGGTGCTGAGGATGGCTCTGTGGCCTCTGCCTCAGGCGCTAGAATGGTTCTGGTTGCAACAGAGCAACGCCCCAGATGGGCAGAGCATCGCCCCCTGGTGGGCATGCCAGGTAGATCCCGGTCGGGAGCATGCGGGAGTCTGTCTGACTGCCTCCCTGTTTCCAACTTCAGAGAAATACCAAAAAACAAAAAAAAAAAAAAAGAAAGAAAGACCCTTTCACATTTCGTATAATACTGGTTCGGTAGTGATGAATTTCTTTATCTTATTATTTTTTTTTTGTCTTGGAAGCGCTTTATTTGTCCTTCAATTCTCAATGATAACCTTGCTGGGTAGAACAATCTTGGTTATAAATCCCTACTTGTCATCACTTCAAGTATTTTGATCCAGTCCCTTCTGGCCGGAAAAGTTTCTGTTGATTAATCAGCTCACAGTCTCATGGGAGCTCCCTTGTAGATAACTAACTGCTTTTCTAGCTGCTTTTAAGATTTTCTCTTTGTTGCCTGACCAGCAGTGGCACAGTGGGTAGAGTGCCAACCTGGCCTTGGCAAGACGTTTAACTTCCATTTGAGCTTCAGTTTCTCACACGAGGCTCACAAGATGGAATCAACCTGATAGAGTTGCCAGGAGAATTCATTGAGATGATTAATATAAAGCACTTAACACAATCTGGAGCCCAGGTGAACACCAAATAAGATTTAGGTGTTTGGTTTTGATCACATGTTAACAAGGACCATATCAGTGGTATGGATGATGTGATGGTCTAATGCCTCCTAATATTTGTAAAATAAACAACCAGACCAACAACTGCTCCTTTATTTTCAGAACCTTTTTCTTGACATATGGTGGGATACCATTTAAAAAAAAAATTTTGTTGTTGTTGTTAGAAGCTAAATTCTGCAAGAAAACGTGCAACATTTTTTTAAATTTCTGTTTCATCACAGGCTGGGCTGGATGGCAATTTACAGAAGCAGTGCGCACCCACACTGCGCCAGCTGCTCTGGCGAGAGGAGGAGTCTTCACGCAGGAGGTGAGTTATAAACAAAACCCCAACACGAATCATGCTTGAATTATATCCACTTCCTATGGTTGGGGAAAGTTGCGATTCTATCTTTTCCTTGTTTTGAAAAGAAAGTAGAACATTTGGTTGAAAAAGGCGATGGCAAACGCGACGTGTTTGACAGCTATTTCACACTCTTGTCAAAGGCTCTTTCCAGAACCGAAAATTCAGAAGGAGACTGTCCCTATGGCTAAAAGGTCAAAGAGCACTGAAAGTCAAAATGCAGATTTTCTTTTCTTTTTTAAAGCTCAACTTCTAAGGCTGTTTCATATATTTGTCATCTGGTGTCAACTGGTCAGTTCGCGAAGGACTGGAGTATTTGTCCTGTATTAAAGTTATTTTCTCAACTAGGTCAAATAAAATTTTACATGTGCAAGTGCAGCCCTGAAGGATTTTTCTGATTACTTTGCTTCTTAAAGACATAGCAGATATATCAGTGCACTGGTTATCACTATTATTACAACCATGACATTAAAACTATTAATTCAGCAGGTTGGTTAAGAGTGAATTATGTTTACTAGAAACAACTGAGGAGAATATGCAAATAAGTAAACTAAAACAATCATAATCCTAATGCCAAGTGCTGACTACTATTAACTATAGTATAGAGCTTTCCATCCTTACTTTGCATATACATTTTCATAAACACTTTTTAACGGATGGTGCCTATATGTAGGTGTATGTGTATGTATATGTACACTCTTCACAAAAATTAGGGGGTCAGGGAACATGCAGATACTCCAGTATTTTCAGCCTTTTGTTATAGTGCATTTTCACCAATGAAATAAAAGTTGGTTTTTATCTCATTTGCATGATTGAACAACTTTCTTTGACTTGTCATTTGGTTTTCTAATGTTCTTGTTTAATAAAAAAAATCAAATGCTTCTTTTTATCGCTTCATATTCATTTTGAAATATCCCCTAATTTTTGTGAGCAGTGTAGATATTCACTGTTTACTTACAAAATATTCTAAATATCTTCCCATGATTATATGAGTTTTTTATCTCTAAAAATTATTAATTATAAAACATTTTGGATATACAAAATGAAAAGGAATAGTATAACAAACACTAAGTATCTGCCACCATTTAATAAAATGTCATAACCCATCTCCCTGAATGTCCTCCTATAAGTATAAAAGTAATCAGAAATCTAATTTGAGGATTTATTATTTTTATTTCTTTGCTGGTTGTATCCTTCAGAGGTTTGGGGTTTGAGCTATACCGACTTAGCAGCTTCGTTGGAAAAAAGTTTTCTTGTTTTGCAGCTTTTCTATAAATTATAGGATTTATTCTGATTGAACCAGGTGGAACCACATTATCATCTATGAACCAAACTGGGACGTGTGCTTATGGACAGGGCTAGCTTGTGTTCTAACTGGTCAAAGTCACATGCTCACAAATGGAGTGAAGTAGGAGAGGTTTGATCCCCAAGAAAGAAGGAAAGTGGTCTCTCACCAGTAAAAATGGCAAAGAAGGTAGCTAGGCAAAAGTAACCACTGTCCACAAAAGGAACTTCTATCTATAGCATCCTCTGTGACCTTCCCAGCACCTTTCTGAGAAAGAATTCATATATTCTTGCTTAATAGAGAAAGGTCAATGAATATTGTTCCCAAAGTCTCCCACATGGTAGGAGGCATAGCTTGGGCTAGGATTTTTTGTGTGTGTGACAGATAGAGACAAGATATGTGCCTTGACCAGGGGGCAACAGCAGAGTGATAGATCCCTTACTCAGGCCAGAGATCTTGGGCTTCAAGCCAGCAACCTCTAGGCTCAAACCAGCAACCATGGGGTCATGTCAATGATCTCAAACTCAAGCCAGTGACCCCACACTGAGTCTGGTGAGCCCACACTCAAGCCGGATGAGCCCATGCTCAAGCTGGCCATGTCGGGGTTTCAAACCTGGATTCTCTGCATCCTAGTCCGACACTGTATCCACTGTGCTACTGCCTGGTCAGGCTAGAATATTTTTTTAACAACTAATTTCGCTTGGCTGAGATAAATGTCTGCATTTTTTTTAATTCCCTCAAATTTGATTTTCCACAGTTGTTTCTGATCTCTTGGGTAAGTCCTAGCTTCATAGTTCATCAGAGAGTTCCGACTCTAATAATCTAACCAAGTCAGTTTTCACAACTTTGTTACTAAGAAACTCCAGAAACCTGCCATGTTCTGTCTCAGGAAACTGTTGGTCTTCTACACATGCGCTCTTTCCTGTCTTATGCTTTAGTCCAGGATGTCCCTTCTTGTTCGATGTCACTTTCTTCATTAGTCTAGCTACTATTGTCATAGAGGGGCTGCTGTTTCCTCTTGCAGCCTTCTTAACACACCCAGACAGGATTAGGTGCCCACCACCCTACTCCTCTCTGCAGGCCTCTGGCTTAATGTCTATCACATTCTGTTGATGTTGTCTTTCTCTAGCAGGCATTGAGTTTCTTGTTTATAACAAGGGATGTCACTCGTTTTTTATTGAGTCTCCAAGATCCATGGCAATGCCTGGTACATGGTGGGGGGCTCAGATGCTCATAAAATGTCAATTGAGTAAATAAAATGCTAAAGATAATAAGTAGCGTGCCAGAAAAATGAGATGACAAATAAATTAGGTACAAAACTTTAGAGGATGTAGAGAAGAATTGGCCTGATAAAACAGGGTCACAGAGAGCTGAATCGTTAATAAAATCTGGGAACAGTGATCCAAATAGCAGAGAAAGTATAAAGGACAAACAACTAGCATTTAAGCTAGAGAGAGAGAGAGAGAGAGAGAGAGAGAGAGAGAAAGAGGAAGAGAGGGAGAGAGAAAGAAAGAAAAGAAAAAGAAAGAAAGAAAGAAAAGAAAGAAAGAAAGAAAGAAGGAAAGAAAGAAAGAAAGAAAGAAAGAAAGAAAGAAAGAAAGAAAGAAAGAAAGAAAGAAAGAAAGAGAAAGAGAGAGAAAGGAAGGAAGGAAGGAAGGAAGGAAGGAAGGAAGGAAGGAAGGAAGGAAGGAAGGAAGGAAGGAAGGAAGGAAAAAGAGGGAGAGAAAGGAAGGAAGAAAGAAAGAAAAAGAGAAAGAAAGAAAAAGAAAGAAAGAAAGAAAGAAAGAAAGAAAGAAAGAAAGAAAAGAAAGAAAGAAAAAGAAAGAGGAAGGAAGAAAAAAGAAAGAAAAAGAGGAAGGAAGAAAAGAAGGAAGGAAAGGAAGGAAAGGAAAGGAAAGGGAAGGAAGGAAGGAAGGAAGGAAGGAAGGAAGGAAGGAAGGAAGGAAGGAAGGAAGGAAGGAAGGAAGGGAAAGAGAAAAAAATTATATCATGTTCTAATTTTTTTGACAATCAAATGGATTATCCATTTAGAATTTTTCAGGCAGAAAGCCATCATTAGAAGCGCTTGCATTTTCCTCAGTAAAAGCCTCACTTATCTTGTAAATAATGACAGCCTTTGTTTAAATGGCACTCTAAAGTTTGAAAAGCCTTTGACTATATAGTCTAATTCTGTTATAAAGCATACTTATACTGAGGGCCTATGAAAGACAAATTATGAAGTACAGATGTTATAAAGTATCACACCCCAGATTCTGAAAGGCACTGTACCTCATTTCATTGAGTTCATGTAGAGACACCCAGTCCAGATAAATTTTGAAGAGTTTTATTAGAGGAGGAAATTTTAAATATGCCAGCCGCATATAGCAGACACGGGGCATCTGCAGGCCCAAATCGTGCAGTCCTCAAAATAGTTCAGGGGCTGCTTATATACCTTTGATCACACATGGGCGGAGGAAAGCATGACATCAAGGTACAAGCTGGCAACATTTGTTTAGAGGATACACAGAAACATTAAGACTTTCAAGGTAACACAATCAAAGATGTTTACAAATCTTTCAGGGTTCAACTTCCCTCACTAGCCTAGAGGTATTTTACCCTCTGGATTCCAGGGAGGGGGAGGAACTACAGTCAATGCAAGGTGGTGTGTAAACTCTGCCTCCTATTGTAAGAGAAGAAGTCTCTAAGTTAACCTTTATTTTAGATTTAAAACTGAATGACCTATTGTTCTTGCAAGCCAGAAACTTCTACCTTCTTCTCCCTCCCCTCCCTAAAGGAGAGATGGGACAGGAAAGCCTGAAAGGAAAGCCTGACCTTTCCTCCCAGAATATCAATATCAATTTTCAGCTTTTTGGTACCTTACAACACAGAGGCAAATAAGACTGTCCCTGCCTTCAAGAAATGTATGGCCTAGTGACAGAGGCAGAGATAAAGAGTGACAGTACAGCAAGAAAAAATGTTATTGAAGTGGCTATGTACTCAGACTGTGGCCCAAAGCAAGTGACCAACACAACTCTGTGAACAGGAGAGCAAAAACTTCACAGTAGGCATGTGTCTTACAGGGATGGTGGAGGTTGATAGAGAAAAGAGAAAGGATATTCTAGATCAGGTGTGGCCAACAGTTTGGTTTTTTTTATGGTAATTAATATATATATTTTTAATTTTTTTATTTATTCATTTTAGAGAGGAGAGAGAGAGGGAGAGAGAAAGACAGAGAAAGGGGGGAGGAGCTGGAAGCATCAACTTCCATACGTGCCTTGACCAGGCAAGCCCAGGGTTTCGAACCGGCGACCTCAGCATTTCCAGGTCCACGCTTTTATCCACTGCGCCACCACAGGTCAGGCGGCCAACAGTTTTTGCCCCAGGCCAGATTAGAAAGAAAGCTTTTTTCATAGGCCGGAGGAAATATTAAAATTAAAAACTGTTAAATACAAAAATGATTTGTTTAAGGAAACAAAATTTTGTTATGTAATTTGTTTATGAGTAAATGTAAGTAATTTAGTACAACAAATTAACAAAAAAACTAATGTGATGCTGTGAGGCTCTTTGCATCGCCTATTATTTTTTTAATATCTGGCTGTATACTTGTAGTAGCTATTCTTAACAGAGCCTCCAAATGTAAATCATTCAATCTTGATCTTGTTGTACTTTTATTTAGATTCATTAAAGAAAAAGGTTGTTCACAAATATAAATTGAGCTGAAGATTACTAAATATTCCTTGGCAAGTTTTCTTAAATTTCTATATTTTCCATTATTCAGTTGCTTATAAAAATTGCACAGACGAGTACAAAAGTTGTAAATCTTTATAATGAAATTAAAAAAAAAATAAAGAAGTATCACGAACTCATTCAACCAATTATTGGAAGTTAACCCTAGATTAGTCACACGCAGAATTCTTTTCTGCGTATCACTATCTTCTTAAACATCTCAATTTCCAATAATGAAAGACACTTCCACTTCTGAGTAGCTGAGATTTTAACTTTCATTGTTGTACAATGGTTAGATATCGTAGTTTATGTATAACGATTTAAAAGTACCACTTATTTCATTTCCACAGTGTGTTATGCGGAGAATATTAAAAATTTAATCGTGTGCCGCATAAACTCATTACGCAGACCAGATCCGGCTCGCAGGCCGTATGTTTGCCATGCCTGTTCTAGACCAAGAAATGCATCCATAAGGGCAAAAATTATTGAAATGGTGTGACTGTGTTCCCAGAATAGAAAATGATTAGCTATGGAGGCACAGTCTTTGTCTCTCCTTCTGAGCTTGGGAAGCCTTGTAATTAATAGAGCGCAGAAACTGTGACATGGCATGACCACTGAGGCTAGGTCAGAAAAGGAGATGTGGCTTCCCCCTGTTTGCTGGAATGCTAGTGCCCTGAGCCCTGAGCTCTAAGAAGTCCATCACTTGGAGTCTCATGCTGAGGAAGCCATGTGTACACATTTAGTTGATGGCTTGGCTGAGCTCCAACAGACAGCCATCTCGTCAGGAAGCCCTATGACTCCCAGTGCCATGGAGCCTTAAGCTGTCTGTAGCCCCAGCCAACATTTCACTTCAACTACGAGCAACAACTGCCCAGCTGAGCCCTCCCTGAATTCCTGACCACCAAAAGATCATGAACAAAACAAAATGGCTGTTTTATGTCACTAAATTTTGGAGCCTGGAGTAGGAGACACATTCTTGAGGATAGGGGTTATAAAATAGATGTCATTTATGACAAGCTAGCACTCGTTTCCTCTTGTTTTGGTGATAACAGTCAGATTTTTTTGTGGGTAACAGTATTCTTAAGCCATGTATTTCAGGTGGGGTTGGCCCTACCCCCCTCCTGGGTATGCCTCTCACTGTATTCCTCCTCACTACAGTGTTTAGTGAAGGGTTGGGCAAATAACCCAAAACAGATCACTGTGGTTTTGCCTTGTGACTTGTTAAAATCAGTGAGAAAAAGATGCTGTCTTCTTAGGGGGTTGCTAAATAAGTACTAGGTAAGCCTGAAACTTCTAGGGGCAAATTTGTCATTGAGGGAGGAGAGCCCAATCAAGAATAAAGTCACTATAGAGCAGGGGCAGTCAACCTTTTTATACCTACTTCCCACTTTTGTATCTCTGTTAGTAGTAAAATTTTCTAACTGCCCACCGGTTCTACAATAATAGTGATTTATAAAGTAGGGAAGTTGTAAGGTATTTTTCCCCACTGAGAAGGAAGGAAGGGGCCGGAGCCACAAAGTATGGAATAGCAAAAGGCTTTATTGAGTACAGAGCGCGCATCCCACCCAGCAAGGTTCCCTGGCCCCGAGGAAAGAAAGATGGAGGCTAGGGAAGTTGCAAAGATTAAACTGCGTGGGAGATATTTAAAGGGTCCCTCTAGGGAAGTGGAGTTACTATGACATGGTGAAATTTCACTGGCTGGCAGACAATTACTTCTTTCCAAATGGTTCCTGGGAAGCTTCCTTTTGCACGCTTGATTGTGGGCAGTCCTAGCCAAAGTTCACCGGCCTGGGTTCCCCACGTGACCATCCCTCATTATCCACCGACCTTACATTCTGACCTTTTGTGTTAAATAGAAAAGGGGCATCGTTTATTCATCTGGCTACTTTCTGCTGATTAGGGGTGTCATGGGGAGGGGGAGATTGGAAGGTGGTAGCTTTGAGGGGTATCAGGAGAAACATCTGTGTGGTCGTGATTGGAGAAACTTCACGGATGTGGTCCTGTAAGGATTTTTAAAAAAGAGAGGAGTAATAGGGGATTTGCAGGGTCCAGCCTTTTGGTGAGCTGGAGATGGATGGTGTCCAGTGGTTACGACTGCCAGTGGTCCTGTAAGGAGGCAAGCTTGAGGCAAAACTGCATGTCAGAAGTGGCGTAAAAAGGGGAAAGGAAAGGGTCCCATCCATTCCCATAACCGAGACCTGTGAGGGAACTAGAGGTCCAGAGTGTGATGGCAAACAGAGAAGGCAGCCCCCGTGTCCACAAGAAATGAGATGGACTTACCCACTTGTTGCAGAACCCTGGGTTCTCCGAGTCCAAGCCGTGTCCTAGGAGTTCGAGCAATGCACCCACCTGGCTGGATTGGCCTTCCATTTGGGTGGCTTGTCCTCCACGTAGAGGCACTGAGGAAAAAACCTGTTGCCCAAAGGGGCAATCACTCCGCCAGTGACTGGGCTGCTTGTAGTCAGGGCAGGGCTCAGTGGGCAGCCGCTGGCAGGGGCCCTGCCAGGACCAGTGGTCCTGCTTGCCACACTTAAAGCAAGCTGCTTGTGGCTCTGCTGGTCTCAGGGTTGCCACAAGACCTAGGGGTTTGGCGCATTACTTTCTGCTGCATGTGGGCCTGGTAAACAGCTTTGGCCTGTTTCTACTAGTTGGGACCGTTAAAAACTTTAAATGCCATGTTCACAGGTTCCGGATAAGGGTTTAGGGGTTTGGGAATAAGAGGAGGGAGGCTCGTGTGGAGCCCGGCACCCAGATCTTGCAGGAAACGCTGTAGCCAAAGGCAAGACAGGGCCAGAACTCCCTGTAAGAAAATTGGGGTTGTACATCCTGAAAACCAGTATAAGAGCCAATGCCAGGCTGAGAAAGGCCTGACGGAGGAGGGACTAGAGAACACAGTGAAGGGAGGGGCCCCTGGCCAGCAGGGGAGGAGAAAGAGTTGGGAGTCCGCGGAGAAGGAAAGATCAGGAGTGGAGGTTTTAGGTGAGGTTTCTCTGGCCAGAAAAAGGCCTGTGCGGTGGAACAGGTGGCACAGAGATTAAGGACAGGTGTGCAAATAATTAGAAGCTGTGTATGTAAGAGATCTCCAATCAGTTCCCAGCTTTTTTGGCGATAGTTAAATTGGTGAGGGTGTTAACACCGAAAGTCCCTTCAGGAGGCTAGTTCAGTGGGTTCTGTGGCCTGGCCACAGCGGAGAAGAATAGTTTCTTCCTCCTTAGGGAGGGAGATTCCTGTGCCCCAGTAGCCGCCCTCAGTTCTCGGAGTGGTCAGACTTGAGTATTAGCGTCCTAAAAACTCAAGGTCCAGCCACGGACAAAAGTGGATGTGCTTGGGGAGGTCTCCACAAGCACATGCTCACTCGGACAGAAAAGAGTTCCCTGACGTAGCTATGGTTTCAGACAGGGAGTCTCGGAAAAAAAGAACTGAGAGGAAAGGCGGAGGCAGGGGTCTTACCACACCATGCACCGAAGTGGGTGGAAGGTCAGAGATCCTGGTTCTTTCTCCTGGTTCTTTCTCAGAGGGGAGGGGAAAGGAGCAGTCCTTGTGGACTTCTAACTCCTTCCGGGTTTTCGGCACCAAAATGTAAGGTATTTTTCTCCGCCAAGAAGGAAGGAAGGGGCTGGAGCCACACAAAGTGTGGAATAACAAAAGGCTTTATTGAGTACAGAGCGCGCATCCCACCCGGCAAGGTTCCCTGGCCCCAAGGAAAGAAAGATGGAGGCTAGGGAAGTTGCAAAGATTAAACCGCATGGGAGATATTTAAAGGGTCCCTCTAGGGAAGTGGAGCTACTATGACGTGGTGAAATTTCACTGGCTGGCAGACGATCGCTTCTTTCCAAATGGTTCCTGGGAAGCTTCCTTTTGCGCACTTGATTGTGGGCGGTCCTAGCCAAAGTTCACGGGCCTGGGTTCCCCACGTGACCATCCCTCATTATCCACCGACCTTACAGAAGTAACTTAACTTTATAAAATTTATAAAGCAGAGTTATAGCAAGTTAAAGCATATAATAATAATTACTTACCAAGTACTTTATGTCGGATTTTTGCTAAGTTTGGCAGAATAAATCTTTATAAAACAACTTACTATAGTTAAATCTATCTTTTTATTTATACTTTGGTTGTTCTGCTACTGCTCACCATGAAAGCTGGAACTCCCCCTAGTGGGTGGTAGGGACCAGGTTGACTACCACTGCATTAGAGGAAAGCAAAGCAAAAGATAGAGTGAAACAGCTTCCTAATGAGACTGTTGGAGCCAGTGGACTCAGGTGTAATTGGTCTGCTCCAGGCTCTTTAGTTTTTCACAAACCAGTAAGTTCTCCTTTTGATTAAGCTTCTTGGGAAGGTGTTTCTGTCATTTGCATTCAAAAGATTTCTAACTATTGTAGGTAAATTAGGTCAAAGTTATAGAGGAATTTGTACCCTAGACTGGCCAAGGTGTACTTTATAAATGATGGAGACTCATATACTTTTAATCAGGATCAAGATGATGAGATGTGCACTTCAGTAAGATAACCGGCTGCCGTGGGAAGACAGGATATGACGTGGTACTCGACTAGGAAAGGGACATGGGCTAGGAGGACTTAGCATTAGTGTAGCAAAGACGTCATGTTGCCTAAAGTAACATAACAGGTGGGAGTGGAGATAAGGTGATTGGAGAGACAGAATTCAGAGACACATTGGCTGTTGGTGGTATGGAAAAGAGAAGAAGCAAGGATGACCTTTAGATTTCTGGCTAATATACAGGCTGGATGGAGTACCATTAGGAAAGGATATTATCTAGTAATGTCCAGATGAGGACACTAAGACTCTGAGAAGGTAAGTGACCTGCCCAGGGGTCGTGTACCTAGTAAGAGACAGAGCCAACCAGGTCTCCAGGCTTCAAGACTGCTGCTCTGTCTGTTGTACTGGGAAAGGGACAAGGGCTAGGAGGACCTAGCCCACTTCCTCTGCTCAGGGTGCCAGAGGTATTGCATTCCTAGGAAATCAACAAAGTGCCTGGGGCTGCTGCTTTTTCAGCACATCAGGAGGAAGGAGGTTTCATCAATGATTTATGTGGTGCCCCTTGCAGGGCCTGTGCTCGCAAACTGAACCTCTGCAGCAAGGCGCTTGTAGCACACAGGCTGCCGTGGCTGACTTTTCACTGTTTGTGAAAAGGTCCAGGCAACTCTGTCTCAGGCCTTTCTGCATTCTGGCTTCTGAAGCTGATTACAGACACAGAAGCATGGAGGGAGAGAAAATCTATTCCTCAAGATAAACTATTGATTTGCACTAAAGACCAAAAGGATGTGACTTTCTGATAGGTCCAGTGGAGGAAGCCAAAGGCAAGTAGTAAGGGAGAGTTTGAATGGGAGTAAAGGCCTCATTAAGAAAAGAAAATTGGAAGATTTGGTTTAAGACAGGTATGAAGAGAAGATTTTTATTATTATTATTATTTAGAAATTAAATTCAATGGAGTGACATTGGTTTCAAGTATATACATTTCCATAGCATGTGAACTATTCATTGCATTGTGAGGCCATCACCCAAATTCAAACAACTTTCCATCACAGTATATTTGGCCCCCTTGACTCCCTGCCCTGACCCTTCCCTCTAGTAACCGCTTCCCTTCTGTCTACGTCAGTGAGTCACAGTTTTATATCCCACCTAAGTGTGAAACCATACAGTTCTTAGCTTTGAGAAGGTTTGGAACTTGATGAAGAGGGCATCAGAAAAGGAGAGGAAGTGGGCTGGGTGGTGGATGCTGGTTCTCAGGCTTTTCTTCTTTGCTGCTGGGGGTGGAGCTCAGGCCCACCTGCCCTGAGCTGGCTTCACACCTGAGTGGAAGCTGGGTAGTGTGGTGGTTACAAATCGGACTCTAGACTTGAATTCAGCATTGTGAATTCATTTGGATCTGCAAGTAACTGGATGCATAAACTAGACAAGTGGTTTCACATCTCTAAGGCTCATTTTCCTCATCTATTAATAAATAGGTGATGATAGTGCAGTAGCCCCTGATATTGTAGCATGCACCAGGTACGAGAACAGATGTCGGAGACTTTCAGGAGTATAGATGTTTCTTTATTGGCCAGTTTAACCTGCGCAGGGGTGAATTCCCAGGTGTCCAGAGGCACCGTACCCACAAGGAGCTACAAACGGGAATCGCCGCTAGTGCTTACAGCTCGGTCCTTATATATCCTAAGTAAGCAAGCATCATACAGAAGCAAATGTGGTAGTTGCCTATTCGCTAAGGGGTCACACACAGCATAGCAACAGGGGCTGGGTCTAGCTCATTGGCAAATTTCAAACATAAACTTCTGATAAGGGTCTCTGACCAGTGGAATGCAAACGTTTGTCTTCCTTTGTTCTCAGCCTTACAGGGTCCCTATTATTACCTCCCTGTCTCTGCTTCTACACTCTGGAAATCCCAGCACACTTTCCTGAATCTAACAATTTGATCTTTTCTTGGTCCTTACAATATCTCATGGAGGATGTATTCCAAGACTCTCCTGTGGAAGCCTGAAATCATCGGTAGTACTGAACACTATGTGTATGTACTATGTTTTTTACAATATTTGCGTGTGTGTGTGTATATACACACACACACATATGCACAGTGGTACCCTGAGATATGAGTTTAACTCATTCTGTAACCAAGCTCATAAGTCAGTCAACTCATATATCAAATTTCTCCCATTTAAAATAACTGAAATAGATTTAATCCGTTCCAGCCCTGTGAAACATCTCCAAATCATCCTAAATTATGAAAAAAGATGTTTTTATAATAATTAATAAATGCACATGTATACTTACCAATGCATAACAAAATATATGAAATAAAAGAAAAAAGTGTTATTTAGTACTGTATTCTTACCTTGGAGACAGACAAGGGCGGCTAACGGAGGTGAATGGCGGAGGGGGAGGGAGGAGGAAGGGATGCAGGCACTGTAGACACGTAAACTAAAACTGTACTTTCTTAACACTAACTGTAAACTAAAACTGCATTTTCTTTACTTTAAACAAAACTAAAACTGCTTTCTTTACTTAAAATGAATCTTAAATTACACAAAACTTAATTGTAAAAAAAATGCACTTTCTTAACTTTAAACTTAATCTAAGCTTAACATTACATATTTTTCATTTAATCATCACCTGTTTTTGCCTTTTTGGCTGCACTTTCAGCACTTTCACTTGCAGGACTTTTGAATAAAAATCTATCCAAAGAGATTTGCTTTTGCCTGCCTTTTAAAATGTTATGGAAATGTGACAAACAAGTGTCATTAAAAAAGTGCTGAAGCACAACCAGTTGAAACTTTTTCTGGGTGTTTCTTTTCAATGAAACTTGAAAGCTTCTCCCACATTGCCAGCATGTCGTTAATTTCACTTGTAGAAATCACTTCCTCCGACTCTACCTCCTCCTCACTACTAATCTCTTGCAGAAGCTCCATATGTTGCATCATCTTTAGCTCCTTCAACTCCTCACTTGAGAGTTCCTCCTCATGTTCCTCAATGAGCTTGTTTACATCACCCTCATCTACCTCCAGACCCATTGACTTTCCGAGGGACACAATCTCCTCCAACACTTCTACCTCGGTCTCGGTCTCTGGTTCGAATCCTTCGAAGTCCCTGTCTGCAACAACATCAGGCCATAACTTTTTCCATGCCAAGTTCAAGGTTCTTCTTGTAACCTCTTGCCATGCCAAGTCAATAATGCGTAAACATAACCCGATGTTGTAGTGATCTTTCCAAAACTCTCAAAGGGTTAGAATTGTATTCTCAGTCACCTCAAAGCAGCAGTGGAACAAGTGCTTTGTATAAGGTTTTTTAAAGTTGGAAATGACCTGCTGATCCATAGGTTGCAAGATTGAAGTTGTGTTGGGTGGGAGGTAGAGGACTTTCACGAATTTGAACTCATCAAGAATGTCATCTTCAAGACCAGGTGGGTGGGCTGGATCATTATCAAGGATTAGTAATGCTTTCATCAGTTTATTTTCTTGAAGATATTTCTTCACTGCAGGACCAAAGATGAGATTTACTCATTCAATAAAAAACTGCCACGTAACCCATGCCCTAGCATTAGCGTGCCACATAGCCTGCAGTTTTTCTTTAAGAATCTTGTGGCCCTGGCCGGTTGGCTCAGCGGTAGAGCATCAGCCTAGCGTGCGGAGGACCCGGGTTCGATTCCCGGCCAGGGCACACAGGAGAAGCGCCCATTTGCTTATCCACCCCTCCGCCGCGCCTTCCTCTCTGTCTCTCTCTTCCCCTCCCGCAGCCAAGGCTCCATTGGAGCAAAGATGGCCCGGGCGCTGGGGATGGCTCTGTGGCCTCTGCCCCAGGCGCTAGAGTGGCTCTGGTCGCAACATGGCGACGCCCAGGATGGGCAGAGCATCGCCCCCTGGTGGGCCGAGCGTCGCCCCATGGTGGGCGTGCCGGGTGGATCCCGGTCGGGCTCATGCGGGAGTCTGTCTGACTATCTCTCCCTGTTTCCAGCTTCAGAAAAATGCAAAAAAAAAAAGAATCTTGTAAGTCTTAAAGGCTCGAGGATTTTTGGAATGATACACTAGCAGTGGCTTTACTTTACAGTCACCACTAGCATTTGCACACAATGCAAGGGTCAGACGGTCCTTCATGGGTTTGTGGCCTGGCAGTTTCTTCTCCTCTGTGGTGATGAAAGTCATCACAGTTGAATACTTGTTGGAGGATGTAGCCTTCCTTTGCGATAAGTGCAGCAAAATGTGCGATGTACTCCTCAGCTGCCTTAACATCAGCACTCACAGATTCACCATGCCTCACCACAGAGTAGATGCCAGATCTCTTCTTGAAATTTTCAAAGCAGCCATGTCTTGCCTTAAACGTATCTTCTGCTGCCTCTTTTGAGGTTGATGGTTCTTTCTTCTTCAAGTCGCCATAAATAATACGTGCCTTTTTGCATATTACAGTCTCCATCACTGTATCTCCTGCCAGCTCTTTCTCTTTCACCCACACCAGCAGAAGCTTCTCCATTTCTTCATGGATATTTGTCCTTAATTGGGACAGAATCGTAGTTCCTTTTGCTGGATTTGCACTTTTGATGGCATTCTTTTGTTTAAGGATAGTACAAATTGTAGATGTATTGTGGTCGTACAGCCTTGCCAGTTTAATCACTCATATACCATGCTCATGTTTTTCTATTATTTCTTGCTTTACTTCTATCAACATAATTCTCTTCTTTTTCTCATCACTATCCTTTATGTTCACTTTCTTTGGCCCCATAATAGCACATAAAAAAAGTTAGTAAAAAATGTAAAAATAATGCAAGAACGAGTACAGCACATGAGATTTGACTTGATTCTGCAGGTAACACGTGAGAAAGAATGAATGCTGGAGTTGTGCTGCTGATACTGGACCCGTGAGCCAACACGCCAACTAGCAGCAGCTTCCTGAATCATGACTTGTATCTCAGAATTTCGCTTGAATCTTGTACAAAAATACAGACCAAGTCATAGCTCGTATCTTAAAAAATTTTGTATGTTGGTCTGCTCATATCTCAAGGTACCAATGTATATACATACACATATATATACATATATACACATGTATATATACACACATATATACACACATATCATATATACACACATATCATATATACACACATATCATATATACACACATACATATATATTTATACATATATACACACATATATATACTTATGAAGTTTATAAATTAAGCATAGTAAGCACCTAATTTTTTATTACCATTTTATTATTAACAGCATTAATAATAGAATGGAACAATATTTTTGTGTGTGACAGAGAGAGAGAGAGAAAGAGAGAGGGACAGACAGACAGGAGGGGAGAGAGATGAGAAACATTAGTTCTTCATTGTGGCACCTTAGTTGTTCACTGATCGCTTTCTCATACGTGCCTTGACGGGCGGGTGGGCACTACAGCAAAGTGAGTGGCCCCTTGTTTAAGCCAGTGACCTTGGGCTCAAGCCAGTGACCTTGGGCTTCAAGCCAGCTACCTTTGGGTTCAAGCCGGTGATCTTGGGGTTTCAAACCTGAGTCCTCCACGTCCCATTCCAAGGCTCTATCCACTGTGCCACCACCTGGTCAGGCTAGACTGGAACAATTATAATGATACATTGTAACAAAAGTTATGTGAATATGGGCTCTCTCTTACTTGCAAAGTATAGGATTGTCCTGTACTCACCCTTCTTGTGATGATGGGAGATGATACAATGCCTATAGGATGAGATGAAGTGAGTTGAATGACATAAGCATTGTGACATAGGCATTATGACATAGCAGTTGGCTACCATTGACCTTCTGAGAATAAGGGTGACTTGAACACAAGCACTGTGATACCATGACAGTCGATGTGGTCATGGAGATAGTTACTAAATGACTCATGCATGGATGGTAGCATACAGACAGTGTGGATCTGCAGGACAAAGGCATAACTCCCATCCAGGTGATGGTGCAAGATGACATTATGCTACTCAGAACACTGTAAAACTTATGAATTATTAATTTGGGAAGTTTCCATAAATATTTTTGGCCCACAGGTAACTGGAACCATGGAAAGTAAAACCACATATAAGGAGGGACTATGATATAAACCCAGTAGTGATGCTCTTAGGCAGATGCTATCATCCCCCTAGGACCAGAGTAGGGGGAAAATGATTCTTTGTCTAATAAATGTTTGCTGTTAGTGTTCTATTTAGCATCTTCATTCTTATTGTCTTAATAAATAACTCATGAGTTCCTAGAATACATTTATTCTTGTATCAATACTCGTATGAGTAACAACATAAGTAATACTAGTATCATTCTATTCTGAGATCAGACACTTGGAGCCCCTACACTGGAGACTTTTTCATGTCTGCAAAATAGAATGCTTGAAATTTTAATGACTATATTATTTTTCCCCTTGCCCAGGAAAATTCTATATGATTCAATTCCATTCAAGCACTCTGTTAGGTGCTAGGTAGAGAACCAGGGGCCAGTTTTGCATGTTCTCCTATAGAAGTTTATGGGATAATGTAATCCCAGATCTCTAAGTAATAAAGAGGTGATTGTATGCTGCTATCCTGTATTGGAAGTTGTTTGTATAACCCAGAAGAATAATATGCTATTTTTATGTACATGTCCAGTGTAATGTTTAGTTCTTACTTTGGGGAGGAATTTATGAATCTGAAGGATATCAGATTGTATACAACTTTGAAACGCATCCAAGCATTCATGGTTAGATATCTTGGTTTCATTCTTCATGGTTTTAAAAACACCTTAACTTTTTTATGTACATTTAAGAAATAACTGCTCCTTTTTAGTTATGCTCTGTTTTTTTTTTAAAGTTTTTTACTATCTTTGAGCCACAATGACCTCACCAGTAACACTTTGCCCCACAAGGTTGCACTGACTGTTAAATAAAATATTGACACAGATGTGCTTAGCCTGGTGCTTGTGACAGGGCAGCTGCACAGTTGATGTCCATTGACTCTAAGACTTCCCAATCTGCTCAGCAAATTTTTATTTAAAAAATGCCATTAGGAAAGGGAAACTTCTGCTGAAATAATCAGTGTGTGTTTCATAGATGGTAGGGAGACAGGACAACCAACATTCTGTTCATTTGGAGAAGAGCTAACTGAGGCTCACAGAGGTTCAAAGGCTTGCTGCACATGGCTCAGCTAGCAAAGCACTGGATGTGGGGGTTTTCCCCAGAGGACCCCAGTTGAGATGCCCAGGTGTTACCTGGGGCACCACCCCCACCCCTGCCAGCCTTCTTCACGTTACATCCTGATTTTTTTAAATAATAAAAACAATGTTCAATTATACCTAACATACAATATTAGTTTCAGGCATACAGCATAGTGATTAGACATTTATATCACTTACAAAGTGATCACTCCAGCAAGTCGAGTACCCATCTGACACCATATATAGTTATGACAATATGATTGACTATATTCCCTACGCAGTACTTTACGTCCCCAGGATTGCTTTTATAACAGGCAGTCTGTACATCTTAATCCCTTCCCCCCTTTCATTTATCCCCCAACTCCCCGCCCATCTGGCAACCATCAAAATGTTCTCTGCAGCTGTGAGTTTGCTTCTGTTTTGATTGTTTGTTTATTAGATTCAATATATAAGTGAAATCATACGGTATTTGTCTTCCTCTGGCTGATGTCACTTAGCCTAATTCCCTCAAGATCAATCCATGTTGTTGTAGGTGGTAAGGTTTCATTCTTTTCTATGCCTGACTAATATTCCATTGTATATATGTACCACATCTTTATCCATCTGACACTCAGGTTGCTGCCATAGCTTGGCTATTTTCACTAATACCGCAGTGAACATAGAGGTGCATGTGCCTTTTTGAATTAGGGTTTTGGGTTTCTTCAGATAAATGGCGACTTTTAAGAGATGAGAAAGCTGATACCCGGGCCATGAGAGAATGCTATTCGGGAGGGGGCCGTTTCAAGCAGGGGAGAAGGAGGAGAAGGACTCCCTGTATGAGGGTAGGAGGATTTAACTACGACTGTGAGGTCATGGGTCACAGGAAAAGATCAGAAGTGGGAGGGGTGCTTATGGACTGGTAGAAAGTCCTCAAGCTTTGGAATTTGTGCTCTAATATTCACTCCTCCACTTACTACCTGTGTGATTTTCTACAAGTTGCTTAACCTCTCAGAGCGTGTTTTTCCACTCTCAGACGGAGATAATAAGGCCTTATTTGATTACCATTGTTAGTATCTAATATATATTTTGTAAAGCACCATATAGTCTGGTTCCTTGGGAGATGCTGAATACATTAGTTGTTGCTGTTGATTTATTTTGAGGCAAGCCTTAAGTAAACATTTCATTTGTGTAGTAAGACTGCTTGTCTGGGCATTACCCTATCTGGCGGAGTTTATGATATGGTTAAAAGCCTGTTTTGCAAGTAGGGATAGTTTGACGAAGTGTGAAAATCAATCCCTTAAATGTTCAGCTGTTTTGGACGAGGAGGTAATGAAGGAGGCAGGGACTAGCAGCCCATCCACACTCCTATTTAATCCTGAGCCAAGGCTGAGCCTTCAAGTGTGACATAGAGTTAGGGCAGTTGGTGACTGCGATTCATTGATGGTGTGGAGACCAAAGATATCTGCAGTAAATTGATTTAGAAAGTGATCAATTAGTAAAGATGTGTTTTTATATTTTGAAGCAGCCACATGCTGATTTGTCTGGAAGGCTCTAAATTTAGAATCACACCTTGGTGTTAAGGGGACAACTTAACTGATTAGAGACCCATCATTCTACTCTCAATGAATTGTATGTCTAACTTTCTTTTCTACGTGTGCAAGGAGGGAGAGAACAATTGCAAGATTCTATTCTTATTGGGTTTTTGGCATAGAACAACTTGGGTTCAAGTTAGTCATTATTAGTGCATGACCTTGCACAAGTCACATAAATAATTTGCACCTCCATTTGCTCATCTGTAAGATGGGGCTATTGATATTAACTTGTTTGTAATCTGTGCATAAGGATTCAATGCAGTCGTTTTGTAACGTGCTAAGACGAGTATTTGGCGTTGAATACATACGTGCTCAGTGACTATTAGGTCACCTTTAAAATGACTGTCTCAGGCCTGACCAGGCGGTAGTGCAGTGGATAGAGCGTTGGACTGGGATGCGGAAGGACCCAGGTTCGAGACCCCGAGGTCACCAACTTGAGCGCAGGCTCATCTGGTTTGAGCAAAGCTCACCAGCTTAAGTCCAAAGTCACTGGCTTGAGCAATGGGTTACTCCATCTGCTGTAGCCCCCAGGTCAAGACACATATGAGAAAGCAATCATTAAACAATTAAGGTGTCAAAACAAAAAACTGATGATTGATGCTTCTCATCTCTCTCCCTTCCTGTCTGTCTGTCCCTATCTATCCCTCTCTCCGACTCACTCTCTGTCCCTGTAAAAATAATAAATAAATAAATAAATAAATAAATAAATAAATAAATAAATAAATAAAAAAAATGACTGTCTCCGGCAGAGAATTGAGCTTTAGTATAAGCCTGTGTGAAATCCCCTGTTGATTGTATTGCTTACCTGCTTTCTGCTGCCCTGCCAAGCATTTGAAATGGTAAGAGGTGAGTTATGAAGGGTTCTTGTCTTCAAAGCAGCAAAGAGGGGAAAGCTGGCATCCAGAGACGACCGGGGTGGGATGGCAACCAATGAGAAAACAGACTTGGGTCAAAGAACTGGGCCTGTAAGCTCCTCTTGGGGAAGAGTGACCCCACACTAGTTAAAAGTCCATCTCAGGGGCAGTAAAGTCTATTCTCCACCCCTTTTCACTACTGATGTGTAAGGAGCCCCTTGAAACATCCCTTGCACCAGTCACATTTCAGCCTCTTTTGTTTATTTATTTAAATAAACTTTGTTTTCAAGGAACGGTTTTACAGAAAAGTTGCGAAGGCAGTCGATTCCTCTGGGCTGCGACTGTTTCTTAGCCTGTCCTTGTTTTTGATGACTTGACAGTTTGGGGGAGTATGAGTCTGGTATTTTAGAGAATGCTCCCTTATTGAGATTTAGCAAATGTTTTACTCCTGGTGAGACTGGAGTTGCAGACTGTTTTGGAGGAGGGCCACAGAGATAAAGAACTATTTCATCACCTCGTATTGAAAGTACATGCTATCAACACACCTTATCACCGTGGATGTGACCTTGATCACCTGGCTGAGATAGTGCCTATCAAGTTCTCCATTGTGAGGTTGCTCTCCTCTCCCCCTTTTGTATTCTGTCATTTTTGGAAGGGAATCACTAAGTGTGGCCCACATGTAAGGAGTGGAAAACCCAGCTTCTGCAATAAGACTGCAATAATAGGAACAGCAACAATCATAGTAATATCTGTGAACATGTTTCCAGGGTTTATTATGTGCCAACAGTGGATTAAACCCTTCTAACATATTAACTCATTTTGTCTTTAAAATGGCCATGAGGACAAGCCAAGGCTCAGAGAAGTGACCTGCCCAATGTCATCCAATGTCACCCAGCTAGTAATTGCAGGGGCTTAGTCTAATATACCTGTCTCTTTGATTATGTCCCTACTGCCCATCAGTAGAATTTCTAAGTGCTTTACTTTGATCCATATAGTCTGGTGTCTTATTTTTCTTTTGGGAGGGGTTTGTTTTTTTGTTTGTTTTTATCCTTTGAATCAGAGAGTCTGATATAGTCTCAATAACTAGGTATTATTCTTACCAGGTGTCGGCGCGAATTTGGTGTGTGTCCTTGTCCACTCCCCAGGCCTATGGTGTTCATGATGAGGCCTCTCAGTTATGAGAGGCTGCCCCTTGCTCCTTCCTTCCTCCCCACCTGGTGGGCCCCTCAATATCACTTCGAATGCCCTTGGCCCCGCCTTTCAGGCAGGCTGTTTACGGAGGCCCACCCTGTCCTTCCATAAGCGTACAATTTGTAGCATTCTCTTGTCAGCTTTTATCTTTCTTCTATCTCTGCTGTTCTTTTGCAATCAGGAATAGTTAGCAGCTTTTCTTTAAAAAAGAAGGCTCACTGCCTCTCATCAAGAATGTTTATTCTCTTTAGTTCTGAAACCCCTTAAGAAAAAAGAGATCAGCTTTTTTTTTCCTCCCGTGAAAATGCTACCGTGAACATCCTTGGAGACAAATCTTTGTACACTATTAATGACTCTGATTATCTGGTGTTTTTATTTTCTGTTCACCTCTATTTACATGGGTAATTGAGAAGCAACAACAGACAATCTCTCACTGAAGGATAATGATCCTGCCTGTCCCAGGTTATCTGGGGCAGGTTCAGCCACATAAGCTATAAAAACCCTCCGTGTGTCTTCATTATAAAACAGAAATCGGTGATGATCACGACGCTTGCCAGGCAAGCAGTGAAAGAAAACAACAACAAAAAAGAAACATCCTGGGCTCTGAGACAATATGCTCGATGCAGCCCCTGGCTCACTCTGTGACTAGTGAAGTCGCCTCTCTGTTTCTGCACCTGTCAGGTGTGACTCCTAAACGCTCCCTGGGAGAGAGATGGCCGCTATGAATGAAACCATGCTGCTGAAGCATCGTGTGGCCTTTCTGAGTATTAACATCACAGAGATGAAACTATCGATTGCTGTTCCACACTTTCAGTTATAGAGCACATGGTTAAAAAAAAACAAACACATTTCGGGCGATAATAAGATGCCCTCCTTGGGGAGAAAAAGGGGGGAGCTTAATCAATAGCTATAGCTTCCTCTTGACAATCACAGTCCGTTTATGACCAGAGTTATGATTATAGCTCTGCCCTGGGTTATTGCATCAGGGCAGGACTCATCTTGGGTTTCTCGGGGAAAAAAATAACAAAGCTTGTAAATGAGTGAAGAGGCTCTCTGATGAGGAAAGGCCAAGAGCTCACACAGCCGTGCTGGAAAGTCAGAGCTGCCCGGCTCAAACTGCCCTTAATCGCTGCAGCTACAAGACGTAAAAGCTCCGGTTTCTAGGGAAATTAATGTTTAATGATAAGTGAAGTACTTGAAAGAGTAGTTCAGGATGCACTAAATACTTCACGAGGGCACGTGTGTTTCCCCTCTGGTTTTTCCTTTTATTTCTGAGAGATCTGTTGAAGGCAGATGAACTGTCTCCCTCTTCCTATTCTCTGCCACCCCCACCCACACCTCTTTCATTTCCAGATTTTGCAGTCATTGATTGAATGAAAGATTCTGACTTTGATCCCCTCTGCTGGTTATTGTGTGGTTTCAGTTTTGGCCAGTGCATGCATTCCAGGTGTGTGAACACACTACTACAGGCTACTCATATATCACAATACTACATAACGCGCTGATGACATCATACTTGAGCAGCTCATGTGCTTCGCATGACTTCATTGTTATTGCGCAAGCATCCCAAATCCTTGCAAGAAAATGCAGTGTAAGGGCGCAGAGTTGGGGACGTCAGGAGAGAAAGAAAAAGAAGGAAACACTGCTTTGTAATAGAGGAACAGGTTTTGAATCATAACCCCCTGAGGATTTTCAAACACAAACGTTGACGTGGTTGTTCTGCCCTGCATACCTCTTAACCACTGAATAGTGTATCTCCGATGCTCATGCAAAGTTCGCTTGCCATAGATAGAACACTCAGAGGAAAAATGACTTACTTGCACAAGGTCTGACAAGTCACCAGATCTCGGGGCAGAAAATCATGGTTTTCAGAGTGAGCGGTGCTGAGTGAGGCGTCTCTGAAGGCGCAGGGAGACATCAGACAATGAAACTATCTCCTTGCCTGCCCTGGGACAGGGATGCCGGCTAGAGAGCATGCCTAGTGCATTGGCTTTCAAGATGAGAAGGATGTGCATTTGGACCCTAACTTTGCCCTTCCTAGCAGCAACCCTGATATGTGTTGCCAAAGCTCTCTGAGCTTCTGGTGCACAATAAGCCAGCCTTGCAGGGTCACTGTAAGTGCTGCAATCAATGGGGACTTGCAGGAAAAATCATATAGATTCATTACGAGGTTTTTGTTTGGTTAATGCAGTATAAAATTTAAAGGACAGACCTAGATTTATGTACATTTCAATGGACATTTTAGAAGCTACGGGGAGGACTGAAATGTTTAATAGTAGACTTAATTTAAATTTTTTGGTATAGAATAGGGTGTAGCACTCTACTGTGTTCTATATGAAACATTCAGTAAAAAACCCCATTATTTACTAAGGCTTTTGCAATTATGTATGTGTGTGTGTGTGTTTAATAGTAAGGGAGGCACAGTGATGTTCTGAGATAGGACAGGACAGGACACGACTCCAAGCAGGCATGAGGAGAATGGAATCAGGACATGGGAAATCTGTTTGTAGTGTGTAGTGTGTATAATACTGCCTGACACAGAGCAGGTGCACAGAAAATATTAGCCAACATTACTATCATACTCAATATATGGCCCTGAATTGAGAACTATAGAGTGAATGTAGAAATTCAATGGCTATCTTTTTAATAGATTAATGATATCATTTCAGAGACATTTAAAATGTGAATAAAGTATATCTTAATATGGAGGTAAAGTGGTAACTAACATTTATTCAGCACGTGCAGGCAGTATCTAAGTGCTTTATATAAATTAATTTTTCTACAACACTGTGGAACACATAATTGGTTAAAAATGTTTTGGTTGTAAAAGGCTGAACCACATAAAACAGATATTTTTATAAGTTAAACATGCTTGACAATTGACAACTTCACATGGTTGCGCATAATAAAAGAACATTTGACTTCAGCATTGTAAATATACTGTTTTTCCTATGTAAGAAATAATTAAGAGATAAGTAGCTACTACTTTTAGCTCACTGTCAAGACGAGCATCTCAGTGACTAGCTCAGACTTATTCTCATGTCATTTTCCTCATGGGCACAAGATGGCAGCTACAGCTCCTGCCACTAAATCCTCATTTAAAGTATGAAGAAAGAAGAGAGGATGGCAGTCATAATTGCTTTCTTTGGAGTGAGGGGTTTACTCAGGATTTCCCAGCAGATTTCTTTTACCTCACAGGCCAGGAATCTAACTTCATCTCTGATGGCTAACCCTAGCTGCAAGAGAAATTGAAAATATAGCTATTTAACTTTTCTGCCTCAAACAGATATGAGCAAGGGACAAAGAAGTTTGAAATAAAAGTTACATTAGATAGCCAACTTGTTTATTGTGGTAAATACAATTTTTATAATCTCCTTTTGGCAGATGAAGAAATAAAGGCCTGAGAATATGTTACTTGTCTGCAGCACCATATACAGTAATGGCAGGGCAGGTGTTTACTAGTGGGTTCTGCCTCTTGGGCCTGGACTGTTAACTACTGCAGCACACTATATAATTTCACCAACAATTACCATTTACTCAAGTGTGTAAGTCGTAAAACCTTCATAGAAGTTTATTGTGAGTCATTTCCATCTTGAAAGTAAAGCCTCAAGAAAAAAATGACACTGATTTGCTGACCAAGTTTCCCTCTCCCATCCATCTACCCTAATGCACTTAAGAGTATTGAACTATTCAGAGGTATATAGATGGTGAGAGAAACCAAATCATAAGCAAAGATGGGGGGGGGGGAATTACCGGACTAAACGGGTCTGTTTGCACAACATGCCCCCGAGCACAATAAGATACAAACAGGAGCTTGCAGCAAAGAACAGAAGGGTTTATTTTTAGGAAGTGGCCTATGCCCAGACACAGGTGAGCTGATGCCGATGACCTGGCTCCCCGATGACTTCTAGGGGACGGGTTATATAGGGGAACAATCATTAATCACAGTGGCTAAGGAGTTAGGATCACGGTCAGGGTCTTGGTTTCTACTGATTGATCAGTGCCTCTGGTCCTGATGTCAGCCATGGCATTACTTCCTCTGGTTTCCCTGCTTTCCTGGGCCTGGAGCTAAAACACAACTGAGGCCTAGATGTCATCTTTGATTTGACAGAAACTCTCTGTCTCTGTCCCTGGGGTCAACAGACCAGAGGCTTTGTTCCCAAGATTATCTGATGCCCATCAGAACCTCATTGTCCTGAGTACTTAATGAGCAGTCTGGAAAGGGAGGAGGAGGCAGGCCAGTCAGGGTGCTGGGTGGGACCAGTTTAAATCAAAAGGAAAGAAAGGAGAAAAGTTCATGTTTAAAAAAATGAAGTTTCTTCGTGGTTACAGAGGAAAGAAGAGAGGGTGCAAGAGAGGGAGAAGAAGAGGAAAGAGGGAGGAAAGAAGGAAGAGAGGCAGCCAGGCCTGAGGGCAGTTAGTAATTGAATAAAAACCTGTGCTTGGCTAGAATAATTCCGCAAGCCCAAAAGCTCCCAAGGTGCAGTCCCATTGCTGCATTCTGTTTCCCCGCCCAAAGGCTGGTGAAGGCAGAGGGTCAGACAGCCTCATCTCACATCAGGGCTGTGGCTGGAACAGCACTGAGCTGCTGATTGAACTACTAACTTGAGGCTCGCTCTTTTTTTCTTTCTTTTTTACTTTCTTTCCTCCCTCCTTCCCTCTTTCCCTCCCTCCTGCCCTCCTTCCCTTCTCCCTCTCTTCTTCCCTTCCTTCTTCCCTTCTTTCCTCCCTCCTTTCCTTCCTTCCTTCCTTCCTTCCTTCCTTCCTTCCTTCCTTCCTTCCTTCCTTCCTTCCTTCCTTCCTTCCTTCCTCCCTCCCTCCCTCCCTCCCTCCCTCCCCCTCCTTCCCTCCCCTTTTCTCTTCCCTTCCCTTCCCTTCCCTTCCCTTCCTTCTTTCCTTCCCACCTCCCTTCCTCCCTTTCTTCATTTCTGTCTTTCTCATCTTTCTTTCTTTCTTTTTCCAAGGAAAACCACCGATTTGGTTCCCAAGTTTCAATCAAGAGTTCATTCAAAATATTCCAGGTAAACTGAGTTTTAACTCCCACCTTTCTCCTCTTCTTCATCCTGGTTAGTTTGGAAATAATGCAATTCGTTACTCTCTTAGCTGTTAGCGACAACATGCTACCGATCACATCAATTCTTCTTCATCACATATTTCTTGGTGAGGTATTTGCAAAAACCTATTGGAGGCAGGCACCTCAGAAGGGGCAGTGATCTTGCTCCTCTTCTGATGATTCCAGCCCCTCCACCAGGACACCCAGCTCTTCCATTCAATTTGATTCTCTCCTGAAGACTCCGCTTGGAATTGGCAGCATCATAAGTCTGTCTTCTAAGGGAGGCTGCAATCAAGAGCATATTTCAGAACCTGGTTGCTTCTTTTCTCTTCTTCACCACAGGATTTTCACAGTCACCGTGGTGGCAGTGGGGGCAGAAAGGGCTCCTGGGGGCTGTTTTGATAGAACTTCTTTTGCTATCCATAGATGTCTGAAAGTCAGGACCCCCCCCCCCCCCCGCCAGGGTTGGGAATAATAATGAATAGTGACAAGAGGACCTCAGCAAGAACCAGCAGGGTTTCAGCCCCAGTTGTGTCACTATCTATGAAAACAAAACACAAATCAGAAAACAAACAAAAAAATCTTTTCATTCTTGAGGGCCGAGTTTCCTCATCTATTAAACAGTGGAATCAGAAGAAATGCCAACAAGGATGCTTCCAGCTCTCATGTTCTTCATCAATGAAATGTTTGTTTTTGGGCAACGGAATCCAATTGAAGAGAAAGCTGAAGATGGAGGCCTGGGAGGGGTGGAAAACAGCAGATGCTCTTGGGACCTGGAGGAGTAACTCTCTTGGGACCTGGAGGAGTAACTGATGTCCGTTTTATTCACAGGCCTGCTTCCAGGTCTTCGCTTACTATCTGGCAAATCAGGCATCCAATTGGCCTCGGCAGAGATGGGACAAGGACCCCCACTGACATCCCCCAAAGTAGTATAACTGGGAAGACGGTACCTCTAAAATAGACTCGATAAGTAATTAGCGGAAGGAGGACTAGGCATTGGACGGGTTGGCCACGTTGTCTGAATCTCGCTCTTGATTGGTCCATTTTGGTTCATCCATAAGAACAAAAGCTTCCATTTGTTGAGCACCTACCCTGTGCCAGACATTTTGTGGGATGTACCAAGCTCGTTTTTCTTTCATCTCCACAAACTGGGTGTTTACTGTCCACATGTTTTGAGGGGCGGGAAGGAAGTTAATTTCCATGCAGATGCCTACGAGGAATTAATCAGCAAGTCATTTCTTGGCAGCTCTGAGCATGCCGCTGCTTCCCATGCCCCCGTGCTTCCTCCTGGGAAGTCCTCTTTTAACTGTTCATGTGCTTTTCTTGGGCATTGTGCAAGGCGATAGCATTTCTCAGGAAAATTTATGACATTATTTCCTCAAGGGGTAAAGCCACTGTTGCAAACTCTAATGCCTCTTTGTTCCCCCATCTATCTCTAAAAACCCTCCGTGTCTGTATTTGTAGGGACATATTACCATTCCAATGTCCACACCATGTAATTCAATAAAACCAACAATAATAGCAGCCCTGTGAGGCAGGGGATAAGTAGAAATGTTATTATTTAGTCCTGAAGTAAAGATCTATTAACACCGAAATCCAGTCAAATTGACATTCCAGGGCAATAAGTTAACACAGCAGTTTTAATAATTCACACCAAGTTCTCAGGTGCTTTGTCCGGGAGAGTAATTAACATCCTCTGCATCTGCGCACTTGGCAATCCTCTCCCCCAGCCTTCCGATATGAATTGTGAAAGTACATTTCCTTGCGTTTTCCTTGCCAACAAGGGGACGTAGAATGCATCTGTGGAATTTCAAGCCTTAGGCTAATATTAGCATCAGCCTCTTTGGGTCCTCCTTACTCATTTGGCCCATCACAATGGTATTATTCTATATTGCTTTGGTGGATCTTGAGAAAAAAAACTCATTGCTTTATCCTAAGGTTGTCTTGCCTCAAAAAATTTCCACTTTCCTGTAGAAGATGAAGAGGATAAAAAGCAATGTGATGGACTTTTAACTTCATCAGTGCTCTTGGCTCAATGATCTGGCCCTGCCAAAGAGAAGCTCCTTCTAAATTGAATGGCTTAATATTCCCAAGTACCATTACCTCCTTCAGCCTTGGTATTTATTTGCTCCGACTTTCTCTGCCTCTCATGACTGTTGCATTTTCATGAGAAAGCTTGTTAAAACACAGATTCCCGGGTTTCAGCCTGAGATAGTCTGTTTGATACATAGTTCTGAGAAGAGGCTCAAGAATTTGCATTGCTAACAAGTCAGGTGATGCCAATACTCTGGGCCAAGACTATAAATTTGAGTGGCCTTGTCCTTGCAGACATTGTCATAAGAAGAATGAAGGTGCTTGTGGAAGTCAATTCCAGATTATGATTTTAAGATGAGGCATTTTTAAATGACATCTAACCATTCTGGAGGTGTGACTAAAGATTTATGCACACACAGATGTGCAATATATCACTTCCTTTCCTGGGGTAATTGCAAGTGAACCACAGACCACACGACATGAGGAAAGTGCAGAGAGGAAAAATGGAGGTAAAGAGTAAGTAATTCCAGAAGGCATCTCCAGACAGAGGATGAGACTGAGCTTCTGTTTGAAAGGTTACACAAGAGACGGGTGAAAAAGCCTACAACCCTCACAGTTGGAAATTTAGTATGAGATCGCCACCCGTGGGGTCCCCAAAGGGCTATAGCCTCAAACTAAGGGGGAATGAGAAATAAACCCGCTGCTCAGGGTGGAATAGCACTAAACAAAGGGGAGAAATAGAACAAACAAACATTACCTGAGATCCCTCACTCTATGTTGGTCCTTATGGGGATTTGCAGCCAAATTCACATTGCTTGTAGAGGACACAATAGCTCAGAAGGAGACTGATTAAAGAAGTCCCAAACTGTTAGTGTCCCCAGGTTACTATAAGAAGCAATGCATTTTATTTCTGAAGGAAGGCAACTTCAAGTTGACCCCTCCCCAAATTCCTTCAGATGAATTTTCAAGGAACAGGAATTCACAGTCAAACAGACACATGACACACACACATGTACACATATGAGATACACAGAGAGATAGGGCAACATGAAAAAGAACCAGAAGAAAGAACAGACAACCCAATCATATTCGTAAAGACCTATATGATTTTGGAATGATCAATTTGGCAAATAAAAAAGAACTCTTGTTAATATGTAGGAAGAAAAAAGTGGTTGAATAAATCATTCTTGTATTTTCAAAGTACTAGTCTATAGTAATTACTCAAGCACTATTAGTTGACTGAATTAAAAAAAACACCCAGATAACAACCCAGATAACTTCTGTAATAGAGAGCAACAAAATTAAAGGTTTCAGGAATGTTAGAAGACAGTAATCATTACATTCTCCCAGCAACAATCATCTGGTATCAAGGAGTACCTTATACCTCTAGAAGTTACTAGGTTAGTAATCCTATACTCTGTCTGAGACTGCTAGAGCAGCTCTTCTCACTGAAAGGCTAATCCCCTCACAAGGTTAAATATTTAAGGGAAATTCAGAAGGATCTAGGCTCTTTGTTAGCCTTCGGTGCACATCTATTAGTCCTAAGAACCTCTTCTAGAACTTTGACATAAGCTACTAAGTGACCTGGCAGTTGAATAGCAAGAAGAGATGGATGCCTAGGTATATAAGAAATCAAAATCTTTATGAGTATTAAAAATAACACAACTTTTTTTTATTTCTGAAATTGAATTTAGAGATAAATTAGACTAAAGTCTTTGAACTTGGGATCCATAGTCATATGGAGACCCATTACTGAGTTTCCCTGAAATGAATGACCCAATACTGGGTAGCCTTGGGATTGGTAACCCATTACTGGGTATGTGAATTATGTATCACAAAAATTTGCATATTTCCAGGGAAGAAAATCTAGAAATATCATTAGATTTTCAAAAGGGCCCATGAACCCAAAAAGGTTATAGAAAGATTTCTTTCTATATATTTCCCTTTTTAAAAACAGGGGGACAAAGTCAGAGAGCTAAAATGATTTGCTCAATATCACAACTTCACACGCGTGTCTGCATTCTGAGTGCCAGTTGCGTCCCAGGGGATGAGTTTATCCATTCAAAATTTTCATCTTCAGTTAAGCCACTCAAAGAATGTGTTATGAGTATTTTCTAATTATGATATCTCTCTTGACAGATGAGAATGTCTCTGAAGTTTCCCAAGCTTCCTCAATAATTTGTCATTCTGAAACCTACTCATATAGAACATCTTAATTTTCTTCTTCTTTACAAGGACATTACTGTAATTGTTGCATGGTTTCCCCATTATTCTTCGATTTTTCTACTTTTGGCACCCAGATCTGCAGCCCAGACACACCCTAAATCTCTAGACTCTAGCAAGCACATACTTCTTTTGTTAGGATTTGCAAGGGAACCAAAACAAGGATTTGGTTTTAGCAGTTTTTCAGTCAGACAACAGTGAAACACATATTGAGGCTGTTGAGAATCAAGAACTGTCTTCCCCAAAGAGTCCGAATCAGCTGGGGTGCAATTAGCATTATAGATTCCTTAAAAGACAAGCAGCTTCCTTGCAGGTTTATTTGCAAGTGTGGTTTATTAGAAAGAGCATAGTCCAGGTCACTTGCCAGCGATGAGATCTACGCAAGTCACAGAAACTCTCTTATCTGTCATTTGTCAAGTAAAATGCAGTGAAGGGATGGTTTTATGAAAACCCAGGCATTGGAAAGGGTCCCTGTTTCACAGAATATGTGATGAAAAGTTACTTTTCCACTAGAGGTCATGACCTGTGGAAAATGTGTATCTCGTGTGCTGTTTGCCCACTACGCACTGAGACCTGCAGTTGTAGAAATTAAACCTGTGTGATCCACTGGAGAAGTAATACTACCACTCACCTCCTGCATTGCAAGGGGGTGAGTTAGTTACAACTGAGTGTGCCCTCAGGCTGGGGCTGAGTTTTAGTTGTCCTCGTGTCCAGCCTCTACCAGTTCCCATTTGGGTGACTTGGTCTGACTTCTCAAACCATTTTGGGCATCACTTTTATGGTCTATAAAGCAGAAACAGTCATAGTACCAATCTCGTGCAGCTGTGAGGACTAAATGAGTTACTGTATGTAATGTGTTTAGATCGGCGCTAAGGACTCGATAAATATTCGTTTCATCATGACCATTATGATTCACGCTCACAATGCCTATTACAGCCCTGACATTTACAGATGAGCAATGGTATTTTTAACATTGAACAACCAGGTTGGCACCCGACACAGAATAGGGACTCAGCACGTGCATCGTGATTGAACGAGTGAGCTAATTCAGTTTTGGGCACATGGTAGGCATTTGCAGACTTGAGGTGGGTCTGAATCTGGTTAAGGTCCTCCTGCCTGGCCTCCTCCTTGCCCAGCCTTTGCTGTCTAATCCTCTCTCAGAGGGACCGGTGGCAGACGGGACTCCTGAAAGCTACCGGGCAACTCTGCTCTCAGCCCCACCTTAATCAGTGAGAAATCTTTCGGCAAAATGAAAGGACCCAGATGCTGGAGACAGAAGAGGAACCTGAGACCTGGTCCCAGAGAGGGAAAGGGAAAATATCCCTTTGGTGTGGGCAGCCGCAGACCTGGGATGACAGATGCTGGCGGAGTGCCATCCCCAGACACGGGCAGACGTCTCTGAGCTCCGCAGCCTGATTCTGAGAGCTGATGGCAGAGGAGCCCTTTCTAAACCACAGCCTCCCACCGATTCTCAACCTCGTGAGACTGCGGGGAGGGGAGGACTTCACCTGACCATCTACAGGTTCCCTCAATCGCTGTGTAAACTTGGGCGGATTACTTTCAAATCTGTGTGCCTCACTCACTTCTAGAGTGGTAGTAAAAACAGTTCCTGCCCGAAAACGTTGTTGTGACGAGCGAATGCATTAACACGAGTAATGAGCTGTGGACAGTGCCTGGGATATAATAAGCTGGTGTTATTAGCCACAGTAACCACTGGTTATTGTTAATACTCTGCATAGGACATAGATAGAGTCTTTGGGCATTGTTTGGGAACAGGTGGAGATTGCACACTCTTTTACTACAGAATGGTTTTAGTAGCTTGAAACTTGAAGTTAAAAGTCCTAGGTTCATCTGGCCAGATAGCTCTGTTGCTTAGAGAGTTGTCCTAGAGTGCAGAGGTTGCTGGTTCGATCCCTGGTACATACAAGTACATACAGGAACAAATTGATGTTCCCCCCCCCCTCTCTCTCCCACACCCTTCCTTTCTTGCTAAAATAAATTAAAAAAACCAAAAACAAAACCCAGTCCCAGGTTCAGTGGCTGTTCCACTTACCAACTAACTAACTTTGATCAAGTAGATTCCAAGTGGATTCTTTGTGTGAGTTCCAGTCTTGCCATCCTGCACTGGCAAAGCCAGGTGCTTCCCTTTGCAGAGGGCTTCTGTGAGCACCAAATAAGACAGCAGATGACAGGTGCTTTTGTTGTCAAGTACCTGTACCTCAATTCCACAGGTTTATGTAGAGACACCAAGTCCAGATGAATTTTGAAGAGTTTTATTAAAGGAGGAGATTTATTAAATATGCTGGCCGCATATAGCTGACATGGGGCAGTCTGGAAACCCAAATCATGTGCAAGTCTCAAAAATATTTCAGGGGCTGTTTATATACCCTTGATCACACACGGGGGTCGGGGGGAGGAGAGTATGACATCATGGCACAGGTTTACAACATTTGTTTAGGGGATATACAGAAACATTAAGACTTTTAAGGTAATACAATCAAAGATGTTTACAAATCTATTAGGGTTCATCTTCTCTCACTAGTCTAGAGGTATTTTACTTTCAGGATTCCAGGAATGGGGAGGAACTACAATCAATGCAAGGTGGTATGTAAATTCTGTCTCCCATTGAAAGAGAAGAAGTTTCTAGGTTAACCTTTATTTTAGATTTAAAACTAAATGACCCATTGTTCTTGCAAGCCAGAAACTTCTACATTCTTCTCCCTCCCCTCCCCACAGGAAAGACAGGACAGGAAAGCCTGCCTTTTCCTTCTAGAATATCAATATTAATTTTGCAGCTTTTTGGTACTCTACAACACTTTTTAAATGAAGGACTCAGCAATTGTATTGCTATCCCCCAGATAGTAGGCCTTTCTCCAAATACCCCTGCTTTGTTGTCGGAGAAGATGCTGTGATGGTGACTCCGAGAAGGAAGCCCTCAGCCATCCCTCACAGCCCTGTGATTCCGAGAACGGTCCCCCTGGCTTGGGCTGGGCATCCTTGCCCATGTGAAGTTAGCACGCACTCCAGCCTGGCTTTGGAGTGGATGCACCATTTTCTTTGAAGAATCATGGCTGATCTTGGAATCAGCGCTCCTCTGATAGACTCATTAAGTGGAATCTCTTTTGTATCGTAAAGGAGCTTATTAACTCTCCTAGTTTAACAGCAAGAGTATGTGATTTATCAGCCCCTACTGTGTGTCAGGCACTGCTCTGGGTACAAA
Source organism: Saccopteryx leptura (assembly GCF_036850995.1). NCBI lineage: Eukaryota > Metazoa > Chordata > Mammalia > Chiroptera > Emballonuridae > Saccopteryx > Saccopteryx leptura. The sequence goes on along the minus strand of NC_089508.1, from coordinate 169,028,701 downwards.
GGATTCAGCAGTCTCTGCCCTCAGGGGGCTCAGTTTCCCTGCAGAGCCCCCTTTATCTCAAATGGGAAGAAACTGAGGCCAGGTGCTCAGAGGTGATGGAACTTGTACCCATCACGTTTTCCTTCTGCAGCTGAGCTTGATCCACAGCCCAGGTTCTCACATGCAGTCCAGACTCATTTCCCTAAGTACAATCTCACAGGCTGATCAAATTATTCCCCTTTTCCTCCCTCTGAAGTTGCCTGTCAGCTCCCAGCCTCAAAAGAACGTAGTATGCAATGACTCGAAATAACACGTGCCTTTAGGAGGAGAATAGAATCATTATTTTGCATCGGGTTTACTTCCCTCTCCATTTTGCTGACAGCATTATTTCTGCCAGACAGCTTATTAACAAGAGAAGTGATGCTGGGGCCCCGGTGGATGAAATTACTGAAAACTTGCTTAGCATTAGGGCCTCTTGGGTCACCTGCTTTGCTAGATTCAGTTGTATCTCTTTCTCTGGTTTGTCACCAAGCTTTAGGAAATCGCTGAATGTTCCGGGACTTTGTGAGCTGACCTGCGCTGATCTCCATGGTAAGGGGTGGTCGTGGGCACGGACATGTTCTTGACACTAAAGGAAATGAGACTCCCCAATACAAATGCCTACTCCCCCATCACCCCCGATTAGAAATCTTTAAAAGCCTTCAGTAAAGCATAGAAGTAACAGAAAATAAATGCACATTAGATGTTTTACTTTTTTCTATTTTAATACTTTTTTTGAAAACTAGGCATTTGTGCCGGGCGTGGTGGCGCGCGCCTGTAGTCCCAGCTACGCGGGAGGCTGAGGCAGGAGGATCGCTGGAGCCCAGGAGTTCTGGGCTGTAGTGCGCTATGCGATCGGGTGTCCGCACTAAGTTCAGCATCAATATGGTGACCTCCTGGGAGCGGGGGGCCACCAGGTTGCCTAAGGAGGGGTGAACCGGCCCAGGTCGGAAAAACTAGGCATTTGTGTTTAGGTTTTTCAGTTGAAACCATCCCTATGTGAAAAAACATTTCTCTTGGTAATAGCTACCACACTGAATGCTTTCTGTGGTCCAGGCATGATGCCCAGTGATTTACCTGCATTATATTATTTAATCCACACAAACCCATTAGAGGTGAACACTATGAGTCCCATTTTACAGATTAATAAAGTGAAGGCCCAGAGCGGTTCAAGATTGTGTACCCAGTGAGTGTCAAGCCTGGGACTGGAACTCAGATCTGCCCAGCTCCGGAGCCCGTGTTCCTGATTGCTAAATGCAGGTGCCACTCCAAGATTCCTCATTGAATGAACACAATAAAAGAAAGCCGTGGGACCCGTGAGTGAAGGCAAGGCCCCTTCATGCTGTTGGTGCATTACGAGTCAACTTATTCATTGAGTTCCTATTCTGTTGTTACTGCAGTTCAGTTTTTTCTAGTAGTTTCAATATCTACTACAATGAAACTTTATTATTATTTCATGGGAAGCCCAAGCTGTATTAGCAAAATGCAGCCTAAATATGAGACTAGTAAAAAAGAAATAATGATTGAAGTAGTATAATGATTTCACTTCCCATTTCTGGAGGGTCACTGCGAATGCATATGTAATCTTCTTATGTCTTCCTAAGAGCCCACAAAGATTGACCAGGTAGAGGTCAAGGTGGCTCCACTCTGAGTTAGGAGCGTGGGAGTTAAGGATGTGTATTTTGCAGGCAAGTGGAAGAGGATTCAAATTACAACTTGCCCACATACCAGGGTGGACCTTGAGCAAGTTACTTAACTTCTCAGAGCTTCAGTTTCTTTGTCTATGAAGAGGACATAACACCCTTTTGGAGTGTTGCCCAAGGAACCAATAAGATAATGTAAAGACATTTTAGTATTATGCTTGTAGAAAGACAGACACTCAGTAAACCTTGGCTGTTATTCACCTGTTATCATCCATATCTCATGTAATATCAAATTAATATCAAATATTAAATTCTATATATCCTCTATCAGCCCTAATATTGGTATAATCCTATATAAATAATAATCTCTGAACTAAATATATAATTTCTCCTAGACAAATGGCTGATTCCAAATTCTAAGGTAATCAGTATAACTTGGAATGGTGAACACACAGTACAATATACAGATGATGTATTATAGAATTGTACTCCTGAAACCTATATAATTGTATTAACCAATGTCTCCCCAATAAATTCAGTTAAGAAAATAAAGTGAAGAAAAACACATTCAATGTTCACTACCGGGCAGTAAATTTAGTACTGGTAAGTATGCAATAAATTCATGAAACAAAAAAAAACAAACCCAAAACAAAACAAGAAACAAAGATAATCATCGTAACAACTATCATTTACTAAGCTTCTTCTCTGTGGGAGGCATTTTAATATGAGTTTAAATATAGTATCTATTCAATCCTCATAATAAACTTACTGGCTAGTCATTATTTTCCTACTGATGAGAAAACTGAAGCTCAGCAAGTTTATATGATATAACTTGCTTAAGTTGCACAGACAAAGATAATCAAACCAAACTTGTTAATTGTCAAAGCCACCACACTACCAATTGCCCTAAAGTGGCTCTTGTGATCTTTTAGAATGAAGATCACTTCCTTCTTGCCAGTGGGAGGTGGCCTTAAATAGGAAGCTGAAGAAGAGGTGGATAGTGTTTAGTCACCAAAGTCACTAGTTAAAATAGTGCAGCAAATGCTAAAAGAAAAGAAGGTTGTTGCCCATTGTCTTCCCTCCTTATTTTTAAAAGCCTCTTCAGTCTGTTCCTCTATATCCAATTCATTTATCATTTAGCCTTATTCCTATTAATCCCTCTTGTGTGGTTGATTAAGGCAATTCCAAAGCTCTGCTTTGATTTATTTTCCAATCAAATCTCAATGATGGAATATTAGTCCTACTTCCACAGTATCAAAAACATTTTTTTGTGTGTCTTCAATCATCTGGACCATTGACAAGTGTGCCTATTATGCCTTCTCATCTCAATCTTCTCCAAGGAGAAAGACAAGCTGTGGGAGATGGCATTTGGGAGTTCAAGTCAGCCCTGCTTTTCCGTGTGTGGGTGCTAGGCTTGTTTCTTCATAGGCCCAGGGCCAAGAATTACAAAAAGGAGGAGAAGAACCCAGGAACTTATATTAGGAGTACATGGTCCAAGCCTAAAGCACAAAAAAGCAAAGAAATAGCACTAGGTCCTCACCCAGAGCCATTTTTCTTATTAAAGAAGGCTCGAAATGTTGACATAGAGATTTACATATTTAGGGATCTGAAAGAAATTATTCTAGCTTTAATTTGTCTCTCTGTTTGATCTCCATATCAATACTTTCAGGAAACAGCACATGCATTCTCTGCAACAGGATAAAATCCTCCCATGTCCTGCCTCCATCCCTTTCTACACATGTGCTTTTGACAACTCTTCAGCCATTGAGGTTGTTGTGGGGATTCAGAAAGAAAATGTTTCCAAAGTGCTTGGATCACAAGAATACTCATGTTGGAACTGCTGTTATTATCATCATTATTGTTGTTATAATTATGAAAAAAAATTTATCTGAAGCAGCAGATTATCAAATTATACATGTCCTCACTCCCTCTTTGTCTATATAGTTATAACCTATAAAAACGAAAAATAAAAACCATTAAAACTAGGCAAATGCACTGTTTGGGTAGCTTTAAACTTCTAAAATACATCACGTTATCCCCCCTTTCCAGCAGTTAAATCCTTCTTGGCTGAGACACTTCCTTTTTCATGTTTAGGCTCACTCAGACTAAATTTGTTTCCACTGTGAATAGAATTAAATGACATGTGAAAATTCTCTCATCTCTAGTTTGCTTATTAGTTATATAATGTGACATTTTTAAAGCGTGAGGGCTGGATTCTTTTTTTTTTTTTTTTTTTTTACATTGCATTTGGTGCATTTTAAAACTACACAAACGGCATGAGAATTTATGGCTCCACTATGAAAGCTTTAATGGCTCAGAAAATGTAAGAAATATTGAGAGCATGTCATTTACTCAACAACAGGATTTTAAGTTCCACAGAAAAGGCAGGGAAATGTCTGTCTTCCCTTTATCTGGAGGCTGATACAATTTCCTGCACTCAAAAAGGCCTGACAAACATCTATATGCAGATTTTTTAGCTGAATAGATAACTCATTTCAATACTCAATAATAATGGGAGTCTTAGCACCTAGTCAGGTAGAGTAATTCCAGACTTACTGTGATTCTTTGTAGGGGCGGGACAGCGTAGGACCACGCTGGTTCATTATTGTTATTGTTTGCAACAAACAAAAACACATTCGCTTCCATATTCCTACTGCTTGCCAGTGCAGGCCTGTGCTAGAAGTGTTATATACATTATCTCATTTAGTCTTCACTGGGATGCTGTGAGGTGGTTAGTGTTGTACCCATTATACAGGTGAGAAAACTAAGGATCAAAGAGAAGTGACCTCTATGGTCACACAGCTGCTCAGTGCTCACGCTAGCATTCTAAACCAGGCCTGGCTGACTTTGAAACCCAAGTTCTTTCCAGGAATATCACAGCCCATCTGCCTGTGTCAGCTGGACCTTTTTGGCACCATGTTTCAGATCTGAAAGATCTCTAGGAATGCAGAAAGGCTAAAAAATACCCAACTATTGTACCCTTTGACCTGCCTGGGGACTGGCTTCAGAGGTCTCAGTGCACAATGTGTGCCAGAAAATACCATTCGAATCCCATCAGTCCCCTGGGACAATCAAGTCTGCTGACGTATTTGATTTTTGAAAAAGTTCCCTATAGACCTGAATGGAAAGGCATTTAATTTGCAAGCCCAGGCCAAGTTCTATGAGATCAAAGAAAGAGGAGTTCCCTGGTGGCTTTGAAGATGCATTAAATGCCCATGGAGTCAAGTCTAGCTTCCACTTCCCTTTGTCTTGATTTTTTTGGGTCAAAGATCAGTTTTGCAAAGACACGTTGCAGAAACTCCCATGGAAGGCATCATCCATGAATGAGGCTACGGAGTTGTATGGGTGACCCATGGTGCCATCTGCATTTTAATTAGGAAGTTTGGAACTTCTGCCCATTTTTTCTTCCTCTCTGCTCCCCTGGCTTAAAGTTAATTAAGTTTGCTGCTCTGCAGATGCTCAGCTCCCGTTGCCCTGAGGAAGGGAAGCTGTCTGTGTGTGAAGGCCCCAGAGCTGACAGGAAGAGCCATCAGCTTGTTATTCAGCCACAGGATGGCCTGGCCTCCTAAGACCTTGCCACTGTCCCCACAGCTTGCCACTGAGGAGTCTCTAACTGCCAAGGACACAGAGGCAGTAATTCTGTATTCTGGCCTTCCGTTGAACGGGGACGAGCGCTGGCTGAGGTACGCTCTCTGCATTTCACCACCAGGAGCGACAACAGCTGCAGCATGAGTAATAAAGCTAACACGTGCTGAGCACTTCTTTCATGCCAGGCAGTCTTTGGTCTGTGAAATGACTCATGAAATTAACGCACTGCATCCTTTCAACACCCCTATGCAGTCGATTTTTACCATCATGCTCATTGTAGACATGAGAAAACGAGGCACAGAGGTTAGAACCTTTCCCCCGGTAACACAGCTAGTAAGACATCTGTCCATTGACCCTATAAGCTCTCCCTTGATATCCCGGACTGTAGCACAGCATACACAGAAACCCAAGTCAGATCATCTCTGTCTTCTCCACTCGTGGCCTGTGCAAAGTTAATATATATAAAACCAAAGAGAGCAGACCAAGGGATACTTGTGCATTATACCTCCAAGTCATTTCAGTGTTAGCAAAGGCGTCCTCAGAATTCCCTATGTGGTAGGAATATTCTGGGGTGAAGTTTATGTTTTGTATGTTGCTAGGGCTTTGCATTATACACATGTATGGTTTTGTCAAAACTCAGCAAATGCACAGTAATGATTTGTGCGCTTTATAATGTGCAAGTTCTACAACAAAACAAACAATACTGAGAAAGAAACAGAACAAATACTGAGATTTTGGTAATGGTGTGCACACTGAAGTATTTAGGAAGAAGTGTTCTAATATTTGCAATCTGCTTTAAAATGGGTCAAAATGAATTGGTTGGTTGACTGGATAGAGGATAGATAAGTTCAAACAAATACAGAATTTAATTTGACCGTCCATGAAATCCTTCCGACTTTTTTGTGTGTTTGAGAATTGTTCTGATACTGGGAAACAAAGCCCGGAATTTCTATGAATAGGTGTAAATGGGGGCCGGGATTTCCTGAGTGTCACCATTGTGTGGACTTACCATTTTGTGCGGCAGATTTCCCAGTACATAGAATCGGAGGATATTAACTTGCAGCTGACCAACGAGTGTAAAGAAATGACTACACGTGACACTCAGGGATCTGCAATAAACTCAAAATAAAAGGGTCTATGGCTTAGTCCTTAAAACCATTCAGTAAGTTTTTACTTCATATCAGAGAATTGTAGCTTCTGGGGGAATAGCTATCCTAGATGCTTCTGGTCATTTCACCTTCTTGGTTTGCACTTCTCCCAGTCAGGGATGATATCCTATATTCCATCTGAATTTTAGTTTTCATAAAAGTCCAAAGTTTCTCAGTGGAAAAAAAAGAAAAACTAAAATGCCCCCTATTATCAGAATTATGTAAATTCAGATAAACGAGAGATGGGAGAGACCAGTTTCCTTAATTCTCTATCCTGGAAACCTTGATGTATATGTACACACCACAGGGCACTACCAAGTCTGTCTGATGATTGGTCTCTGTCACGAGAGGAAGAGAGTTGGGATACCTAGAGTCAGAATTATGTAGAAGTATGCTCATCAGAAGTGCAAGTTCTATATAAATCTTCTTTCCTTAGGTAGCTGGTGATATAGCAAGGAGTTGTTGAGAAAGGTGTAAGGCTCCTCTCCTACATTTTCAGGAGAAAAATAAAACATCATTCTGATTAATAGCAGTCTCTGAGAATCTTGAATTGAAGATCCTGGCTATCTGCTCCTCCGCAGTAAGGCCAGCGTGGCTCTGATAAGGAGGGTTAATGCAATCGTTTTCTTTCTTGATGACACTAAAATCCACAATATCGCCAATGAAAGCATTTGCTTAATGCAAATTAGCATCTAGCCTTTTAAGTACTATATCCATTATGATTATTCCACAGTCACACGCATGGAGATTTTTCCATGTATAAGATCTTTTCTATTTTTTTTTTTACAGAGACAGAGAGTCAGAGAGAGGGATAGACAGGGACAGACAGACAGGAACGGAGAGATGAGAAGCATCAATCATTAGTTTTTCGTTGCGCATTGCAACACCTTAATTGTTCATTGATTGCTTTCTCATATGTGCCTTGACTGCGGGCCTTCAGCAGACCAAGTAACCCCTTGCTCAAGCCAGCGACCTTGGGTTCAAGCTGGTGAGCTTTCGCTCAAACCAGATGAGCCCTCGCTCAAGCTGGCGACCTCGGGGTCTCGAACCTGGGTCTTCCACATCCCAGTCCGACGCTCTATCCACTGCGCCACTGCCCGGTCAGGCTGTATAAGATCTTTAAGGAGAAACACTTACCTGGAAGCTGTTGATCAGTTCATTCGATGGGCTATAAAATAGCATAGCACCAGGTGTTTTAGTCCCATGAGTTTGCCAAGTGGATAATTCCAAAGTGTTCTAAGGTTCTAAGAGTTTCATTCAAGGGTGGCCAAGTTGACAAGTGAAGGAGAAGCAAAGTATCACTGTATAAAAAGCTCAACAAATCTGCTCCTCTAAGCGATAGTGTCTTAAAACATCGATTGTACTGAGTTTCTCTTATAGGTGCTTCTTTGATCCATTCGTCTTAATTTCACACTGTATTTTTTTTAATAATTTTATTTTTTTAATGGGGCGGCATCAATAAATCAGGATACATATATTCAAAGATAACATGTCCAGGTTATCTTGTCGTTCAATTATGTTGCATACCCATCACCCAAAGTCAGATTGTCCTCTGTCACCTTCTATCTAGTTTTCTTAGTGCCCGTCCCCCTCCCCCTTTTCCTCTCCCTCTCCCCCCTCCCCCTGTAACCACCACACTCTTATCAATGTCTCTTAGTCTCAATTTTATGTCCCACCTACGTATGGAATAATGCAGTTCCTGGTTTTTTCTGATTTACTTATTTCACTTCATATAATGTTATCAAGATCCCACCATTTTGCTGTAAATGATCCGATGTCATCATTTTTTATGGCTGAGTAGTATTCCATAGTGTATATGTGCCACATCTTCTTTATCCAGTCATCTATTGATGGGCTTTTTGGTTGTTTCCATGTCCTGGCCACTGTGAACAATGCTGCAATGAACATGGGGCTGCATGTGTCTTTACATATCAATGTTTCTGAGTTTTGGGGGTATATACCCAGTAGAGGGATTGCTGGGTCATAAGGTAGTTCTATTTTCAGTTTTTTGAGGAACCACCATACTTTCTTCCATAATGGTTGCACTACTTTACAGTCCCACCAACACACACTGTATTTTTTAAAGGAACAGTATTACTTTAAATTATAACAATACAAAACAATAGTGATTTTTTCCCCTTTTATTTTCATTTCCAATGCTGCAAATTAAACGTATGTATCTGGTTTTTGGACAAAGCAGTCGTTTTTATTTTGAAAATAGAACCAATATCTATACCTAACATATACTCTCAGAACAAAAGATGACTGATGGCTGGATACGGAGTGAGTCACCTAAGATACGGGGTCTTCGTGTTGCGAGGATTCAGTAGAGACGGCCCGATGCAATCCCTGGTGTAAATAATACCCCACTCTCTTTCAAATATTTTTCCAAAATTTATTGATTTGCTTCATGATAATAAACCTTATTTTAATTTCTGCTCTTATTCATTGTGATGTTAACAAACTCTTACATTCATCTATCCACTTAGTCATTCATTTTGAAAGCATTTATTGATTACTCAGTATACTAAGCTCTGTGCCAAGAAATGGGGATTTTAAAATGTCTAAGACATCAACCCCGTCTCTAAGGAGCTCATATTCTAATTTTAGAGATGACACATAAATAGTTAAATGTAATAAAATAGAAGATTTATAACTTTCATGTGGCATTTTATACTTTTCTAAACATTTTAAGGCAGCCAAGGAAGTAATTTTTAGCCTGACTTTAAAAGTTTATAACACACTGAGCCCAGGGGTATGACTTCTCCAAAGTCACACAGTTAGTTAGCTAAAACTGGAAGCAGAACTTGGGCCTTTTCTTTGCTAGCCAAGGCCTTTTTCTGTCAAAGCCCACTGTCTATATTTAGGGATTATGCTTACTGTGTTAGTTAACTTTGAATATCTAGTTTGTGCTTAAAAAAGAATCCAAATCACTTTTGCTTCAAGGAAAAAGCTGACTTTCCTAATTGTAAGTTGAACCAAATACTAGAGTATATATGCCTTGTATATAGATCGTTACCAATTAAAGTTTGCAGAAGAAGCTGATGTAGCTAATCTTGCAGGAAGTAATATGACAAAATTGAAGCTACCCAGCTCTGGGTATTATATATTTATATATATGCCAACTAAAGTAGCCAGTTTGTCTTGAAAGAGAAGAGCCCACAAGGGAATCTAGGGCCCAGGATAGACTAGTATCTCATTTTCTCAACATTCATGAATACATCACCAGGGTGAAAATGCTCTAGATCCAATCCCCAGAACATGGGTTGATAAGCTAACTCCTGCAAATAAAATGCAGCTCATCTCAAGTATTGTCAATAATGTTTTATTGCAGATAGCCATGTCCATTTGTTGACAGATTGTTTATAGTTGCTTTCATGCTTAAACAGTAGAGTGGAATAGTTGAGACAGAAGTCATATGGTCCACAAAGCCTAAAATGTTTACTGTCCCATACAGAAGAAGGTTGTCAAGCCCTGTGGAAGGATAAAATGTTTGGTCAACTTTCACATGGTACAAATGAGTGCAAACTGGTGTATTCTTTCTGGAAAGCCATTTGGCCTTTTTTTTTTTTAGGTGAAAGGAGTGGAAACAGTGAGACAGACTCCTGCATGTGCCCAGATTGGGATCCACCTGGCATCCCCCGTCTGAGGCCGATGCTCACATCACCCGAGCTATCCTCAGCACCTGAGGCCATGCTTAAATCAGTCAAGCCACTGGCTGCAGGAAGGGAAGAGAGAGAGAAGGGGAAGAGGGAGAGGGAGAGAATCAGATGGTCGCTCTCCTGTGTGCCTTGACCAGGAATCAAACCTGGGACATCCAAATGCAGGGCTGACGCTCTATCCACTGAGCCACTGGCCAGGGCCATTTTGCCATTTTTATTAAGGATATAAAAAATGTCCATACTCTTTAGTGTAGAAGCTCCTCTTCTGTAAAGGCAGCCCTGGCTGACCAGTGATGGTATGGATGCAATTACTGCTGAGCATTTACTGTATACCAGGCATGGTACTAAGCGTTTTACAGCACAGTCTCATTTTACTCTCCCAACTCAGTAAGATCTGTATACTAATGAGAAAGCTCAGTTTTGCAGAGTTAATTTCTCAAAGTCACATCCTTAGAAAATTACAGAACATTTTGGTATCCTGATTCTAAAGCCAAATGATCTTAAACATCATTCATCACCGTCTATGGGCCAAAATAAAACAATAAAAAAGGTGTAATGGTTACCTATTGCTGTGTAACGAACTACCATGTACCTGGTGGTATAACCAACCATTGTATCGTATTGATGATTTTATGGTTTGGGAACTGGGGCAGAGTACAGTGGGAAGGACTCATCTCTGCTCCACAGTGACATCAGCTAGTTTACTCAAGTGGCCGAAGATGTCTGGGAAGGCTTCCTTCTTACCAAATATTAGGGGTCTTAGTTCTGCCTGTTTGTTTACTTCAGTGGTCAGCAAACTTATTAGTTAACAAAGCCAAATATCAACAGTACAATGATTGAAATTTCTTTTGAGAGCCAAATTTTTTAAACTTAAACCATATAGGTAGGTACATTGTTATTAACTTAATTAGGGCACGTGATATTTTGTGGAAGAGCCACACTCAAGGGGCCAAAGAGCTGCATGTGGCTCACGAGCCGCGGTTTGCCGACCAAGGGTTTACTTTCTTGATTTTATTCTACTTGCTTCTGTTGGGGCTCCAATTTCTAAGGTGGCATTATTCACATGTCTGATCCCTGAACTGGGATTGTTGGAACAGCCGAAAAATTTTATAGGCTTCAGGTGTACAATTCTACAGTACATCATCTGTACATTGTAGTGTGTGTTGAGCACCCAAAACAAGTCTCCTTCCATTGTCATTGATTTCCCCTTTGTCCTCTTCTCCTTACCCCCCTTCCCTCTAGTAATCACCATACTGTTGTCGGTGTCTGTGAGGTTTTTCTTTGATTAACCCCTTCACCTTTTTCACCCAGCCTCTCAACACTTTTCCCCTCTGACAGCTGTCAGTCTATTCTCTGTATCTATGAGACTGTTTGTATATTGTTTGTTAGTTTATTTTGTTCAGTAGATACCACATGTAAGTGAAATCATATGATGTTTGTCTTTCTCTGATTGGCTTATTTCACTTAGCAGAATACTCCCCATTTGTGCTATCCATTTATGCTATCTCGAAAGGTAAGATTTTATGGCTGAGTAGTATTCCATTGTGTAAATGTACCATAGCTTTTTTATCTACTCATCCACTGAAGGACACTTGGGCTGCTTCTAAATCTTGGCTATTGTAAATAATGCTGCAATAAAGATAGGGGTGCATGTATTCTTTTGAAATAATGTTTCAGATTTCTTTTTCTTTTGTGTGTGTGAGAGGGAGACAGAGAAAGGGACAGATAGGGACAGACAGGAAGGGAGAGAGATGAGAAGCATCAATTCTTCATTGAGGCACCTTAGTTGTTCATTGACTGCTTTCTCATATGTGCCTTGACTGGACGGCTCCAGCCAAGCCAGTGACCCCTTGCTCAAGCCATTGACTCTGCGCTTAAGCCAGCGACCTTGGGGTCATATCTATGATCCCACGCTCAAGCCAGCGATCCTGTGTTCAAACTGGTGAGCCTACGCTCAAGCTGGTGAGCCCGTGCTCAAGCTGGATGAGCCTCTGCTCAAGGCAGCCACCTCAAGGTTTTGAACCTAGGTCCTCCGTGTCCCAGTCCGATGCTCTATCCACTGCGCCACCACCTGGTCAGGCATCAGATTTCTTCAGATATATTCCCAGAAGTGAAATTGCTGGGTCATAAGGCAGTTCCATTTTTATTTTAAGGTAGTTGTAGGTTCACATGCAGTAGTAAAAAATAACACAGAAAGAGTCTGTACACCCTTTACCCAGTTCCCCCATTGGCAATATCCTGCACATATAGTACAATATCCAAACCAAGAAGTTGATATGAATGCAGTCTACCAATCTTATTCAGATTTCACTAGATTTACAGGCATACGCATGCATATTTAGTTTGTGGAATTTTCTAATGGTTCTAAATTCACGTAACCACCCCCACCATCAAGGTTCAGAGCAATTCCGTCACAAGGACCCCTCATGCTGCCCTTGCAGGCATGGAATCCTCTTTGCCCCATCTTCCTGGCAACTGCTGATATGTTTTCCATCTCTGTACTCTTATCATTTCAAGGATGTTTTATAAACATATACAGTATGTTACTCTTTTAAGATTGGCTTTTTTTCCCACTCAGTGTAATTTTCCTGAGAGTCATTCAAGGTTTTGCACATATAAATAGTTCTTCCTTTTTCTTGCTGAGTGGGAAGAAAACCCACTTTCTTGTCATCCATTCCATGACATGGATGTACCACCATTTATTTAACTATTTAGTCAATGAATAATATTTGGGTTGTTCCAGCTTTTGAATATTACAAATAAAGCTGCCATGAATGTTCATGTACAGGTTTTTATATGAATGTAAGTTTTCATTTCTCCATAATAAGCTACTGGGTTGCATGGTTATAATTTTAAAGGCAAAATACCTGGCAGAATTGTATGTGCAAACTATGTAAAAATATATAATAAGATACTGGAAATAGATATATCCAAAATATTAATAGAGGTTACTGCTTGTTGACAGATTTACAAATAATTTTAGAAACCTTTTATATATATATTTTTGTTTTTTTGTTTTGTATTTTTCTGAAGTTGGAAATGGGGTGGCAGTCAGACAGACTCCCATATGCGTCGACCGGGATCCACCCAGCATGCCCACCAGGGGGCAATGCTCTGCCCATCTGGGGCATTGCTTTGTTGCAACCGGAGCCATTCTAGCGCCTGAGGTGGAGGCCATGGAGCCGTCTTCAGTGCCCGGGGCCAACTTTGCTCCAATGGAGCCTCAGCTGCAGGAGGGGAAGAGAGAGACAGAGAGGATGGAGAAGCAGATGGGCGCTTCTCCTGTGTGCCCTGGCCAGGAATCGAACCCAGGACTCCTGCACGCCAGGCCGATGCTCTACCACTGAGCCAACCATCCAGGGTATATTTTTTTAAATACCGAATTTTTTCTAAAAATATAAAAAATATTTTTAGACTTATAAAAAAGGCTTTTTGAAAATGCAAGAAAGAAGTGCAGATAAGATTGGGAGAAAAATAATAAAATTCTTAAAGTAACTATTTCTAAATAATAGACTAGAGAATTTTAATCTTCTTTAAAATGTTAAAAACTTTACAAAATTTTTTTAATGAGCATTTATTACCCTTAAAATTAGGAAATATGTTATCTTTTTTAAATGTTGAAATTGTCTCCGTATACTCTATTCAGATTTTGGGCTCCGTTTTTCTGTAGATCCATAGCTTTTTATAGCAGTTTTCAAAATCTGATACTTTGAAATATGCTTATGTTACTTCTTGCTGCATCTTGAAACTGATTTTTATACATTCTTTGTTAATATTGCTTCTGTTTCAGTGGGCATTTCATGGTACTCATTACTCTTCTAAATTCGCCACATCTAAATAAACTTTAGATCTATTGAAAACTAATTAAGGTGATTTGGTCCATATGTTTGCCCTTTAACATTGATTAAAAATTTTGAATCTTTCCAAGAAGTGTATTGGCAGAAGATATTTTTTCCCAGAGAGATGCCCTGTGTCTAATGATGTGAAATAAGCTAAAGGATAAATTAACAGCCAATAACTTCCTTTGGGGTCTTTTTCTTTCCCTCTCCCCACTTCCTACCTGTTTCTCTTTTGTTACCCCATAAACAGGTCAGCCTCTTTACTTACGACCTGTCACCAGATCATCTAATGATGAATAATAATTTGCTAGTTAATGTAAAATAAAAATTCAGGAAAATTTGGTGTACCCATGCCTGAGACTCTACAGCGGAGTTTTTATCAAACAAGCAGAATGTTTTACCTACCAGTGACATGAAATTCTGAAACACCTCAGTGTGCCTTCCCCTTGCTTCCAACTTCATAAAATAGATTTCATTCAGGATCATTTTAAAGAAAAAAGAATACTGAACATGGGTCAGTTTCCCTTTAGATAAACAATTGTTGAGCTCATGAGAACTCAGACTTTGCAGGAACTTACGGGTATTGATTTATTCATTCTCATCAGAGGACCCTCAGCCCATCTCTCCTCTTTAGCTAATGGAAGAGGTGAGCAGTGTGGTGAGGAGCCAGGGAGAGTTAAGTGGCTTTGACAGGGGTATAAGAAAAATCAATGGTTCTGAATTTGTAGTTTTCAGTTCCCACATATATGCTCAGTTAGACTGGCCTTTGAGGGAAAATGAGAAAAATATGTGCCTCATATTGTACCAATCACATCTGCTTAGAAGACGCAACACTAATGCTGGTTTAGTTTCTATTTTCATCGTGTTATTAGCCCCTGTGCACAGGTACCATTATTGCCATTGGACCCTCCATGGGCCAAAAGCATAGTGAGGCTCAGAAGGTAAGGTGAATGATCTCACAAGGCAGGCAGCTGAATTACAGACTGATTCTGCAAGTGGCAATTCAAAATTCTTTCCAAAATGGTCATAATTCTTTCATCATATGGCTCCAGGACCCAATTTGTGATGCAGGGGCCAAAAGGTAAGAATTCAGCCTCATTAAGACATGAATTATTTTTTTTCCCCTGGTGCTTTTACTAAGAAACATTTCAAGAGAGGAAGCAAACAGCTAATGCTTGTGGAAAACTTTTAGTTGGCACTAGCTAGAGCTAATCAAACTGATGAATAACTTTGTACTGTGTCCCCAAATTCTGAATCACATTTCGCATATGCTTTACTAAGGCAGATGGTATTGACCATAGCACTGTGAAAATGTTCAGAATGTCTAATCAGTGGTTCATCCAGCCTTTTCTTCCTTCTTCTTTCTAGTAAATATTTATTAAGCACCTTACTAGCATGTACCCTATACTATACCACACTATACCACACATGGCTAAGATAATGAATAAACATGTGATCTAAAAAGGGGAACCAGACTTCACCTGCATTGTTTCTGTGGCCCCCGATCTGCAATTCCCTTCCTGTTTCAGATTGAATGTTACTAAGAATAATTCCTTGCCCATTTTAGACTCTTTTTTTTTACTCCACAGCTAGTCCTAGAATGGAGCATGTGACCTAGACCTAAAGCAATTAATGTAGCCCATTACTTTAGGCAAGGATTGGTTCAGTAATAAGTGTAAGCCCCAATTAATGCCCATGAGAAGCAATGATATTACCATGGGAGTCTTGAGAAAGAGTTTCTATGTCTTTTCATTAGATGTAAACAAGAGACAAAGGCTGGTGCTGTGGCAGCTGTTTTGTGAGTAGTGGAACTGAGAGAGGAATAAATAGTAAGGATGAGGTCAAGAAGCAGCAAAACCCCATCCTGCTGACATGATATGAACCTTGGATTTTTGAAGGATAATTAATTTAAACTGTTCAGTTTTGTGAACTGATAATCTTTTTTTTTTTCTGTAAGCCCTTTGAGTTAGGATTTCTATCATTTAAACAGTCTTAACATATATAAGAAAAAAGAGACCATAGCAAGTGCCATAGTAGATATATGGGTTAAATAAAACAGAAATCCAGGGGATAGAGAGATCCGTCCACAGCAGGGGAGAAAGGGACCAGTGTGCTAAGGAGAGAGGATGACACCAGCCCTTTATGGACCTGCCCGTCGCTGAATTAGTCTCACCTTTGTAATGATTTTGATTTTGAGTGGACCATTCACACAAATTTAGCATCTGGCCACAAAGTATCAATCAGGCAGAAGGAAGAACAGGTGAGGATTTAGGTTGGAGGTCTGGTGCATAAAAACCTATCAATCTCAAAATTTACCTTGAGAACCTACTATGTTTAGAGCTAAACAAGTGAGATATTTATAAAGGTTTTTCTGCATCAAAGCTCATTCCTGTTATGCAAACATTTCTTCAGGAAAAACTTCTCTCCCTTTCACTTGGCTCAGGTGGTTGGATGGGGCTGACTGTCCACCTGCAACTTCAGAGTAGGCACATGACTGCAGGCTGTTCCATGCAAAGCCATCTATCTATCCCGGGACATACATAGCAGTGGCTAGAAAAGACAGTCTATTTCCTCTGGACTTGTTAGGAGGACATAAACACGAACACATGAAGCTCTCTACACAAGGAGTGGAGAGAAGCCAACGAGAGAGAAAGAGAGAGAGTGAGAAAGAGAGAGAGAGAGAGAGAGAGAGAGATGGGACCCTTGTGAAATCTTTTGAGCCCCTGGATCCAGCTGTCCCTGATCTCATCCTGGACCCTGGGTTACATGAGTAATTAAATATCTTCCTAGGGTTCAGAATCTCAGTTCATTCACACCATTTTTCTATATTCGTATTTTTGGAATGCCTACTATGTGTTTGATACTGAAGTCTGACCACAGGGAACTTGTAAATTGGGGAGATGAGTCTCACAAGCAACAAAGAATTAGGAAACATGATGATGGCTATTTTAGAGAAGGGAGACATCAATGCGAGCCAAAGGCTTTCAGGAGGAGGCGGGGCTTGAGCTGCAATGTGAATTTAGGTATTACCCAGACTTCACTTTTTCATGAAATATGTCAGCGGACCTCTCAGTCAGAGCAACATGTACTCACATCTGTTCAAGTGAATTAATATTCCAATTCTCAAGTGACTCATTTGGCAGGAAAAACAATTTTCTTCCCCATTATGAATAAGAGTAAAAGAACACAAAAGAAAGGGAGGATGGGAAAGACAGTTTTCTCATTTATTTAAATACAGTAGTTGTAGTAATAGTATAGTTGTGATAGCAGTTTTAATAGTGGTAGTTGGAGGAGGGTAGTAATGGTAACAGTAGTACTAGTACTAATAATAGGAGTAATGTGGTGGCAGTGGTAATGGTAACCGTGAGTTCTTGTTCATTCAGTTCACACTAGCTGTCCAGTGACTTTGCTAGTGATGATTATACATTTCCTTACAGTAGCCCTAGGACATGGGTATTATCATTATCTTCATTCTGTACATGGGGCCAAAGACATAGGGAGATGCAATGCCAAGAAGGGGAATATGTCAGTGACAAGCAGGTCAGTCTCCTTTGGAGAGTGGGTTTTCAGTCTTAACTCCTTCATTTGAATATATGCAGTTAATGCTTTATGAGGATTGTCTCTGTAAAAGAAGTTTGGGTACAAGTGTCAGAGAAATGACTCACCGTTTACTTTTCCTTTAAATTTGAATGCTTTCTAGCTGTAGCTGATGGGTTTTACTTGGTAAATACACATTGAATAGGGAAATGGTGTTTTGAAAACACTTCTTACCAAGTCATGTTTATAAAATATAGATGAATTGCATCTCCTGGACTTTATTTTAGATCTCCTGCTTATTTCATTTGCCAGTTTCATGGTGATTTTGAGGTCCTAAATCCAATTCTAGTGTGTGCCAAGGAAATCAGAGAAATGTTATTAAATTGGATTTGCAAGTGCTCAGCTATATTAGTGGTTGTCTTTCTCTCTCCCTCTCTCTCTTTTTAAATTTTCCATTGATTGAGAAAGAGAGAGAAAGGGAGAGAGAGAAGCATCAACTCATTGTTCTACTTAGTTTTGTACTCACTGATTGCTTCTCATACTTGCCCTGACTGGGAACTGAACTCATAACCTTGGTGTGCTGGGATGATGCTTTACCCATTGAGCCACCTGGCCAGGGCTTTAGTGGGCTGAGTGGTTTTCTCTTGAAATCAGTTTTTACACTAAGCATCAGTAATGCGACTTGGGTCTGGGAACATGTTTCACTATTGTTTCTCTCTTCTACTTATTGTGGGGTTTTTCATGTTGACAGATACCCCTCTCTACCCACTATGTACCCCATCTCCATAATGTAGAAAACTTGGCCAGTGAGACCCCCCCCCCATTTCTAAACCCAGGTGTTAGAAGAATGAAATAGAAGAAATCATTTCGGGAGGTGAAAATAATCTGAGCAGAGGTCAAGGTAGAATGTGCATGGCTCTATTGCTTGCAAATTGATTAGCTTTGCATGACCTTGAGCAAGACACCTCGCTTGTCTAAGCCTCATTTCCACTTCTGCAGGATGGGGGATCATGGTACCCATCTTTTAGGGTTGCCATGAGGATGAAATGAAATCCTGCCTGGCACACAGTAATTAGTGAAGATTAGTTGCTGTCATCATCATCATTATTTTTATTTCAGGAACGTGGGGCTGTCAATGTCTCAGGTCATCACTTAATACAAAAACGCTGTCTTTGCTTCCGCTGAGGCACCTGAAGGCCAGAGCCAACTGATGACTCAGTCACGGTACCCAGCACCAAACACCCGGGAGGGCGGAGGAGGGAGAGTGACTGAGGAAATGGAAGATGAAGGCGCAGGGACAGGGTCCCACGTCTGTGTGAATAATGGTAGCAACAGGGCAATGGAAACAATGACCAGGAAAATTACCCCATTTTCTGTAGCCTGGGAACTCGTGTGTCCTTGTCAGTGTTTCCTGCGATGGTTTAGAACTTCCAGAAGGCATCATTATGTGTTTTTATTTTTATTTTTTTGAGAGCAAGCCAAGTATAAATAGTGAATAAATAAATAGTCCTTTGGTTACAGTGCCCAGCAAACAAGTCCTCAGCCAACATCTTTTAATTTTTTAAGACTTTTTACCAATGATGTAGAACAGAAAAGGAAAGCATCTTAAGCTAATTAGGAAGGTGCTATGAACTGAATTATGCTGCCCCCCCAAAGTTATATTCTGAAGCCCTAAACTACAGTGTTATGTACTGTATTCCTCAAGTATCATATAAGATGCATCCTTTTTGAAAAATTTGTGGTCTAAAAACTGGGTGAATCTTATACAGTGGTTGTGGCATTTCAAATGCCATAGATGGAACTGAGGACGAGGCAATATATGAAGATAGTGATTCGTCATCAGATGAGGACAAGGTAATAGATGGGAGTTTTGAACAGTGATGAAGAGTTGTATGAACTTGATGATGAATAAAACTTGAGTTCAATAACTTTATGTAATACATGTTTTAAAATTTCGGGCCCCAATATTAAGGTGCCTCTTATACATGGGAGCGTCTTATACATGAGGAAATATGGTATTTAGAAACGTGGCCTTTGGGGTCTGCGGGCACCCATGTGGCAGATAGAGATGATATACCTGGCGTGTTTGCTGAGTGGTCTCAGACCCAGCCCTGGACCGAGTCTAAAGCTGTGTCAGTCTTGTGGACACCACTCGTCCTATCTGGTGACTCACTGAGAACCTAACTTCCACAAGTCGAGTATTGGCAGGGACTCTTTCAGTGCCTGAACATGCCAGGGAGCTGGCAGGCAGAGGCAGGTGGCGGCAGATCTCAGGTGCCTTGGGACTTGTGCTGACCTGCCCCTGGGCCTGGTGCTGGTAAAAAGCCAGCCTTGGTAGATAGCCTGGTCCTTCCCACACACACACCGAGGCCCAGCAGAGACAGCCACAAATTCTGGATTGCTTTGTAGCTTCAAACAGGTTGCCCAGGGCCAGTTACAGGTGGCATTGGGCTGCACCAGAGTCCCTCCGAGGAAGTCCCAGAACCAACACACCCAGGGGCCAGCTTCAGACAACATCAGAGTAGGATCTAATAGCTTCATAAGCAGAATATTGAAAGGGAGGTCTTGGAAGGTACCACACCCTGCTGAGGAGACTTCTGCTCCCTGTGGTCAGCACCTACACAGCAGCTCGTACACTGTGGTATGTGGTACAGGTCAGTCTTCACAGCCAGCCAGCCTGGGGGTTGGTCCCATGCACAGATGGGTCAGTGACAATCGAGATGCAATTACAATAGGAAGGCCCACAACCACACAAGGGACATTCCTGGAACACCCAGTTCAGGCGATCAAGGAGACTGAGCCATTGGGTCCCCCAGGACACCTATTACATAATGCCATCCTTCCAAGACTGGGAGTCAGCAGATCCACCTAATATATAGAAATAAACACAGAGAGATAGCCAAAATCTTTAGAAAAAGAGAAATCTTCAGAAAAAGAACTAAATAAAATGGAAGCAAGTAATTTACCAGATAAAAAGTTCAAAGTAATTCTTATAAAGGACGCTCAACGGCATGAAAAATAAAAAACCGTAAGAAGGACCAGTGAGAAAAGAAGAAGACTATATCTGAAATGAAGACTACACTGGAAGGAATCAACTGGGGTTGGATGAGACAGAGAGAGGACTAAACCAGTGATTGGAAAACAAGGTGGCAGAAAATAACCAATCAGAGCAGCAAAAAGAAAAGAGAATTTTAAAAAATTAGGGTTATTTAAGGGACCTTTGGGACAACATGAGCATAACAACATCCCTATTGTTGGAGTACCAGAAGGGGAAGAGAGAGAGCAAGGGATTGAAAACCCATTTGAAGAGCTGCAGTTTCTGTGTGGGGTGTTATGTTCATTTTAAAGTGTTGAGATTGATAACTGACATAGAAATTGTTCACTCAGTTATAGTGGCTATTATTATTGCTGCTGAATTATTATCATTTATCTTTGTTGTTGTTATTTAGGACAGACCTCTTCCAGGCTGTCATGAGTTGGTGTTGTGGCTCTAATTTAGACCAACGTGATTGCCAGGGATACAGGCAATTCTGATCTTTCCCAGAGAGATAGACACTTAGACTTTTTGAAAAGCCAGTAGTGAAGTCAATTCAATCTCCTGGTTTTGCAATCAGAAGGTGACCAAGCTACTACTTAACTCAAGTGTCTCAAGTCACTTAACCTCTCTGCCTGTTTTCTCACCTGCCAAGTAGGCTTGTGTGATGGCCAATCTTATGTGCCACCTTGACTGGGCTAAGGGGATGCCTGGGTCACTGGTAAAAGCCTTCTCTCTGGGTATGTCTATAAGGGTGTCTCTGGAAGTGACTGTCATTGGAATCAGTATACCAAGCAAAGAAGATCACCCTCCCGAATGCGGGTGGGCTTCACCCAATCTTCTGAGGGTCAAATTGGAGGAAAGGCATGTTCACTCTGTCTGCTTAAGCTGAGACAGCTATTTTCTGCCCTCTGGCTGAAACTAACATACCCCCCCCCCAATTCTCAGAACTTGAGACTGAATCAGACTCCCATCTTTCTGGGGTCTCCAGATCACAAGTGGCAGACCAGGGGACTCCTCAGCCTTCATGACCATGCGAGCAGATTCCTACGACTCCCCTTATAAGCATATCTACAGGTCCACTCTCTTGGTCCTGCTTCTCTGTAGAGCCCTGACTAATACCACTTCATAATGAGTTTCCTCCAGGTGCATGTCTGTTAGAATTAAATAAGACAATTCCTGTAAAACAGCCAGAGTGGCGCCCGATTTATTGAGTACTCAGGATATGCTACTTATTATTTTATCATTCAGGAAAGGTCTTTGACCTCTTTGGCTGACCCTGTTATACAGATGACAAAAAATTGGGCTTAGAGCCATCCAAGTTTGCCTGATTTCCATTCTAGGATAGCAGAAAATCTGCTCTCTTTCCAAGATGGTGTGTAGGAAAGACCATGTGCTCTCCTGTCCCGAGGGTTGTTTTCACTTTAAAGGTCTGATTAGGGCCTTCCATCAGGCTGAAATTGATCCAGACCCTCACTATATTTGTAAATAATTGACCTACAAACACTACATGATAGTTTCATGTACATAGGTATATACAAGTATACAGGTACCTCTCAGTGAACAGAAATATGCACCAGAGATACCGAAACTGGAAAAGTCTATGTACAAGGAAAAGCTCAAAACCCATAGAACGTGAGACTCCGAGCTGCCATTCTCTGGCTCTCTATCATTAGCTTTTATAACTTGAAACACAAGTCTATCTGTTAATAACTCATTAATAATAGCCACTGCTCATTGGCAGTGTACTATGTGACAGGCGCCAGGCTAACTCCTATGTGTATATAATTATTTTGTTTAATCTAGTGTTTTTTCGACTGGCTGGTCCGTAGAGTGGTGCTGGTCCACCAGAAATTTCCTTCCACTCAGCGAAAGAGTTAACCATCTGATGTTCTGTAAGATTCTGGACCCAATGATCTTCATCTAATTCGCTTATGCTCAGGGTAATTGCCACTTATCAGCTGGTATCACCGATAAAAATACTATTGAGGTTGTATTAGATCACCAGTCCCCAAATATTATAAAAAGGATGAAAACCACTGGGCTCACATCCTTAGTCAGTATTATTATCTCTACTGAGGAAACTAGGAAACTGAGGCTCAGAGACGAACTAATTTATACTAGGTTGTTCCACAAAAGTATAGCAGAGCCAGGAATTGAACCCAGACTGTTTGGCTCCATACCTATGAAACATACATAGGTTTTCCAGAAATTAATGATTTTAGAAGTATGCTTTATGCTAAAGTGATACTTCTTAACACATTCAGAGACCTTCCCCTCCCATACTGCACTATTGCAGCACCTCTTGTGTTTATCATGAGAGTCAAGGAGTTGATTGGAGTCACTTAACAAAAACTGGCCATGTGGACAAGCTTTGCCCAAACGCATCTGTTCCTTCAAAAGAGGGCTATCTGTAGTGCCAAGATCTATGAAGACATCCTTTCTCTATGTGGGAAAACTAATGGGAGTGCCAGGCAATAACCTGGAAAATGCATTCAATGCCAGCAGGTAATAAGAATAATTTAAACCAATGAACTCTTTCCCCTCGACTGCAGGGTTTCAGTGTACGAATTTCTTTTTCTGACTTTCGTTTTGCTTTCCATTGGCTGAGCTTTCCAAATAATTGTCCCATCTGTCCACTTCAGTTTGCCTGAGCAATCACAGCCCAAGGGGAGTTAGAAGTCAAATGTCAGACATGCAGGGAAAACTAATGCGTGGGAAGCTGTGGGAAGAGACATTGCTATCTGTTCTTCTTCCCTGCAGCTGGGCCAGGGGTCTGGAAGTAAATTACTTAGAAACACCCGTTGCCCCAGGGAGGAAGCTGTAGTTTGGGAAAGAAGGTGGGGGCAATAATTTGGAAGACCCCATTGTCAGGAGTGTTGGCTACCAAGAGCAAGTGTGTTTAGCATTTGGGATTAAGAAGAGAGGTCATAGCTGAGTCAGAGATGAAAAGTGTGGAGACAGGAAATAAAAACTGGAACACTTGTAACAGCTTTTTTTTTCTGTGCCATTTACTCTGTACTAGGCCCTGGGCTGGGCACTTTATTGCTTATTGTTTTGATCCTGCCAACAGCTCTGTTTCACAGATGAAGAAACTAAGACCAGAGAGGTCAAGTAATTTGCTCTAGATCATACAGTGAATAAAAAGCAGAGCCAGTACTTGAACTAAATGCATCTTAATTCAAATCCCTTGCTCTCAGCACTTGCTCCTGGCTACTCTAAACCAGGCATGCTGTCCAAACGTGGAATAAAGTCCTGGAGAAGACGATGAGCCCAGATTATAAAAGCATGACTACTAGTCATTCCATAGCAAGATATTTTGCATGCATTAGAACTAAAAGCAAGTTAGATCTTGAATGTACAGAGGCACAGAGAGGGTAAGTAACTCAGTGAGGCCACCAAGCCAGTAAGTAGGTTGGTAGAGTATTTGAACCTGGGTCTCTGAACCTCCGCATTCTTCAGTATGTTAAATAGGCTTTTGTTTTTCTTTCACACTATCAACTCCCAGGAGATCAAGTTAGCTCTGTGTTTTATAAGCTCTGTTCCACAGAATACCATTTCCTAAAGATGTTTAGCAACAAATAAAGATAGGTTTGTCAAAATGCTCTATTACACAAGGTTAAACACATTTTGAGAATCTCAGGCTTTTCATAGCATCTGTCCTGCTACTATCCAATGTAAATGTACAAGAAGGGGACATGATAAACAGACTGTCCCCAACTTATTTGACTATGGAACCATTTTTTTTCTCAGATAAAGTTTGGCCAATGTATCTACCACAGATGTGGCTTTCCTGCTATGTTCTTGCCTCTGTTTAGCAGGACGGGGTTATTTAAAACATCAACACTCACACTGTTGGCGGCCTAACACCTGGATCTTATATCATCTGAGCTGCCAGTGGGGTAATGGTGAGCTTTTTTTGTTGTTTTTCACTCCAGAATCCCCTCCAAGCTTCCATCTTAAATGTCCCATTGTGACCCATCCCCTCCCAGGTGCAATGAGTCACATAGAAACCATTCTACCCTGAGAAAATATTAATAGAAAAATAATGGCTTCCTTTGTTGATTTTATTGAAGGGTTCATGGAGGAGAAGGAAATGCAGAGAAGTGCCTCTTAATGGAGGAACTTTAAGCACAAAGCTCAGCTTGTGCCTTGGGGAGTGGACTGTAGAGTCTTCTGGTGCTAAAGTATAGGCTACAACCCTCTCTGAATGAAGATAAAGCCAGCATGAGGATGAGAGTTTCCGGGTGTGATATTAGGGCTGCAAACTGTATGGCTAGGATGTTGTGATTGTTTGGGTGAGATCACAAAGTTTCAAATTGATGTGTATGGAAAACTGAAGAATAGATAGCCATAGTGCCATTTAAAGTCAAGGAAATATCTACAATATTTTATTTTGGCAATACATGTTCTTTGTATTCTCCTAAGTTCTGTAAATAGTAAAATAGCATCAGCATTCTATGGCCTTGAATTGAGATAAATGTATGACATGAGCCAAAGGGAAAGAGAAGGCATTGACTCTAGTGGTACCTGCATGGGTCGTTCCATTGGTGCAATTCTTCAGCTCTCTGACCTGGTCCACAGGGGCTGTGGAAGCACAGTTTTCACTGGCCCACTTCCTGCTACACGGAGATGCTGGGAGGACTCACTCCTTCACATTTTGATTCATTCACCCATTCACTAGTTACCAGGTGCTGACTGCAAATCTGGCACTGTGCTCAATGCTAGGAATACAATGCAGAGAGATAGACGTAGTTAGTGCTCTCAAGGGACTTCTTGCCAGTGGGGAAAGCAAACGCCATTCAAATTTACACATCCTATTAAATAAGATAGCATTGCTGTAGAGGAAGAGGGTCATAGCAAAGGAAAGTGATGGTACGTAATGCTTATTTAAGATCTAAGGGGCATGGAAACCTAACACTCAAGACACCTCCCACCCTGCTCCTCTCTATCTCAGTTGATGGTAACTCCATGTATCCAGTCACTCAGGCCAAGAACATCTTGACATCACCCTTTAAGACCGTCTTTTTTCATACCTAACATCCAACACTCCTTACTACCTGCATTCTGGGCTATTTCTCACATAGATTAGTGTACTAGTCTCCTAAATGGCTACTTTTCTGTTTTCTTGTCCTTAGAGCAGCCAAAGTGACTTCTTTGCTCAAAACTCTCCAGTGGCTTCTCATTTCATTCAGAATATAAGGTAAAAGTCCTTGCAATGTCCTAAGTGTTTAAGCCCCGCCTATGACCAGCCACTCTGTCCTTGTTACCTACGACTCCCCCCTGTACCCACACTAGTTTCCTTGTGCTCCCCCACTCCCCCCGCCAGCACACCAACCACTTACCAGCTTCAGGGACTTTGCAGAGGCTGTTCCCTCGCCCTGGAATGACCCCTCCTAGCTGTCTAGCTCACTCACTCACTTCTTTTAGGTTTTTGTTCACATGCAACTTCGTTAGAGGGAACTTATCTGAACTTCTTATGTAAACTAGTGTCCCCTGTAGTTTTTTATTTCCTATAACCAGCTTCTTTTTGCTTCATAGAACTTATCAGCACATAACACATCGTCTATTTACTTATTTCTTTATTGTCTATCTTTCCATTTCCTAGAATGTAATAGCCACCTTGCTTCCCATACTTCCACATCCTAGTACATAGTCAGCCCTCAATAAGTATATACCGGTTGAACAATTTATTGGTTAAATGATGCAATGAGGAATAATAGCATCACACCAGCTGAAAAAGGTAGAAGAAATGACCCAAACTCAGTGACATTCGGCTCCTTTGTCCCTCCTGCCAATGTAGTTGTCCTTCCTACTATTTATTATTCATGCATCCTTTTTTTTTTTTTTTGTATTTTTTTTTTGTATTTTTCCGAAGCTGGAAACAGGGAGGCAGTCAGACAGACTCCTGCATGCGCCCGACCGGGATCCACCCAGCATGCCCACCAGGGGGCGATGCTCTGCCCATCTTGGGGCATCACTCTGCTGCAATCAGAGTCATTCTAGCGCCTGAGGAAGAGGCCACAGAGCCATCCTCAGCGCCCGGGCAAACTTTGCTCCAGTGGAGCCTTGGCTGTGGGAGGGGAAGAGAGAGACAGAGAGGGAGGAGAGGGGGAGGGGTGGAGAAGCAGATAGGCGCTTCTCCTGTGTGCCCTGGCGGGGACCAAACCCGGGACTCCTGCACGCCAGCCCAACGCTCTATCGCTGAGCCAACTGGCCAGGGCTTCATGCATCCTCGTTTGTACATAATGGTAGAGAGTAGCATGTGCCTTGCAGAGTGGCATTTACCTAGGCAGCTCCTCTCCTCATGAAGCTCCCAAATCTAGTTCAATGGGGTTAGTTCAACAGGTGAGCCACTTGCATCTAGTCATTTTGGGGCTCTCTTGACAGCTGGGTTTTCAGGAGACATTCTTTCTAGCAGCCTGTGCTCCAGCCAGAGAAGAGGTCTATCTGTATGTGGGCACTGTGTGATCTCAAAGAGGAAGCAGGAGAAGGGAAAAGGCAGATCATCAAAAAGTGAACCACAAATCCCAAGGTTGCTGGCTTGAGTGCAGGCTCACCAGCTTAAGTGCAGGGTCACTGGCTTGAGTGTGGGATCATCAGAATGATCCCATCGTAGCTGGTTTGAGCCCAAAGGTAGTTATCTTGAAGCCCAAAGTTGCTGGGTTGAGTTCAAGGTTGTTGGCTTGAGGAAGGGGTCACTGGCTAGACTGGAGCTCCCTGGTGAAGGCACATATGAGAAAGCAATCAATGAACAACTAAAGTGCTGAAACTACAAATTGATGCTTCTCATCCCTCTCCCTTCCTGTTTCTGTCTCTGTCTACATCTCCTTTTCCCTTTCCCTATACTTCTCTCTCTCTCACTCTCTCTCTCTCTCTCTCGCATTCTCTCTTTTACACACACAAAACAGTGAACTACACCATTACTAATGCCTCTCTTCCTGCTAACGTTTGTACTAGGTGTGTTTGCAGAGTTTTAAGAAAAATCTGAATTTACTACTTTACCATCACCAAGCGATGCTTCCTATTAACCAGCAAGCTTCCTGTGTATGTACAGGGTAGACTTTGAGTTGCAGAAACAACCATCTGCCTTTTACAACTGGCACCTAAGGGAGATGTCATAAGGAGGGAGGCCTGAATTCTGATTTCAGCTTTGCCACACTTAGCCCTATGACCTTAACCTCACTGTGCTTTATTTTCTTTGCTTAGAATCGTGTCATCTCTGTGGTGGTTGTGAGGATTCTGAGTTTTGCTTCCCTTGGTGCCCACCATAAAGCAGAACCTCAACACATAGTAAGTAGTGCTAGGGCTAAAAAACATGTCCAATGTAGAAAGAGAATCCAACGGTCGTGTTCATGCATCTCTCTATGCATGTTTCTACTACGGGCAATTTGTAGCTTCAGCGTACAAGAAGCCAACATTGGACAAGCTTCCTGAGCTCTGGGAGGCTGCCAGGGGCTGCTCTCGGATCCTGGAACACATCTTAGATGACCATCGCTCACAGTATTTTTCATGCTTGCAGATTCCAAGTTTTTGCTTTCCATTTCTGTTTGCCGTCAGAGCATTATTTTAACTTCTGACTTTGCAGAGTCTTGTTTCATCTACCTTTTTCATAGCAAGGAAAGGATGTTGAGGTAGTGGGTGAAGGACAAAAGTAACAAATAAGATTGTACCTTCTTGGCTGGGTTTCCTTCCTGTATATTTGGATGTGACTGTTTGATTACCCTGTTTGCAAATGTGCACTTTGCTTTCCATCTTGCCAACTTTTTGATTATTTTCTTCCTTCAGCAAGAATAAAACTACCTCCTGAACCCCATTTGCCATATAATTTAATTGAATTTATGGCAGCTGTCACCAAATAAAATAAGAAACCTCACAGACACGAATACAGCAAATCCTAGGATTAGGTTACCTCTGAAGTTTTAAAAAATTCTTCAAGGCATTTGTTTGCAAAGTGGACTCCATCTGCATATTTTATAAACATGATACAAATGTATTACTTATCAGGTGGTCTAGGGCATGCCTGTTCAAATAAATGGTTGCAGATTCATCTGTCACTTAAAAACCCTCAATGTAAATCTGTCCCCCAATTTTCAGGAAAGGTGGGCTTTTCAGTCCTGCCTTTCCGAATCTATTTATTAAACTCTAGGCTCCTCATGATGAGTACCTTTTTTAGGACTACAAGTCTGTGGATTTTCACAGAGCGGCTTACAATATAAGATTACAAAACAAGTTATAATATCAAAATTGCCCACTCCCGTTGGGCCGCCTCTTATCTGTCCTTTCCATCACAGTGATACCCATCCCAAAGGTGGTCTTGCAAAGCCTTCCGACAGAGCGATGATCTCACACTTGGTCAACTGCAGTTGTCAATGACTGGGGACTTGAGAGTTTCAAGCCTTGACAACTTGTCTGACCTTTAGTGCAGGCCTGAGGAGAAATCCAACTAGAACCGGTGCTGGTTCCTGTTGGTCTCAGACCCCATGGGCCAGAGAAAACCATGCCTCCCACATCCAAGGCAATTGATGAATAAGTAATTGGTATAGGAGAAAATAAAATCAAATGAGCAGGCCATTGTTTGGCTTTTTACGCACTGTGCTTTACAGTTCACCATCCATTTTTAGGGAAGCAATGAAGTACGGTGAATATGATAGCTATTTTTAAATACGATTGCCCAGTTTGGTGAAAGGTAACTACAGGCAGAAAAGTTGCTGAAAATGGAGGAGTATTTGCTAAAGTATCTGTCAAAGTGACTTCTTCTCCTTCCCCTCTCCCTCTCCCCTCTCCCTCTCCCTCTCTCCCCCTCATCTCCCCTCCCCCTCTCCTTCTTCCCCTCTCCCTTCCTCCCTCTATCCTCCCCCCATCTTCTTCTTCTTGTAAGATGTTTTTCTTCAGGATGCTAGAGAACACTTTTGTCCTTGTAGGGTCACATGATGCTATATGTATTATAGGCAGTTAGACAGTGGTACGGTGACAAAATGCTGGCCTCATGTCCTGACTCCTGCCTGCTTGCTTATCATGTCATGTACCTGAGCACTGATTTTTACCTGAGGGAGCAGTTTCCACCATGGGATTCAGGAGCTTCTTCTCCTTTTATTCTAATTCAGTTAAGCAATCAGTTCCAGATCTTTCAATAGGTGCCAGAAGGTGTTTAGACTCTACAGGTAAAAGGATAAATAAGAATCAGTTCTGCCCTCCAAGAATTCAGTTATAAACAGAGATATAAATAATTATAGAATTGTACAGCTGAAACCTACATAAATTTATTAACCAATGTGTCACCTCAATAAATTCAATAAAAAGAAATTATAATGTACTGCTTTTTGTGCTTTGATACTTGACATTTTGGCTAAAGGGTCAAAGTGGTGAGCCAGAAGATGAGTAAAATGGATTGTTCTGACCTGATTTACCTTTTAAAATCTAAAAATGGCCGTTTGGTTTTTATTGCTGAAGAAATATTAATGCTTGTATAATTATGCAGAGATAACATTGCTTTCTCAATTCGTGTATGAGGGATTAGATTCTGCTATGGCTGAGTAAACATGGCTTCAGTAAATTAAATTGAATTTTTCTTCTGCCATAAAAATCCAGAGGCAGACAGTTGCTGTATTGTTTCAGAGACTAAAAATACCAGGGCCCAAGTCTCTGTCTTTCTCTTTGGAAGGCCAGAATACCGTAGTAGCTCCTGTCATCACATACTATTTCAGAAAGGAAAAAAAGAAGCAATGGTAAATAGAAAAAACATGACATCTGTATCATGAGACCAAAAGTATTTCCAGATACTCCTAGCAGAAGCAGGAGTCACATGGCCAACCCTAGCTGCAAGGGAGTCTGGGATTATAAGTGTACTTTTTAAAGACAGTACAATGTGTAACAATGAACAATATCAGGAATCTCTTAGTAAGATAGAAAAAAACCATGGATATTGCATAGTCAATCAGGAGTGACTGATATATACCACTTACCATAAAAAAAAGGAAAGGATACAAATAGAAAAAGGTATGATTAACTATCTGACGAGATAGTCTGCTACCAGAGCTGGGTTTTCATGTATACATAACAAACAGTCTTAATAGAAGCTAGAACTACAGTGTGTCCACAAAGTCATGGTGTACATTTGACCGGTCACAGGAAAGCAACAAAAGAGGATAGAAATGTGAAATCTGCACCAAATAAAAGGAAAACTCTCCCAGTTTCTGTAGGATGATGTGGCAGCATGTGCGCATGCGCAGATGATGACGTAACACCATGTATACAGCGGAACAGCCCACGGCCATGCCAGTCGAAATGTGGATGGTACAGAGGAAAGTTCAGTGTGTTCTGTGGCTCTCTAAATTTGAATCTGTGACCAAAGTGCAACGTGAATATCAGCGCATTTATAACAAAGCGCCACCACATAGGAATAACATTACTTAGTGAGATAAGCAGTTGAAGGAAACCGGCAGTTTGGTGGAAAAACCCCATTCTGGTAGGCCATCAGTCAGTGCCAAGTCTGTAGAGGCTACACGGGATAGCTACCTAAGGAGCCCTAAAAAATCTGTGCATGCATGTGCTCGACAATTACACCTAAGTAAGACTACAGTTCATAAGGTGTTAAAGAAACGCCTCTGTTTTACAGGTACAAATTGCAGCAACAAATGGAGCCCACATTGAACTGCACTGAATAGTTATGAAACTAGGAGAGTTTTCCTTTTATTTGGTGCAGATTTCACATTTCTATCATCTTTTGTTGCTTTCCTGTGACCGGTCAAAAGTGCACCATGACTTTACGGACACACTGTATATATATAAATGGTTTTGATTGTGCATGTAATTTCAAAGTTACTTTTAATAGGAATAAAGATTCTGGCCACCTGATGGGTATGACATGATGAGAAACAAACTATTTACTGTCTCTAGAAATACTCTTCTAAACTGACTTACACGTCTACTCTCAGGAATTCTTTAAGAACTTCTAAGACTCTCTTATACAGCTCTTAGTTAGAAGTAATAGAATAGTAACTTGTGGGCAGTTGGTTTCATAGGTTAATACCGCCTTTTGCAAAAAACATGGTTTAAGGGAGTGGTACTTCAGATAAACACATTTGTGGTCACAGCAGTGTCACATTGGGAAGCCAGGAATGTCTTAAGGCCAATGAGGGTTTTGACTGGATGAAAACATAAGAAAGCAAAATAATTCTGAAAGCACCTGATAAAATGGCAAAGCAGTGTGGAATATACACAAAGCCTAATCTATTTTTTTTCTACTAACTACTAACTCTATGCAAGAAACTATCTAACGGTTAAAGAAGAGTGGAGGGAACAGATAAACCCATTCCAGATATCAGTTGAGTGCCCACTGCAGATAGATCTACTGAAATGAGATGCTTGGGCCTGGTGGAGTATTTTTTAAAAGTGTTATTCTAACCAGACCAGGTGGTGGTGCAGTGGATAGTGCGTCAGCCTGGGCTACTGAGGACCCAGGTTCAAAACCCTGGGGTCACCAGCTTTAGCCCAAAGTCGCTGGCTTGAGCAAGGGGTCACTGACTCAGCTGGAGCCCCCCAGTCAATGCACATATGAGAAAGCAATCAATGAACAACTAAGGTGCCGCAACTATGAGTTGATGCTTCTCATCTCTCTCCCTTCCAGTCTGCCTGTCTGTTCCCCCCCCCCATCTCTCACAAAAGAAAGAGAGACAGAGAGAAAGAAAGAAAGAAAGAAAGAGAGAGAGAGAGAGAGAGAGAGAGAGAGAAAGGAAGGAAGGAAGGAAGGAAGGAAGGAAGGAAGGAAGGAAGGAAGGAAGGAAGAAAGAAAGAAAGAAAG